>NC_056725.1:1232997804-1233312804 GCF_019279795.1 Protopterus annectens
ATATAAGTGGGGGGGTGTGGGGGAGTGCAGCCCCCCATGTGGGGGGGTGCAGGGGGCACCCCCCATGCTTATATGGGGCAGGCAGACCCTGCTTATATGTAGTGTAGGGCTGTGTGGTTTGTGTGCTGTGAGTGGAATGGTGTGTATGTTAAGTGTTGCATGGGGTATGTATGTTCGTGATTGTGTGATTTGGGATTGTGAGTTTCAGTGTTGTGAATGGTTCAACTTCATAGTCTCGGGTTACTGAATTTCGAGATTTCAGTAATTCTAGATTATGAATTGAAACTATATATATATATATATATATATATATATATATATATATATGTGTGTGTGTGTGTGTGTGTGTGTGTGTGTGTGTGTGTGTGTGTGTGAAAAAAACAGTATGTTTTTGTATTGCTGTTTCTCCTATGGTGTAGCTCTTTAGTTGCTGTTGCCCACATTTTTGGATATATATATATATATATATATATATATATATATATATATATATATATATACAGATATAGATATAGATAGATACATATAATTAAAAACTTGAATTAACCAATAAAACACACCTCATCCAGTTTAATACTTCCAATTAATTTCCTCATTAAGTCCATTAGGCACCAATATACCAATGTGTTGTTTTTTCTTTAAATACATAAGCTTTCCTTGCTTAACAATTTTTGTTTAATTAAATGATTTTCGGCTGGCTTGACTTTAACTTTCAGCAGAAAGGAATCTAACAAGAAGTTTGGATTTTTTGCATATTTCATCATAAAATGTTCTCTAAAAGCATTATCTATTTTACCAAATCTAATATCTTTCAAATGCTCTTTAGTTGAGTGTTAAAAGCATCCAAAATATTATAAGCCCCAACTCAACAAATGATAACTTTACTATTATTAGATTTGCTCTGCTTTGATCCACAGACTCCCACCAACAATACATAAATGACTGACTGCCTAAAAAAAACAAAACAAAATGCACACATTTATTGTGAACCTAGTGGCAGACAAAAGAACAAACAAATAGCTGTGTAAGATGATTGCTGACACATATAATGTTTCTAATAAACCTGTTAAACTTTAAAAAAAGCAAGGTGAGAGATACAGTCTTTAAAAATCCATAACTGTGAGAAATTAATATGAAAAGTACTGATTATGTTGCTTTGGCCTTAGTAAAATATGTCACGTCACATTTCAAATTGGTCAGGTGCCAGGATCTGACACATAACACATGCACTCAGGTTGCTCAACAACAGGTACAAATATGACTCTGTCATTGTACATGTGGGTGTGAATGATCTGAGATGTACCACCCTGGACTATATGAAAAGAGACATGGAGGAGCTCCCGGATTATGTAGCCCAGGTGGGTATGACCCTAGCCCTGAGCAGCATCCTACCATCACCCACAATGATTCCGCAGTACAAGCAGAAAATGATTGATTTCAACAATTGGCTAAATTTCTGGTGTCATTCTAAGGGGATCCAGTATCTGTCTGCCTGGGATGACATGATTGACAGACCTCAATGCTTTGCCAGAAATGGCCTGCATCTGTCAGCCTTGGACTTCCGGATACTGGCCAAGGCTCTTGCCACCACTATAGCGCCCTTTTTAGGCGGTATTCCAAAGACCAAATTGCGACCGTAACAGCTACAAACAAATGCAATTTGAGGATCATGTTGCTCAATGCTAGAAGTCTAAATCTCAAAATGCACTCACTCGAGGCACTCCTTAAAATGGAGAACATCGACATTTGTGCTGTAACAGAGACCTGGTTCAAGGCAGCAGAAAGCACCCCTGCACTACCAGGCTATAACTCATTCCACACCTTTCGGCCCCAGAACGTAGACCGAAGCTCCAAAGGTGGTGGTGTCTCCATATTCATAAAGGATGCACACACCTCCAGACTGGTAGCCCAACAAAACACATCAGACACACTTCAGATGCAGTTAACATTGGGTAAGACAGCGATTCAGGTCGTAGCCTGCTATAGGTTCCCAACCATGTCCCAAGACCCACACTCCACGTTCCTATGCACCCTGGAGAATATTATGGTCCAACCTAACACTCTCTTACTAGGCGAATTCAACTACCCATCCATTAACTGGGTAAACTACTTATGTACCAATACACTTGCCCAACGTTTCCTGGAGTTCATTAATTCCAATGTCTTGGACCAGCTTGTTCTTACCTCCACTATGTCTATGCTGTTCATAGACTTCAGCTCTGCCTTCAATACAATAATTCCACAACAGCTGTCTAAGCTGAGTACGCTAGGCATAGAAAACAAAATATGCAACTGGATCCTCGACTTTCTGACTGAAAGGCCACAAATAGTTTGAGCTGGAAAACATCACTCAAATGACATCACCCTAAACACCGGGGTCCCACAAGGTTGTGTACTCAATCCACTTCTTTTCACAATTCTAACACATGACTGCACAGCTAAGCATCATTCAAACAGAATCATCAAATTTGCAGATGACGCCACAGTAATTGGCCTTATCAAGAAGGAAGATGAGGAAGCCTACAGGGAGGAGGTGGCCCAACTTGTTCATTGGTGCACTGACAGCAACTTAGCACTAAATGTTGGGAAAAACCAAGGACATCATGATCGATTTTAGGAAGGTAAATAAGCCACACACCCCTACCGTCATCAATGGTGCCACAGTGGAGAGAGTTAATAGCACCACATTCCTAGGGATACATATCTCACAAGACCTCAGTTGGGCCACAAATACTTCCTACTTTATAAAGAGTGCCCAACAACATCTCTACTTCCTTAGGAGACTTCGTAGAGCTAACCTCCCCCCACAGGTCCTACTTACCTTCTACAGAGCCACAGTTAAGAGCGTACTGGCAAACAACATCATTGTCTGGTATGGAAATTGCTCTCAAGCCAATTGGAAGGCACTGGATAAGATCATTAAACAAGCCACAAAAATCATTGGCTCCAACCTTCAGTCCCTACAGGACATATATTCAAACAGATGCAATGGCAGAGTCCGAAAACTACTGAGGCATATACATCATCCAGCCTATGGACTGTTCAAACTCCTGCCAACAAGGAAGTGCTACAGAAGCATTAGATGCAGGACATCCAGATTCCATAACAGCTTCTTCCCACGTGCTGTCAGACTGCTGAACAACAAACTCATATCCTAACCTGCTAAATGGGTAAACAAACATTATTTATTTGCAATATGTCATTGTTATCTGCCTAGCTCACTTTACACTTTATACTTTATTGTGTTTATTTTTAGTATCTTATTTTTTATTTCTATTTCAGTATTTTTAAATTATTATTAATCTTCCTTCTGTAAACTTTATGGCGAGATTCAAATATTGCTATATTTTATTTCTTTTTATTTTATTTCTGGTGACTATACCTTTAGAAACTTTATATCCTTGTCTCTCAAGCTAGCTTTTCACTATCTTTTTCTGATTGTTTCTATTACTTCATCTTGCCAGGGTGCTAGCCCTGCTCCGTTTGCCCTCACTACACTCGGGCTTACTTCACTCCCCTACCCTACCCCCATTCCCACACAGCCCATTACAATTACCTTTATACCTAACTAACCCTCCCCTTCCTGTCCCACTAGCCACTACATTTCCACTTCCTGCCTATTGCCACAACCACCTTACTAATTTGTCAATCTTGTCAACACCACTTCCTCTATACCACTGTCTCCCTACCTACTCTATCTGACCATATTTTATTCCATGTATTATTTTCTAATATGATCTACACTATTCCTTATTCTCTCTATCTCCACCTCTTGCCACTCCAATCTCTCTGACCCACTTCTATGTTCACCAACTTCTCACTCATACAAAATATATCCAACTACTTCATATTTTACTATCTCCTCTAATCTCTTTACTACCTCTACCTCAAGTCTATATAAACTATCCATAATACAGGTTTTTAAACCTTCCCACAAAGCTAAGTCAAAACTATACAAACTCCATCTAGCATCTAATACACACTCTCTCCTCACTAAAAACCTACTTTGTTCTGGAGATATCCATCCCAACCCTGGCCCCTCTTCTCTCCCCAAAACTACCTCTACACTATCCCCATCTTACTCCTCTAACAGTCACCAACCTCAGTCACAACAATCATCTCCATCCAAATACTTAACTATTTACTCATTGAATATTCAGTGTCTAGCAAATAAAGTCACTGAGCTGCACTCATGGATAGCTCTCAATACCCCTCACATCTTCTCCCTATCTGAAACCTGGCTCAACCCACAAATCTCAAATAGTGAAATACTCCCACCAGGTCAGAATATCTTTTGATCTGATAGATCTGTAAAAAAAGGTGGTGGCATGGCCATCCTCTACTTAAACATTCTTAACCTCTCACCATACCCTTTCCCAATTCCTGAGTCCCTCTCAGCTGAAATCATCATACTTAACTGCCATCTGAATCCCCACAAAAAACTTGCAATTGCCTCTATCTACCTTCCTCCTGGTAACAATCTGCCCATTCTTGAAAACATCTTATCCTGGTTCTCCCACAACATACCATATGAGACACTTATCCTTGGTGATGTCAACATTGATTGGTCCAAACTCACAAATGACTCCCCCAAACTCAGTATCCACCTACACGGCTTCCACCAACTTATAACATCTCCCACTCACTTCCATAAAAATTCCACTTCCAGCTCCATCGTAGACTGGATCCTTACCAATTCCCCTCACCAGTACCACAATCCCACCACCTTACCTGACTCCCTCAGTGATCATCTCCCTACCACCATCTTAAGAAACTACTCCCGTATTACTAAACCCCACCTTATCAAAGACTGTCAAAAACTATAGACTTTCAATTCGTCCCAATTTAACTCCATTCTCCACAACATAGATTGGTCCATCCTAAAACACCTCCCCCTAAACGATGCTGTAAGCACTTTTAATAGTATCTTCATAAATATTCTAAACTCCTTAGCTCCCTCTAGGAAGATCAGAGTAAAATCAAACCATGCTCCCTGGCTCTCCAAAAAGACTAGGTCCCTTATGAAACAAAGGGATTCTGCTTGGAAAACCTGGACTAAAACTAAACAACCACCTTTTCTTCAAAAATACAGGCAACTGAGGAACCTTGCAAAAAAGCACACAACTAATGACAAAAAGTCATACTATAGCTCTGCTCAGCTTAACAACAAATCCAATCCTCAAAAATTTTGGTCAACTCTCAACAAAATCCTCTATCCTGGAAAGCCCTCTAATCCCTCCCCATACCCTAAATCTTCCCCTCAGGAAACAGCTACCCTCCTGAATAAACACTCTACTTTGACACCCACCTCTCCAAGTCCCACTAACACAACTTTGTTTTCTTTTCAGCCAGTTCCCATTACTTACATCAAATCTCTACTACTCAAGCTAAAACCTTGCTCTCCTTCCACTGACAATCTATCTCCTACATTCCTCAAACTTGCTGCTGACTCAATAGCCTATCCTGTATCTATACTAATTAATTGATCTATTCTGGAATCAACTGTCCCCACCCTTTGGAAATCTTTCTTCACTATCCCTCTTCATAAAGGTGGAAACTCCACTTACCCCTCAAACTACTGACCCATTGCCATTCTTTCCCCCCTCTCCAAGATATTAGAAAAATGTATTCACTCACAGCTTCTCAAGCACCTCCTCACACACCACTTACTTACCCCTACCCAACATGGATTTTGTCCTCACCACACACCACCACTGCCCTCCTCTCCTTCAGTCATATAATTTCAGAGGCCGTAGACAACAATAAACTCATTTCTTGTCTCTTCCTAGATCTCTCCAAAGCCTTTGATACTGTCTCTCATCCTCTACTACTATCCAAACCTGCAAATATCCACCTATCCCCCTCCGCACGTGCCTAGTTTAATAGTTATCTATCTGGCAGGGAACAATCTGTCAAATGGCTCTTATCCTCCTCACCTTTCCTTCCCATCTCCACTGGTGTTTCCCAAGGCTCCATCTTGGGACCCCTTTTGTTTAACATCTTCACCAATGATCTTTACACCTCATGCAAAGAAACCTCCCTTATTTAGTATGCTGACGACTCCACACTTATATCCATCTCAAATAACATTCCTGAACTACACTCCCTGACCCAACAGGCCCTACTATCCACTGAACAATGGCTCTCTCACAGCCTATTGATCCTAAATCCCAAAAAGACCAAACTCCTACTTTTCCTTCCCCGTTCTCTTTCTCATCACAAAACCTCCTTTTGTATTACATCTTCTAACAATACAACTATACAACCTGACACCCACACAAAACTCTTAGGGGTCATTATCGATGACAAACTCAAGTTCAACCTACACATACTCCAATGTATAAAAAGCAAACCAGAAACTAGGTCTGCTATATCAGAACAAAAAAATCCTAACCCCTGAATCTAGACTTACCCTGGGCCAGGCACTCCTCCTCCCCTCCCTCTTATACGCCACCCCAGTTCTTACCAATATCCAGGCCTCCACTGTAAACAAACTCCAACAGACTTACCATAAAATAGCCAGATTCATTACTAACTCCCCATACAACTCACACCACTGCATTTCTTTAAACTCTCTTCAATGGCTTGAACTTCCCCAATTTCTGCTATCTTATCAATTTCATATGCTACACTCTATTCTTTATAAACCCTCCTTCTGTCCATCTCTATCTTCCTTAGTCTCCATCTACATCCCATCCTGGACCCTCCATACTTCTAACCAACAATTACTTGATATCTACCACCCAAAAAGGTCAGTAGGCAAACTACTCTACAAACACTCCCTTGCCCATGCTTGGAACAAACTTCCTCTTGACTTATGTTCAATCTCCCACACCTCACACTTTAAAAATTAACTAAAAGCTTATTTTCTCAATTCCAGAACCTGCCCTTGCCATGACTCTACCTAGTCTTCCTTCCCTTTATGTACCGTCAAAAAGACCATACTTAGTACCTCATTACACCTCTCTCTCCAATGTGTCTACTATGCATTTGCATAATTTTATACAAATAAAACATGTTTATTGTTGACTTATTGAACTATATCAATGTAAAATTGTTACTTAGCTTCTTTTTAATGCAACTTTAACTTTATGCATGTAACCCAACATATGTGAATCATTTTGCTATAACTGTTATTATATCAATATTGTTTAAAATTGTACTTGTTTTAAAATGTACTACTGGAGCTTTTCTCCTCGGGTCTCCACTGAAAATGGGCCACAAGCCCAGTTGGACAAACCCGGTTAACAAATGTCAATAAATAAATAAATAAAAATAAATAAAACTATGATTCTTATAGTACAAGCCCGAGTATCAAAATTTCATGCAGTGACATGCACTTTTTCCTCTGTTTTGATCTGTATGACAATAAAGTTTACTTTGACTTTGATTTTGATTAGAGGTAGCAACATCCTTGACCTGGTCATTACTAACATGGGCGACTGCTGCTCTACACCAATAGTCAGCTCCTCCCTGGTTAGATCCGACCACAAACTAATCACCTTGAATATCCACATCCTTTCCACCCCCACACCCAGTAAAGGTAACCACTTTGAAAAACTTCTCCAAAGCTAACTTTGGGATAAAAACAGAGGTGGCTAACTTCATGGCACCCACGCAAATGGGGAATAGTTGCATGACTGCAGAATCATACACCAATGCACTGTACGAACAAGTACACAAATGCATGAATCTCGCCATACCCAATAGAACCAAGACACTCTCCTCCAAAAAAAGGAAGCCAATCTGGTGGTCCCCTGCCATAAATAAACTCTACAACAGAAGGAGGAAACTGATGCAGAATAAGGTGAGGTCCCAAGACTGGAAAAACTCCATTATCTTCCTCAACAAAAAGTTGAGATCCCGCATCAAATCCTCTAAAGCTAGGTATGAAAACAAGATAGTAAAGACAACCACAAGGTCTTATATAGTTATGTAAAGAATCTCCATGGCAATGCCCAGATTTGCCCTGAGCTACTGCACAATGGTACCTCCTATACTGAGCCAACAGATATTGCCACTATACAGGCCAACAGACTTAGTGCCAACTTTACCTCCCAAAAGGACCAATCACAAAGCCAGTAGATTGCCAGGCACCCAGTATTACTGCTGCACAGGTTAAAACAGCACTGTCCAAGGCCAAGAATATAGCTTCTATGGGACCTGACAATATCCCTGGTTGTGTTCTACATGAACTACAGAGTGAACTGGCACCTCACCTGTGTGCCCTGTTCAATCACAGCCTCACCTCAGGCTTTGTCTCTGCCGAATGGCGCACTGCAACGGTCATCCCTCTCCACAAAGAAGGAGTGACTACAGACCCTGGGAACTATTGCCCCATTAGCCTGACAAGTCTGATATGTAAAGCTATGGAATGCATCATCATGGACCTAATAAACAAGGATATAGGGAATCTCCAAACTCTGGATCCCACACAGTTTGGTTTTGT
Organism: Protopterus annectens; assembly: GCF_019279795.1. Taxonomy (NCBI): domain Eukaryota; kingdom Metazoa; phylum Chordata; order Ceratodontiformes; family Protopteridae; genus Protopterus; species Protopterus annectens. The sequence continues at coordinate 1,233,006,254 of NC_056725.1, forward strand.
GAAGGGTAGATCATGCCTGCTCAACTTGGTTGACTTCTTTGAGTCAGACACCAGAGCTATGGATGAAGGCAAGGTGGTTCATTCAGCCTACTTTGATCTGGCCAAGGCTTTTGATACCATTCCCCACTCAGGAATCATAGAAAAACTCACTAAGCTTGTCATCAACCCAACTGGCTCACAGACAAAACCTACAGTGTTAAAGTAGCTGACTGCAAGTCAGACTGCCGATTAGTCACGAGTGGAGTCCTACAGGGTTCGGTCCTGGTTCTTCTCCTGTTTGGTATCTACTTCTCTGAAGTCCAGGCCAACATGAAGGGACTCTGGCTGACAAAGTTTGCATATGATTGTAAGTTGGGAGCTATTATTAACTCCCCAAGTGATGTTGACATCCTACAGAATGGCCTCACTGTGACCAACAACTGGTGTCAGAACCGTGGCATTAAGCTCAATGCCAAAAAATATGTTGTCATCCCCTTTGGGTAAATCCCAGTTCCCATGAATTACCACATTGATGGTAATCTACTGAACACAGAAAACGTTATAAGAGATCTGGGAACACAGGTTGACAGCAAATTCTCTTTTGATCACCACATTGCCACTGTGGTCAGGAAGCCCCTTTATGTGGCACATCTCATTACTAAAGGTTTTGCATCCAGGAAGAAAGAGATCCTTGTCTCCCTCTACTCTTCCCTCATTAGGCCAATCATTGAGTACAATGCCCCATTTGGCATGTACCTTACTAGACACCTGAAACAACTGGAGAGGCCGCAGAAGTACCTCACAAAGAAGATCATAGGCCTTAAACACTTGTCCTATATGGACAGACTCAAAAAACTCCAATTATTCTCTGTCTGATATTGCCTACTTAGAGGCAATCTCTGCTTGACTTACAAAGTCATGTCTGACCCAGCTCTGTTAGAAATGCTACATCTAAAGAAATCCCAATCCCTCCACACCACACATTCCAGAGACCTCAACCTCATTACCACAATTAACAGAACATGCTGGAGGGACAGGTTCATATCCCAGAGACTGCCCATGCTATGGAACAGACTTCCCATACATGTCAAGCAGACCACCTCGCTGACCCTCTTCAAGAGAAATCTTGATGAGTGGATGGGAAACAGAAAATTCACCCCAAGGATAACACCAGAGGCTTTACTCGACAGAGGCACTGGGAACTAAGGTTGGGTGGCATTATGCCAGGGCAATCCTACGGCTAGGCTTATAAAGGCCCTAGGGCCATTAGCCTAGTACACACCTATGAACCTATATGCCTTAGTCAACTGTGGAAATACAAATTCTTATGAGGAAGGCTGGACAAAAACATACTATAACAGCATTTAATTATTTTAGATATACTTGATTTACTGACAAGTATTTACATGGAACAGTGGTGTACAGATTTATGTATATCTCCAATAAATATCCTGAATGATAAATAGGTGTAAGCTTATTGTATTTTTGTCTCAACAATTTGAATAATCAATGAGATTATAAACCAGCAATGACAGCAATAAGGATTACCCTAGTAATTTCCTAACTTCAGAGATTAACTGACAAAAGTGTATATACAGTGATGCTAGCTGTCACTCGTCTGGTCAGGATAAAACAGACAAACATTTATGGGTTCTGTTCAAGCAGCTTTATTATGTAGAAACACATCAGAATTGAGGCTTAATAACTTTAACTTGAGTAATCTTGTAAACATACTCATACATGCTCACTCTCTGGTTGCACTGTCAAAATGGCACTGAAGCTAGCACGCGCTTGCTATTTCTATGCACGTTGTCCTTGAAACGCTTCACACACACTGTTCTACATCCTCTGTCTTTGAGAAATGAGTCATGCATTATTGATGACATTAAATGACATCCATTTGATACAAATAATTCTTTGACATGCACTTATACAGACCTAAATACATATAGACAATTATGTCCAGGCTGCTGTGTATTTCACACTAGGTCTGGAAATATGACCAAATCATGTATCATAGAAATTAGAATTAGGTCTAGCAACTGGGGCTGTCTCTGCTGAGTGTTCAACTTTGGGGACATCAGGAACATCATCAGGAATTAAGTAGAGGTTAAGACATGTTCTGCAACAGGAATACTGTCTGGATTGCTCTGAGATCTAGAGTCTGTATCACAGGAGCAATGTTGCGATTTCGATTCTGATACAGGAAGAAAATGTTTGTGATTTCTCCTGTTCTCCATACCCTCAAATTCTATGAAGTAGGATCTTGGCTTGGCATACATACCTGTTAGTTGACCAATCTGGTCGAAACCTTTCACCGTTTGTATCCTCACTGTCCCTCCTTCTTTCAATGGACGAAGAAATCTGCTCAACATATCATAGCTGGACTTCTGGGCAGAATGCTTTCTGAATAGTTGGGCTCTGATTGTTCTGTTGCTCTTTGCTTTAGGCCTCAACTAACTGGAACTGATAGGCAATGTTGTTCTGGTTTGCCTAGATAGAAGTCTCTGAGCAGGCGAGCTAAGTATATCGTCATGGGGTATGTTTCCGAGATTGAGTAAATTAAAAAAAAAACATCAGTATTATCATGCTTTGACTTCTTTAGTAATTGCTTTGCACTCTGTATCACACGTTCAGCTAGTCCATTTGACTGTGGGTATTCTGGACAACTAGTAACATTTATTTATTTATTTAGTTACATTTGTTTACCAGGAAATTCCGACTGGATGCAGATCTTTTTTCAGCGGATGCCCGGGGAGAAAAGCTCTACATCATGTACATGATAAATAGAGATACAAAGTTGCAGCAATAGTAAACAACATTACAGGTTGTTGGCTTTAATACAATAACAAGATATTGATTATCAACAGTATATACAATATATGTTGTAAGTTAAGATAGTTTCTTGTTGTTAATAATATTAATAACAAAGTTGTCAGACAAGATTTTAAAGTATGTAAAGGCAACTAGCTAATTCTGACTGTGGTTAGTAGTGGTGGTAGTATAGTTGGGTTAAAAGTTTAGGTGGTGGGGGGTAAGGGTGGGGGTGTTAGGATTAAAACAAGGACAAAGCCAGTGCAAATTTAAGTGGAATTTGAGCTCAGTCTTGAAATGGCTGCAGGAAGGTAGAGTAATTATAGAGGGTGGAAGATTGTTCCAAAGTTTAGATATGGTACATGAAAATATGGCTTCTCCTGCTGAGTTTTTGGGTTTGATAACAGTGAGTTGATTTTTGTTGCTTGATCTTAGGGGCCTAGTGGAGTGATAGGGTTGGAGAAGGGTTTGTAGGGAAGGGATGTTAATGGGGTGGTTAATAGGTTTATGAGCGAGGCTGAGTTGATTAACGTGAAGTTGTGGGTGTTCTAGCCAGTTTAGTTCTTTAAGGGAGATACAATGATGGCTGTGGTAGGTGGTTCCAGTAGCAAATTTAGCAATTTTGTTGTAACAAGCATCCAGCTTGTGTAGGTCTGTCTGTCTAAGGTTGGTAAGTTTGGGGGATGCATAGAGTAGGGTGGAGATTAGCTGGGAATTGGCTATGGAGATTGTAGCTGCCTTGATTAGGAATTGTCGGCTTTGATATAATACACCAAGTTTCTTGTGAACTTTTTTTATTGTGAGAAATATGTGGGTATCAAATCTAAGTTTGTTGTCTATTTCCACACTGAGTAATTTTGTGTGTTCTGATGGAGTGATGATGGTATTGTCTTTGGCAAGAATGTTGAAGTGGGGGGGGTGTTTTAGGTGACTTGGAAGGTTGGAACAGGAGAAGTTTTGTCTAACTTGGGTTGAGTAGGAGCTGAGCATTGGATAGCCAGCTTTCTACAGAAGAGAATGATTCCTGTGTGATTTGTTGTAGTTCTGGTAGGGGGGCAGAGCAGATGAGAGTAGAGCCATGTGCGTACTGTATAAGAAATGCTTGTCTGGTGGCAGTATGTAGGTTGTTAGTGAAAAGTGAGAATAGCAGAGGGCCGAGGATAGACCCTTGGGGAGCTCTGAGAGTAACTGGGAGGTGAGGTGGTAGGTTATCGTCCCAGATTACTGATTGCTGGCATCTGTGTAAATAGATGTGGAACCAGTTGCAGGCTGATTGTGAGAAGGAGAGGTTGGGGAGAATATAGAGTAGTAGCTCATGAGATACCATGTCAAAGGCCTTTGAGAGATCTAGAAATATGGCAGCAGAGAAGAGGCCATTGTTTTTATGATGAAGTATAGTGTTGGTGAAGGAGAGTAGAGTGGAGGTAGTGCTGTGATATGGCCTGAAACCATGTTTTGTTTTGGAGAGGAGATTATTAGCTAGGAGGTAGTTGGAGACCTGGGTGTTGATACATTTTACAAGTATCTTGGAGAGAGGGGGGAGAGGATAGCAATGGGGTGGTAATTGGAGAGGTTGGTGGAGGGGGTGTCTTTGTGGAGGGGAATAATGTGGGATATTTTCCATATCGAGGGAACATAGCCTTCTGTTATGGAACGGTTGATTAGAAGTGAAATTGGGTAGGCTAGTGTATCAGCTGCAATTTTCAAGTATTCAGAGGGGAGGTTGTCAGCTGCGAGTTTGGTGGGTTTAAGTTTTGACAATAGTCTTTTTATGTTGGAGGTAGGTACTGAGGTGAAGAAGAAAAGAGGAGTTGGGGTTTAGGGTTAGGAGTTGGGGGTCTGTTGTAGGGAAGTGTTGTTTGTTTAGAGATGTTATGGTTTCAGTGAAGTGTTTGTTGAAGAATTCAACAATACTGCTGGAGGAGGGGGGAATGGACGGCTGGGGGGTATCAACCTTCCCTGGGTGGAGGATAATGTTAATAGTGGAGCAGAATTGCTTAGGGTTGTGGTTGGTAGAGTTTGGGGCTTTATTGTGTAGTTGAAGGAATGATTTTTTGTTAGTTGCCAGTGCTCCCAGGCCTTATCTCTGGATTTCATTAGGGTTCTGGTGGTCTTTTGTAACCATGGGGCATGCCTGGATCTGACTCTGACATTTCTTACAGGAGCATGGGTGTTTAGGATGGAGAGGAAGGTACTGTTGAAGAAGTGGACAGCCTCATCTAGGTTGAGGTATTTTAGTGGTGACCAGTTAATTTTTTGCAGGGACGAGATAAAGAAGTTGGGGTTGAAGTTGGACTTGTTCTGTATTTGCCTGTGGATAATGGGCTTGAGACTACTTGTGTGGTGCCGAATTAGGAAAGTGGGGAAGTGGTCACTAAGACTGTCAGGTCACATGTACAATGTATAACATGTACAAAGTCACATTATTTTGCAAATTTCTGAAACAACTGACTGGTAAATTGGGTACCATTGTCAGAAATAAATTTGTGTGGACTACCATAGACTGAGAAATGATGTTTCAACTTAATGATAACAGCAGTGGACATTAGATTAGGTAGTAAATAAATCTCAAACCAGTTTGAATAAGTGTCTGCCAACACTAAGTAATGCTGATTGTTCCACTCAAATATATCAGTGGCTACTGTTGACCCAGGTAGTCCAGAAACTTGATTTAGATGAAGTGGTTCTTTTTGCAAATGCAGTTTAGTACTATTGCATACTGAACAAGAATAAAGTACTTTATCAATGTCTTTTGCTAGAGAAGGCCAAAATACTAGTCCTCTCACCTTTCTTTTGGTAGATTCGGAACCTGGACGACCACGATGCAAAATCTGGATATATTCATGTTGTAAGGAAGCAGGAACAACAATTTTAGGACCTTTGAAAATAATGCCATCTTCCATCAACATCTCATCTCTGTAAGGAAAATAAGTTTGCACTTCAGGTGGTACACTAGATTGCTTTGATAGCCATCCAACATTAATGTAGTGGTTGAGCTTCTGCAAAATTGGATCAGTCTTCGTATGCTCTCTCAGCTCATCAAGTCTCGTGGTAGAAAAATTATGCACTTCCATGACATCAAAGTCAAAATTCTCAGGCATCAGCCAGATAAAAACGTTTGCCTTTTGTATAGACCATTTTGAAGTTGTACTTTTGCAATTTGAGCATCATTCTTTGTAATCTCACTGGAGTTGAATGCATAGGCTTCTTTTAAATAGTGACTAGAGGTTGGTAAGGTCTCAATCTGTATAACTCAACCAAAAATATAATCATGAAACTTTGAACCTGCAAATACTATTGCCAAAACTTCTTTCTCACTTTGAGCATATTGCATTTCAATTTGGGTAAGAGATCTAGGTGCATAGGCTACTGGTCTACCTTCTTGAAGAATATCTGTGCCAAGACTAAACTCTGAAGCATCACAGGAAAGAGTGACTAATTTATTGTCATTGTAGTATCTTAATGAAGGTGGGTGGCAATTTTCTGCTTAAGGTCTTCAAATGCTCTCTAGTGCTGTTTCAACCAAGACCATGCAATATTTTTGTGCATTAGCTCTCTCAAAGGTGCTGTCAACTTACTAAAGTCTGGTATAAACTTGCCTAAATAGTTGACATACCAAGCAAATGTTGTACAGCTTGAACATTATCTGGTGCTGATATCTCAAGAATGGCTACTTGGTTTGATGGGTTTGGTCGCAAGCCAGTGATATGTAAATTCTGGTAGTCTGAATTTGCTCTTCAGAGGATTGAGCTGTAAGTTCACTTCACATGCTCTGTCTAGAACCCCCTTAAGGTTTCTGTTATGCTCTGCTTCACCATTGCCCCCAACTAGTAAATCATCTACTATTATGCCACAAGGATAACCCGAAAAAATTTGCTCCACTCCACACTGAAAGACTTCTCTTGCAGAATTTATTACAAATGGCATCCTGAGGAATTTATATCTTCTAAATGGGGTACTGAAAGTAGTCAGTAATGACGATTTGTGATCAAGCATCACCTGCCAAAATATACGTTTTGCATCTAAGACAGAAAAAACAGTGGTATTCGGTATTAGAGCTGCAACATCCTCAACTGTGCCCATAGGATGTTGTGGTCTCTTTAATGCTTTGTTCAAATCTCATGGGTCAATGCATATTCTGATTTTGTCTGAGCCTTTTTTGTGGGCACCCCTTCAGTTGGTGCTGTGACTGGACAAATTACACCTTGCTGCACCATTTTATCCAACTGAGCTTTGACTTTATCCTGCATAGCTATTGGAACCTTTCTTGCTGGTCTGACCACTGGACTGACCTCTGCATCTAACTTCATAGAATACACAAGGGGAAGTTTGCCTAATTTGTCTTCGAAAACATCAGTATACTCTAAGAAAATAGCTTCAGTAAAATTGGAACTGGGACATGTACTTATATGATGAACTTCTTTGGTAAAGGAAAGCAGATTCATTCTCAAACTGTCTCTGAGACCCAACAATGACTGCACAGGTCTTTGGACTACATAGAATAGTAAGCTGTAGCAGTTCCTAGTCAAATAACATGAAAGCACTATGAGCCTTAGTTTTTAATTTCTTCACCTCCATAAGCAACAAGTTTCGCACAATTAGCCACATTAAGTTGCTCACCCACTCTCACCTTAGCAAAAGTGTCTGCTGACATAACATTACACTTTGAACCAATGTCCACTTTGAGCTCTTGGATTTACCATTGATCTGTAGAGTAAAAACACGTCATTGTTTGCCAATAAATTTACTGCATCAACCTTTTCACCAATTACCAACACATCATCAACATAGAAAGCAAAGTTGCAGCTCTGTATATGATGAACCTGCTTTTTTAAGTGACTTTTCTTTGTAACTGTATGAGGTTTACTTGATTTGCAAAACTTGTGAAAATGGTTACATTTTTTACATTTGAGGCATTGCTGACCAAATGCTAAGCACTTTTCCCTTTTAGACTCATGACTGGCAACACAAATGCGACAGTTAACAATAAGGCTTGAGTTGGGTTTTGCTGACTCACCCTTGTACTGCACTGAGCATGTCCTTTTCTTAGAACTTGCTGGAAACTATGGGTTTTACCTGCCACACTCACAGGGTTACAGCTGTCATGTTCTTAGGCCTGCTTCTGCTAGCCACGTGTTGCATGCTGTCTACATTTGTTCTGGAGCCTGCTGAAACCATGTTCTTATCACTTGCAAGCGTACTTGTGTGACTTTCTATAACTTCATGGATTTGACAAATCTCAGTAGCTTTGCTCAGCATTAAATCGCTGTCATGAAGTAACATCTTTCTGCAGCACTATTAATACCACACACAAGCCTGTCCTTAATTAACTCATCTTTTAAGTCACCAAACCTATAGGTTTTAGTTTTGTTTCTCAGGTCAGTAATATAAGCTGCAGAAGTTTCTCCCCTTCTTTTGATTTCTTGTGTAAAACAAATGCCTTGCCTGCCTAATGTAACATTTGTCTGGGGGTTACACATTTCCCTTAATTTGCATTTCAAACACTCGGGGTCTTCTCTTGATTCAGCCTGTACAACAATATGATGGTTTTCACCTTCTCCTTCATAAACTGCTGGTGCATACATGTTTAGCAAAATCAATGCCCTAGTGCATGCATCTTTGCCAGAATAAGCTGCTTGTATAAAAATATCATACTCTTGCTCAAATATTCTCCAATTTTCTGCAATATTCTGATCAAATACAAGTGGTGAGGGCTTTCGAAATCCATCTTCCATGCCAACAAATTACAGTAAAACACAATGCAACCCAAGACTACTTTTAACTGTACAAACATGCACAATTATACATATGCCAGAAATTTATGCCAGTATTTGTAACTATGCCCAATAGCACAACAAGCTTCTGAATAACTGAACTTTGTGAAATAAGTCTCTCAGGCACAAAAATAGTCTTCAAATCACTGTACTGTAAGAGATCACCTCTCATCAGAGTAAGAAACATTTCAAAATAACTGCACTGTATGATTAAACTGGGCAGAAGAAGCTCAGAGTAAAAAATATTTCGAAGTAATTGGACTTTGTGAATAAACAGTACACAACACACTGAAACTTTCCCAAAATGGCTGTACTTTGCTAAATAACTCTTTGCAGTGCAAGAAACACTCTGTAATGGCAGCACTCTGTGAATAGATACACCCAGCACAAGAAATGTTTCGAAATGGCTGTATTTTGACTGCACTTTACGAACTAGTTGCACTTTGCACACAAATAAATGCTTCTGAATAAATGCACAGTAATAAGCACACGCTGTAGGCACTTTTACACACTTTGAGATACTTTGAATAACTCTAGTTATGCCCTTAATAGCTTCTATCAATGCAAAATAGTAGTTTATGCCAAAACACAGTATCTTGCCAAAAAATGCAGTCATGTTGCTTTATTTATGCTTAGTGCGCCCTTCTTGCCCTTTATTATATTTGTTTTGCTCGTTTCATGTTTTTTCATACCCATTATACTTTTCTTGTGCTCGTCTTACTCTAAACATTCCCGAAACATGCTTGTTTTGCAATTCTGAGGTAATTCCAATCCCCTTATGTGCTTTCCTGATAATCGTTTTATCAAATATCTTAATTTTAAACATTTCGTTTAATTAACAAACTTTTTGTGCCGCTTGCTTGTTTAATAATGTATTCTGTGCCCTTGTAATGCTCCATTTTATCTTTTTTAATAAATAAATAATTTGTGTAAGTTTTCATTATATTTGGTTCATTTCTGGCCCTTTTTTGTGCTCAGTTCACTTAGTTTACCTTTACCAATAACTCTGTACCTCTTAGCCTTGAAAAGCAGTCTCTGCAATCCCAGTTCTGGTACCATGTCATTCATCCAGTTAGGATAAAACAGACATACATTCGTGGGTTCTGGTCAAGCAGCTTTATTATGTACAAACACATCAGGATTGAGGCTTAAGAACTTTAACTTGGGTAAGTTTGCAAACAAACTAGCTATCACACTCATACATGTTCACTGTATGGCTGTACTCTCAAAATGGCAAAATGGCACTGAAGCTTCCATGTGCTTGCTATTTATATGCACATGCTTTCCTTGAAACACTTCTTAAAGTTACAACACACACACACACACACACACACACACACACACACACACACACACACACACACACACACACACACACACACACACACTATTCTACATGAGCCTACACAGCAAAACAGAATAAATATATTTATAATTTGTAGTCACATTTCAGACATGAATCAATTATTACAGATAATAACTAAATATGAGATGTCCATTCCACTTGTATTTGGCAGCTCCCTAAAGAAAGCAACATACTGATTTTTAACATGACCTAAATGCATTTCAATGCATATACTTGCGAAATACCCACAATTGGACCATAGCATATTGAATGCTGAGTCCAAGTCCAATGTATCACTTGCATATAAGAAAGTAATGTCATCAGCCTGGACTGTGATGAATGACTTCAGATTTTCTCCCAATAATATTTATAAATATGCTACTGCCCTGGTACAGAGCCACAAACATGGTTGATCGTATTTTTGTATCACTTGGGTGTAATTAAATAAGACCAATTGAACTGAGGAGAAATTCCATTTCCTAATTATCCTAAATTTTATGTAATATTTAATGAATGATTGAATCAAACAATATAAATAGATGTATTCAAAGACTACAGTACATCTCTGCGGTACCATATTATGAGGAATATTTCTCATTTTAAGTCTTAGAGAATCCTTGTTTCATACTGTTCCACACAGAAAGGGTCAGTCACAATTCATTAAGAAAGTTTTAACTAATATCCATAGCAACTAATACTAAACCATATTAATTAATAAATTAACTCTTTATAAATATAATCTGTTACATTTTTAACACCTTTATTGAATTACCACTTAATCACAGACAAACATACATTTATATAAAAGAAAATAAGCCATATTAACATGTGCCTAATAACAATTGTTATACATTACATAAATTTTTTTATAACTATCATCAATCCAACATTACATAAGTTGCTCAATTCCTGCCTTCCCTTAAATCTCACTCCTCCTCCAAAACATTATTCTATATGTATTATTATCACAATTTTCATTTTTCTATGTTATTTCCTCTTACCCTTTTATAAAGAGCCACTTCCAATCTCTGTGACAATATTTAATACTTCAAATACAGTTAGATTTTGATTTCCATTTTCTAGTAATTGCTTTTTTGGCAACCACCAGAATTAAACTTAGCAAGGCCTTACTATGTCTAGCCAATTTAGATCTTGTATCCCGGCTCAAAAAAATCATTTCCTTAGTTACACCCATTTGCTCACCCAATATTTCTGACAGAGTACTCTGCAAGGAATTTTTGAAGTCTTCCAATTCACTACACTCCCAAAACATGTGTTACCGGTTACCTCTTTCTTCCCCATCACACCTCCAACATGTGCCATCAGCCTGAGGACAATTTCTTTGGAGTCTGCTTGGGGTATAAAAATACCTATGCAATCACTTCCTAGCAAAAATTATAAATCTTTTTGACTTTGTTGCATATTTAGAAGCTATACATATGTCCTCCCATTGTTACTTTGTAAATTGCTTATCCTTTCTCTCTTCCCAATCTTTTCTAACCTCCTCTCATTGATTCCTATAGTTGTCATGCAATATTTTATATTTCCTGCCAATCATCCCTTTTTTTAACAACAGCTTCTGTTCTAGATCCAAACAAAAACTCTACCAGAGCAGGCCTTTCACTTAGGATTCCCCTATCGCTTTCTAATTGCCTATATAGCAATCCCTGATAGGGAAGGCAAGTCTCTAGCTTGCAGACCAAATGTCTTCTTGGCCTCTTCCCATTCTATTATCTTTCTTTATCTAGTCATTTGCTCCAAATACATTGGTTCATTTGCCAGTTTTCTCCAATAAATTCCAGCCCCCTGTTGTCTATTTTCTGTACTCCTAATTGCGGTCAACCCTATCAGCAAAATCCAATTTCTCTATTATCATGTTGGCTTAGTTCTTATGATACATTTTTTGCTACTTTAAGTATGTAATATTCTGTATAGATGTTGTAAGTCTCCTGAAGGATATGCATCCAAAATCCCACTCATTCCTTATTTCTTGATCTCCCCCTCCCCATTTCATCATCATCCCTTTGTTTTTTGAATTATAGCTTTCTGCATGTGTTATGTATATGACAATTAACTGTGTAGCTCTATGGTATCCCTTCAAATCAGGTAATCCTAAACCGCCTTGTTATGTTAGAAGCATCATCTTATCTCTCTTCACCCTGGCCCTTTTCACCTACTAGACAAATTCCTTCAACTCTTTATTAATTATTGCCCAAATTGTCTTCTCTGGTTGATAAAATATGCCTGACCTGTATACAAAACTAAAGGAATAAAAACATTTTCACAGCTTGTATCCTGCTCTACATATCCATAAACAAGTGCTTCCAGTTTCTCAGTTTTTGTATTATCTTTTGTTTTGGCTCTTCACACATATCCTTAGCTGCCACAACAGAATCCTTTCTAATCCATACTTCTAAATGATTTATTTTATCATGTCCCCATAAATACAGGCTTATTTGTGTGTGAGTATGTAGTTTACAACTATAGCCTTTGTTTTAGCTTCTTTAATTTGATCTCCCCAAAAGACTTGAAACTGTCTCAAGATGTTCTTGACATGGAGATGTCCTTTTCTGATTTTATTAGGTACAAAATAATATAATCTGCAAACAAAGCCAACTTTTATTGATTACCATAATAGTTATATCCCTGAATTTCAGAGTTCCTTATTATCTTTTATCAATGGCTTTAAATGCAAAGCAGATAAAAAAGGGAAAAGAGGACGCCCCTGCTGTTTTCTATGTTTAGACACAACTTGTCAGAGAAGAACCCTCCCACTTTATTTTGTTTTTGTTTCTGATCCCTCATATATCCTCCTTATTAACATTATTATTGCATCAGGGAATTAAATAATTCCATTGGCCTAGTCATAAAATCCCAGCTTACTCCAGCAAATGCATTCTCCGCATCAAACAACAGTCGTATTTTCTTACATTCTGTTTCATTATGGCTCATCATTGTTCTGTTAATGTTGTCAAATGTTTGCCTCCTCTCCACAAAACCACATTGCTCCATTGCTATCACATTTGGCAGCATCTCTGTCATTCTTTTAACGATTATAGACATAAACACTTTACAATCATGGTTTCAAGTTGACATGGACCTATATGAAGCTAGGTCTGATGGGTCCTTACCTTCTTTTGGTATTACAGCCACTACAGGTTTTTTCCAGGATGTTCGTGCTTCTCCTCCTTTAAAATATTGTTAAACAAAACCTTCCAGATCTTTATCACTTTCTTCCCTCTTAACTTCTAAACTTCCTCAGGAATTCCATCTTTTCCTGGAGACTTTCCTTCAGATTTATTTTTACTGCATCATTTTTCTCTCATCTCCTCCCATCTTAACTGTTGACTGTTGAGCGTCATCTACCTTTAACCTTGGTATACTCAAGTCTTCCATAAATATTTCCACTTGTGCTCTTTCGTGATTTCCACAGTTCTCTGCTCTGTACACATTTTTATAAAATTTCCCAAATATCTCTAATACCTCTACAGAATCTCTGGTTATTTTTCTTGTTATAGGCTCCTTAAGTTTGACAACAAGTCTTTTATACAAGATTTGGAAAGGTGTGGAACTGTGAGTAAACAGCTTTTCATCTAAAAGGAGAGAATTCAATTATTTTGATAATTTCAGTTCTGCTTAAATATTTAAGTTGCACTTAAAGTGACTTGTGTGGTGATAATTCTTGATACTTTTCATCTGTGTTCCATATTTTAACCACAAAATGTATCTGTTTGCATTGTTTAGTTTGTTCTGGGACCTTAGTCTTATATTTTAATTATCAGTTGTAGGAATATTGTGTTTCTGCATTATCCTGCACTACACTTCTATTTCCACAATTAGAATTAGTTGTAAAAGCTATCTGTTTGTATTTTAAACCCTCCCTGGCCATAGTCTTGTACTTTAATTCAGTTATGGCAGGACTGTGCACTACCACTGCCAGATTTGAGCCTTAGTCATTTATTACTGCATTTTCCATGTATAATGTTTCTAGTAAATTTCTGCACAGTCTGTTGCCTTAAACTGTAGTAGAAGTTCAACAGTGGCAGAATTGTCTCTGCTCCAGTTTGTACTTCAGTGCTTTTATGTTATGGTTATCATTTACCTGTTTAAAGTTGCATTCTGTGCCTGCCCTATCCCCCACTAACACATTAAACTAAAGTTTCTGAAAGAACCCCAATACTGCCTTTATTTGATTGGATGCCTCTCTAGCTAGCCTGCTTGATCCTTGAAAGTTTTTGCAACCCTCAAACCATTTTACTTTGGTGGTTTTATAAAGCTATGTCTCTGGCCTCCACTCCTTATGGCAATCTGATTTCCAAAATCCCTCCCTACCCTCTTTTATTGCTATTATCTGTTGTATAAGATATTTATGTACTCTTCCCACCCAGTGTTTTACACAGATCAATGATACTGAGTGTCCACCCAGCAAACCAGTATTGCTCTTGAGTTAACCTACTTTACTACATATTGCTTTCTGCTCACTTTGCTGGAGTTTAGCAAAGCTTGCAGTCCTAACCTGCATTCCAGAAGTGTCTTACCTGTATGTAGTGCCATCCAGGTAAAGTTAAATACCTTTGATTGTTCAGTAAAACTTGCTTACGTTATTTTGAGTGATCACTACTGTTTCCTGCTTTTCTTTGTGCAGTTCACTGATTTTTTTAAAGCAATTGCTCTTCCACTGTAAGACGGTCTTGAAATTGCCTTCGGTAAGGCATTTCCAGCTAGCTGTTTAATTGGTTTGTGATAGAATTGCACTTGTGGGTCTCTTCTGTTTTTACATTGAGAGAATTGGGTTGATTTATCTTGTGGCAGGAGGTGTTTCCTTGGTCTAGCTGGGTTAGGAAATACACAAAGGGACTCATAGTGTAGTGATTATAATGGCCAGAGGGTTCATTAGTTAGTGCTCTGTTTTTTTCTGTGCTGCTAAAACTTTTATGTATTTGCATGGGTTAGCTGTGCCCTGTATAATAGCCAACACCTAAAAAGCAATTTTCCCTGTAGAATGGTGGATATAATTGTATTCCATAAAGCAGCAATATACAGCAAATACCTTGTGAGCCTACATGCCGAGTGGCAATGCCTACAGATTTAGTAGAATTCATTATTGTACAAACATTAAAGTTAGTAGAATTTAGTACTGTTTAGCATAATGTACACCAATAAAGCACCTTATAGCATTATAACCCCAATACACTACCCCTTGTAGCTCACCAATCAAAGAACTAGACAGTATGGATATGCAATTTCCTAACTTCTCTGTAGCATCTTGGTGGATATGGGTATCTTGAGACAATGTAGCAATTGACTCATGTTTACTAAGAACCACCTAACCCTGAAAAAAGCAGACACAGTATGTGAAAGGTGTACATATATAATGACATTGAAGGCTAAACTCTTGCATACAAACATGCCTCAGGTTGTCAAAACAACACACATAGCACCCACCTAGCTAGATGGCTCACTGATAGGACCCAAAAGGTTAGAATTAGTGAGGACACTCCCACATAGAGGCCGGTCATCAGTGGAGTTCCCCAGGTCTCTGTTTTAGACCCACTCCTCTTTGGCATCTACTTCTCGAATGTCAATGCCAAAGTCAAGGCCTCTGGCTAACCAAGTTTGCAGATGATTGCAGACTGGTAGCAGTCACTGAATCCCTCCAAGGTGAGAACACCCTTCAGGAAGGGCTAACACAGACAAACGCCTGGTGCCAAAGCCATGGCATAAAACACAATACCAAGAAATGCACTATATTCCCTTTTGGGAAGTCTGTCACCCCGAGTAGCTACATCACCAATAAAACACCTGTAAAAGTTGCTTCACTATTCAGGGTTCTGGGAACTCATGTAGATAATAACTTACACTTTGACCAATATATGTTCAAGGTAGTAAGGAAATCCTTCTGTGTTGATCAACGTATAAACAAGGGCATGGCATGTAGGTCCTGAGAAGTCATTATACCAATCTACTTGTCCCTCATAAGACTCATCTTAGAGTATAATGCCTCCTTTGGGATGTACCAGATGTAGCACATACAACAAATGGAATGTCCACAAAGGTTTGTCACAGAAAGAATTCAGGTAGTAAATACAGTGTCCTACACTGATTGCCTCAAAGACCTGTCTCTTTACTTGGTACCATACAGACTTCTTAGCGGTGATCTTTGTCTGGCATGCAAGGAATCCCTGGACCCTGTTTTGATGAACCTTCTGCACATCTGCAAAGCAAACAGCATCAGAACTACTAGATTAAAAGACCTAAATTTTGCTTGCGGCATAAATAGTACATGTTGAAGAGACATATATTTTTCTCCTAGAATTCCCATTCTCTGGAACAGGGTCCCCATCCATGTGAACTGAAGTTCCTCCCTATTCCAATTTAAGCACAACTTGGACCAGTGGATGGGTAATCAGAAATTCACTCCTAGTCTGATGTCTATGTCTCTGATGGACTGAGGCAGTCAATAAATTACTCCCTATACAAATCAAATTTGTAGGCCACACTTGGGTTGCATGGTGAGCCTTATAAGGTTCTTAGTGGTTGCTAGCCTGGTATAAACCTCTGAAGCTATAAACAACCCTTTGTACTTTCTGTTGCCTATGTTGTTGTGCTAAAAGTTTTTTTGTGCTCTGAAGTTATTATCAAAAAACAGCTGCTTAACAGCAATCTTTCTAAACTCATCCATATTATCCAGTTACTCACTTATTTTCTCTTTAGCACTCTGCAATTGTCCTCTTCTTGTTCTGTGAAATTCCCCTTATTTTGCAATACTTTAACCTTTGTCAGCTCCTCTAAATAATTCCTATTACTTCTTAACCATATCTTTTTTCTTTTATTTCTATCCTGTTTATAAACTCCACCTTCATTTATCCCATTCACTAGCTATAACTTTATAAGAAATTTTTATCTTCACAAATAACTTTTAAATAATTCCCACTACCCCTTCCTTACATTCCTCTATTTTAACATGTAGGTGGAAAAGTGACAATGTCTCATTTTTACTTCACTACCCTGCTTTTTTATCTTAGTTGTTATTGGTATTGGCACAGTGCATGAACTAAAATAGTTACTGAATGTGTTTTGAAGATTTCAATTAAATGCACATGTTCCTGTGAAATATAATTTCTGTCTAATCTAGCCTAGTTATTGTACCTTGGGGAATAATATGTAAATTTTATCTGCATTCCTTCTACTGAATTCACATCTTCTATACCAAATACTTTCATAAATTTCTGCAGAAATCTACCGTTTTGTTATATTTCCCCTCTAGGTTCCCCAGACACATCCACACTGTTACAAATCAAATTCCAGTCCCCACAGATATGCAGTATTCCCTGCTGCAACTGTCTATTTCTCCCAGAATTGTCTTAAGGTCCATAATAGCAGTTTTAGGTGAAATGTAAATACACACCAGCATAATCTTCCTCTTTTGCCAGTAGCCCCTAATTACTACAAATCTACCATTATTATCTTTTTTCCTCTTTTATCACTACTGGAGCTACTCTAGTAATTAGTATAAGTACTCCCCCTTTCCTTTGTCCCTGCTACTCTGCTGAATATCCATCCTGAAATCCTTTCTTTTTCTCATGCTCTCTTCTTTTCAAATGTGACTCCTGTAGTATTGCTATTTTCACTCTGCATTTTTTAATATAATTCAGTACTCTTTCCTTTTTGTCTATACATGTGAGACCATTCACACTGTAAAATATTATAAAGAAACCATTATGATCTTCTTTCGGCTTTTTCCCGGTTAGGGGTCGCCACAGCGGATCACCATCCACTCATGATTGGCAGTGGTGTTTTACAGTGTCAAGTTGCCAGCCCAGTGCCCAACCTTCCACAGAAGGCACACACATGCATGCACTCACACCTAGGGCCAATTTAGTGTGTCCAATCCACCTACAGCATGTCTTTGGGAGGAAACCGGAGCACCCAGAGGAAACCCATGCGACCACAGGGAGGTCATGCAGACTCCGCACAGAAGGCACCCCAGCCGAGGATCGAACTGGAGAACCTCTTGCTGTGAGGTGGCAACGCTAACTGCTGCACCACCGTGGCCGCCTAAAGAAACCATTATGATAAGAAGTTAATATTCCCACCTATTATATCTGACAGCTTTTTTTAAATGTTTATTTCTAGCATCTGTGCTACATGTATTCATTAACATTTGGTTGGCTGATCTTTTATGCAGTTGCTTCTTATCATTCCCATTGAATTTATATCAGATTTTACAAGATATTTTATTTTAATGAATACCTTCAAACAAAAAAAAGAAGCGCCATCCCAGAACACCCCGTAACCTATTAACATAACCAATTAACTTAAAACAAATATACATAACTATGTTCATAGGTTCATAGGTTCATAGGTAGGTACTAGGCTATCGGCCCTGGGGCCTATACAAGCCCAGCCAAAAAGGTACCCTGGCTTTTGCCACCCAAGAAAATTATTTTCCAGTGCCACTGTCGAGCAGAGCCACAGAGGTGATCCCTGAGGTGAATTTCCTATTTCCCATCCAATTATCAAGATTTTTCTTGAAGAGTGCTAATGAGGAGCTTTGTTTGATATAGAAAATTGAACCTGGCTTTGATGTTTAAGGATAACACACAGGAACCGCAGTGTTACAACAAGTTGAGGAAAAAAGTTTTATATTATACCTAACAACACACAGGTAGTACAGAATTACAACAAAGTGTGTGCTAGAACTATATACAAAAAACAAAATCAATCTAATATAAAGTGTAAGAATAAATAACAGGTGATGAACTGACTATTATTGGATGAGTTAGTTACAAATAACAGTATATTATTATGAACCAGACAAGGAATTGGAGGAATTGACACTATTTGACACCATTATATATCCATTATATTACACATATACACAACTCTGGGGATTACTTACTTAATCAAATATGATATATATATAGCTATATAGACCATAGGAGAATAGGGAGGATGGAGGATTTTTTTGAACAGAGAATTACCAAAGATTTATGACTGTAACTTCTCATATATTCCTTTATATGGCTACCACCCTAAGGTATCCCTAAAGGTGCATAGGACATCAACAACCCCCTTTCACCCTTTCAGTAAATCTAAAAATTCCCTTTCTTTAGGTTATGGGTTGTTATTGATTTGAAACCAGTTTATTCTAAATTAAAATTTTAAATCCTTGTGAAGGATTTTTTTTAATTTTTTCCCAATTTTTTTGGTTATGGGGGGGTTATTCACCACCTGATGGGATGGTTGGACTTGTTTCTCTTGCATTCCCCCGCATGAGCAGCATTCACTAAAAGTATGAACAAACAGTTGGGACACAATTTCAGTTTTGGGGGTTTTATGTTGGTGGTTAATTAATGATTATTATTCCATTACTATATTTTCTTGATGGGGAATGTTTTTTGGTGGTTGAGAGGGCAATGGGGCAGGGGGCAGCCATATACCCCATACTGGGTTTGGTTTTACTTGGTTAGTGGGAATTTTTAAGTGATTATATGGTATATATCAATAGTCTATCAAGATCATTGACGATCTATCTCTCTCTTATTGACATCTACATCTATGACATTTAACAATTTTTTTTATTTTTTAATATTTGTACCAACTACCACCAACATACATTAGATAACAATGATTTACATCAGGGTATATTTTGGAGTAGCATATTTGCTACATTCATTAGCTATTCTAATAGATTTAAATCTAGGATGGAGAAAATCTACCTTTTTGGTTTTCAATTTCAATTCAATCATCCCAGATTCCATAAATAGCTTAAAATTATATTTTTTTTGAGCTGTCAGAATGACATTTGAGTGAGTATCTTGAGTATAATGAGGTCAGAAAAGGTATTATTGAGTTATTAGTTATTTATATGAATGATGAGAGAAGAGGGAATGATGATAGAGATATTATTAGATATTATTAAGGAATAATAGATAGGAAGTATACCTGGAAGTATTTAATAACGGAATGGAAAACTAATGGACCAGCTTAAATATTAATTAAATAATATAGATAGAATATGGATATTAAATTTAATAGAGCTTGTATAGAAGAATTTAGTATTTACAGTGAAGTATATAAGAATATAATGACATATTACATATGCAAAGAGGAAGATGTTGTAAAATATGTGGCAAAATATAATTCTTTCTACGAAAATAATACATAAAATGATTCCAATACTAAAAAACATTTATTTAACATTTAGAAACACATTTACACCCAGAATTTGTTTTAACACATTTTTTTTTTAATTTTTTTTTTTTTTGTTGACTGATGTCAGACTGTCTTCCACTGAGCCCCCTTAGGCCCGGGAGAGGAGAAATCCTCTCCATCTGTGTCTAAATGTGGATGTGGAGATCAGTGTAGGACATATTAGTGGAGAAACAGTAAATATGATACAGTTAAAGCAAAAAAGTAGTTAAAGTTAAAAGTAATTGCAAAATTAGATATGTATTATATATCTATGCAAATTATATTATATCCTGCATTTTATATATACAAAAAGAATAGAAAGAAAGAGAAAAGTATTAAAAAGAAAAGTTTTAAAAAAATAAATAATATAGGATAAAAAAAGCGGAATTTTATATTAATAAAATCATAGAGGGATGAACATTTTTTAAGTTTTTGATATTGATTTAATACCATATAAACCTTAAAACTCACAAAAATAAAAACTAGAAACAATAAAGCTAAATATTTAACATACTGGCAATATTATGTATCATTTCCAAATATAAATGTTGCTGATTCAGTTTTTATTTTTGTAATTAATATTTAGTTAATTTTATTTTTTTATTTAATTTGTTTATTTATATATATTTATTTTTTTTTATATTTATTTTAATTTAATTGTTTATATAATTGTTTAAAACTTATTCTGTGATACATTGTTAATTGTGCTTTTGTACATTTATAAACTCTTTATTGATTTTTGTAGAGTAGCTTTTTACATATATGCTTTGCAATTTGTAATTTTTTTGGCGGTTGCTTTTGCTTTTTTAATTTTTTGCTTTTTTTTTTATTTTGTTTATTTATTTTTTTTTATTTTCTTTATTTGAATGTTCTTTTTTTTGAAAATTTTAAGTTTTGAATTACTTTTTTTTAAAAAGTTTTTAACCTTTTGTTTGTGAGTCAAGCTTGATTCCTTTTATGAAATCAACAGTTATCAACTTTGTTTTTTGCAATTTTTTTGGTTGTTTTTTTGATGAACTTTTGGGAACTTTTTCGGATTACTTCTGTTGATATAGATAGGTAGTTTATTCCAGAGTATGAGAAGTCTTTGGGACTGGAATCTATCCCTCCAGCATGTTCTGTTTATTGTGGTGACAAGGTTTAGGTCCCTAGACCGTGTAGCTTGGAGGGATTGGGATTTCTTTAAGTGGAGCATGTCCAACAGCTCTGGGTTTGACATAGTGTTGTATGTTAGGCAGAGATTACCTCTGAGTAGGCGATATGCGATGGAGTAAAGCTGGAGTTTTTTGAGACGGTCAGCGTAGGGCATCTGTTTGAGGCTGGTAATTCTCTTTGTAAGGTATTTCTGTGGCCTTTCCAGTTGTTGGAGATGTCTTGTGAGGTACATACCAAAAGAGGCGTTGTACTCTATAATGGGTCTAATGAGTGATGAGTAGAGGGGAACAATGACCTCTTTTTTTTCAGCATGAGAAACCTTTTGTGATGAGGTGTGCCATGTAGAAGGATTTCCTGACTACTGTGGCGATGTGATTATCAAAGGAGAGACTACTGTCCACCTGTGTCCCAAGGTCTCTTATCACACTTTCGGTGTTAAGTATACTACCGCCTATGTTGTAGTTCATGGGTACAGAGTTTTTACCAAAGGGGATGACAATGCACTTTTTGGCATTGAGCTTGAGGCCATGGCTTTGACACCAGGCATCTGTCTCAGTGAGGCCCTATTGTAGGATGTCCACATCATTAGGAGTATTGATTATGGCTCCTAGTTTGCAGTCATCTGGGAATTTCATTAGCCAAAGACCTTCTGTGTTAGCCTGTACTTCAGAGAAGTAGATACCAAACAGGAGAGGACCCAGGACTGAACCCTGTGGTACTCCACTTGTCACTGGTCTGAAATCGGATTTGGAGTCTGCTACTTTCACAGTGTGGGTTCTGTCAGTGAGCCAGTTGGCAACCCATCTTGTGACATAGGGATTTATACATAGTTTAGTCAGTTTAGTGAGTGGGGGATGGTGTCAAAAGCCTTGGCAAGATCTAGATAGGCTATGTGAACCACCTTACCCTTGTCTACAGCTTTGGTGACTGCTTCAAAGAAGTCTATCAGGTTTAGGAGACATGATCTGCTTTTTACAAACCCAAACTGGGTGGGATCCAGAGTTTGGAAATTACCAATGTCTTTATTTATAAGTTCCATGATGATACATTCCATGGCCTTGCAGACCAGGCTCGTCAGGCTAATGGGGTGGTAGTTCCCGGGGTCCATGGTGGCTCCCCCCTTGTGGAGTGGGATAACCGTTGCTATGCGCCATTCAGCAGGCACAAAGCCTGAGGTGAGGCTATGATTGAACATGGTACTTAGGTGGGGTGCCAGTTCATTCTGTTGTTCATGTAGAACGCAGCCTGGGATGTTGTCTAGTCCCATGGATGCTGTATTCTTGGCTTTGGAGAGTGTGGTTTTTACCTGTGCAGCCGTGATTACAGGAATTTTGCATTCTTCCGGTATAGAGATGGGCTCTTTAGGGGGTGAGATGGGGGTAAAGTTAGCACTGAACCTATCTGCCAGGATGTTAGCAATATCAGTTGGGTCTGTATATTTAGTGCCATTATGCTGTAACTCAGAGCAGATCTGAGTGTTGCCATTCAGATTCTTGACATAGCTATAGAATGCTTTGTGGTTGTCTTTAGAATCAGTGGCGATTTTGTTTTCGTAACTAGCTTTGGATGATTTTATCAGGGATTGCAGCTTCTTACTGAGGCTGACCAGGGAACTCCTCCACTCATGGGATTTTACTCTCTTTTGCAAGAGTTTCTTCCTTCTGTTGTACAGTTTGTTTATGGCAGGGGACCACCAGATTGGCTTCCTTTTTTTGGAGGATAGCGTCTTGGTTCTGTTTGGGATAGCACGATCCATGCACTCATGTAAGTGCTTATAAAGTGCAATAGTGTAGGATTCAGTAATTGTAACTGTATTGTCCATTTGCATGGGTGTCATGAAGTTCACCACTTTTGTCTTAAGAAGCATGAAGTTGGCTTTGGAGACATTTTTTATTATGGTTTCCTTAATGGGTGGTGGAGGCAGGATGTGGATATCTAGGGTAATTAGCTTATGGTCAGATCAGACCAATGAGGCATTGACTTCAGGTGTGGAACACCGGTCACTCATATTGGTAATGACTAGATCTAGGATATTGTTGCCCCTGGTGGGGGTGTGGATAAGTTGATCCAGGGCATTGGAGTTTATGAATTCCAGAAAGCATTGAGCAAAGGAGTTGGTACATGAGTAGTTTTCCCAGTTAATGGTGGGGTAGTTGAAATCACCCATTATTAGGGTGTTTGGTTGAACCCTAATATTTTCCAGTACATCTTCAAATAATGAAGTTTAACCCACCTGATAAGAACAATTGCTCCAAATCAACAGCCGCAACCACAAGCATTACCTAAAATAAACTTAAGGATATCCAGTCTAAGACACGTTTTACAGCCTGTGATCCTACTTACACTAATTGCTGTCTGTTCTTCTCATATCTTTATTCCCCTCCCAGATGTGAAAAACAGTTTGTATGCTTTCAGAAAATATTAACTCTTAGCCTTGAAAAGGTGCGCCAGCTTTTATTGCCTGACCCCTGTAGTCAGTGTTTCTCCATGGAAGCATAAGAACAAAATGTACAGCTACCCTCAGCTGCAGACTTTTCAACTCACACTGAACATTTATTTGCTAAATGAAAACTTTTCATTACATTCAGTGTTCTTGCTTACACAAAAAAAGCTTCTTATTAGATTAAGCCAAGGGCCTTTATACATTCAGCAAAGCAAAAGTAAGAAAAGCATATCTACTCTACATATATTATAATCTCTGCCCTTTTATATCCCATCTCCCACCTCAACAATCCATGATTACATCAGATTAACTTAAAAATGCCTTTGCCCAGCCTTTCTTCTCTTTTTACATTGTAATGCTTACATTTCTTAAAACTAAAAAAGGTACTTGATACCAGTGGCAGCTGGTAATTTCAAATGAAACGGCGGCTGCAGGAGACAGTTGAATGGGTGGGGCCAATGAGAAGGGGTGTGTCCAACAAGAAAGGTGTGGAGCAATGCTAAAAAATGCAAAAACTGGGACTTTAATTAAATACGCTGCCCTGGGTGCCAAACCATCATTATGGGAGTCCAATCAAGACAAATTGAAGTGTAGAAGAAAAAAAATATTTCAATGCATTGTCTACATGACAGCTTATTTAATATCTAGATGGAAACAAAAAGGTTGTGAGGCATGAAAAGATTAATTACTTTTTAAATACATTACTGGAATGCCAGTCAAAATCAAGTATAAAAAACAAGCAGCACTCAACTCAAATCACTTCTCCTTGCACTGCAGTTCTAATTATAATTTATATTCAGCTTTATAAAAGTACCAGGTAACATGCTGAAAGTAGCAATCTCTGTGATATCCACTTTTAAAAATGTTTCGTATCCAAAAAAGACCTGCTGCCTAACTACAACTATCTGCTTGTTTCATGAGGAAGACATGATCAAAGTACAAAATGAACAGCAAATAAGAAACAAGTTCAAGATAAATTCCTTAAAGGATTACTGCACAGGTTATGGACCACAAATGATAGATTGGCATTCTGTTTAGTTTACGGTTAAAGCCTGCAAAGATGACTGCAAGTCTCCAACAAATGTAATGAGGTTCTAAAAATACTGTAATCCTGTCCTTTATTACAAATACTGTCATATGCATTTCAATACCTAAAGCTTATACACTATCTAGTTATGTAAATATTCTCTGCATGGCAACAACAAAAAAGCTTTTAATGTTGGTAATTCTTTAACAGTATGCTTATTAAAGCTTACTTGCATCTTGCAATCTCAGACAAGCTTACCTTATTGTCATTAAAGCATTGCTACTTAAACACACACCAACAGGTACTGCAACAACATGCATTTTCTGAATAAGAAGAAGCATAAATCAACAGTATAAAAATAAGACAGAAAATCAGAACATTCTGCAAAATAAAGGAAAGATGAAAAGCCACTGTAGTACTAGTGCCTACCTTGGATGGCGGGGGGATACTCTGCACACTTACACTGCATAACTGCTCCTTGCCTTGCTTGGAAACATCCAGAGTCACTACATGCGGGAGTGGGGTACAACAAGTATGTCACAATTTAAAATGTCTCTGGCTGATGGTGATGGCCCTGACACATGTATCATACCTCTCAACCTCAGAGCAAGAAATCTGTATAAATCCATAAACATAAGTGGGACAAAGGCCCACAAATAAGGACAATTTTAAATATTGCTCTTATAAACTAAGAAAGATAATATAATAGTAGGTCTTGCATTAGAATGAATTTTCTGAAGGGTATAAAATCTGAAACTCAAATGTCTGTCATTATTTTCTAACTTCAATCTTTAATGATTTGCCACGAATTTGCCAGAAAACCAAAATTTTATGAAAAATGGACCAAAAATGTGATGCAAAAATATAAAATAACCACACAGTACAGCTGGGAACCTGTCAAAGAAGGGATACTTTTTAATATTAATAGTGTTAACTTGAGCAGCTGACAAAATAAAAATCTACATACATTTCTGAAATTAAAAGTAATCTATAACTCTGATCATTACAATTACATATTAATTGTAAACCCTCCACAATTTCTTCCAAATTTGCCATTTTGCAGAGGGATTATTAGGGGGAGAGGAACACTTTGAGCAAAAATGGGGACAGTTGAGAGGTTTGGATGTACCCAATTCTATAAAGCAATTTATTTGCACATACCTCTCAACCTCTTAATGCAGGAAATCTGGACAAGACAAATATATTGGGGGAACATACAAACAGCATAAAAATTGCTCTTGTACACACTTAGTTGATATAATAGGTCTTGCTTTAGCAATCATTTGTCTGAAGGGTATGAAGTTTGAAACTCAATGTCTGTCATTATTTAGTGACTTGATTCCTAAATAATTTTCCAGAAAACCACAAATTTTATAAGGAATAAACCAAAAATAAGCAAACTATCTATTCATTCTGTGAAAATCTGGACAGTTGAGAGGTATAGTTCAGCCATGGCTGTCTCTGAGTTTGCCACCCTTCCACCCTCACAAAATCATGGTCAAATGGGGCCTCCCCCTGCAGCCATTCCAATGTCCCATTACTTGGCTATTTCACTCAAATTACCATAAACACTGTAATGTGCATATTGCTTTATTTCTACGATGATTTGGATTTCATTTAAAAGTTTTCTTTTTATATTTTACAGCACAAACACTAATAGACATCTGCTGAACAAAGTAATGCAGTCTCACAATGAAAATAGACTTAGCATTAAAACTTCTCTGCCCTTGAAACTCACATTCATTGAAACAGCATTGAAATCCACATTCAAAGAAAATACATCTGGCCAGTGGCAGATACAGATTAACTTTGGGCGGTTTTCAAATCATAGGCCCCTTGCACATGAAACGTACATGTGTTCTTTGATACACCTTCTTGATTGTATTAAATTATATTGTATAATACAGTACAGTTGTTAGAGGGCATTTTAAATTTATTGTTTTGAACATTTTTCCAGTAAACAACAAAACAAAATGCATGCACCAATAATGACAAAACTGCCCATTTCAGAACATTTCCATCAAAAAGTCTACTCAAACTTCCACAATCTACCAGTCATTTAAGTAATTCCACATTAAAGAGATCTGCAACTAATGAAGAGGTTGCTGCTAGCAAACAATTTTATATTTCATTGTTTCATCTACAAATAAAGTGCCTGTTGCCCTTGATGAATACATTGCCTATGTTACACTAAAAAAATGATAAGCTGGTAATATTGCAATAGGGATTGGATAGCAAACTGATAACAGGTTTATAGTTACTAGGTATCTCCATCAAAGAGGACATTCTCAGGACTGCAGCTTCCACCCTCTTAAACGTATAAAACAGTACAGTATCAGCAATGCATCTACATATTGTGGGAGTAGAACCCACAGCCTTCTGCAACAAAAGCAAGTACACTACCTGTTGCACTAACAAAGCAAGCAGACTCAGCATAAGCAGCACTAAACTTCTCTTCCCCTGAAGCTCTCAGCTCCTTGTAAAACCCACTCAACACTCAACTGTATCTCTCAGCTTTGCAGCACAAGAAATCTGGAAAAGCCAACATTTATTGTGGGTAAGAGAAAAGCCCAAAAACCAGGGACACATTTTAAACATTGCTTGTATAATCTTGGAAAGTTGCTAGAATAAATGTGTTACCATTACCACCATGCATCTCACTACTAAGTCTTGAACCCAGGACCCTGTGCACTAAAGTCAGAGCAACATACCACTATGCTAAATTAGCTGTTTCGACAAATATACAAAGATTGAAAATGGTTATCCTTTAGTGAATTCAGTTCTCACCACAGCTCTCAACCTCTTAGCACAAAACACCTGGTAAAGTGAATAATGGGTGAATACAGCCCCCAGACATATTTAGGGAAGTCAGTTCTCACCATAGCTCTCAATGTCTTAGCACAAAAATCCAGGACAAAGCAAATAATGGGGGAATGCATCCCCAAAAATAGGGACAAATTTCAAATATTGATCTTATAAACTTAGAAAATTGCTAGAATAAAAGGTTTTGTGTTACATGTACCTTCTGAAGAATATGAAGTCTGAAATTCACATGTCTATCATTCCAGAAAACCACAGATGTTATAAGGAACAGAACAAAAATATGAGGCAAAATCTGAAAATTTATCATGAGTGGTGGTGGGTAGGGAATCCAGGCTCATGATATCTGCATGCAAGGTACAGGCTTTGAGCCTGTTTCTAGCCACCAGGTATATTTACATGGGGAATTTTACACACTTACACACACACACACACACACACACACACACACACACACACACACTTCAAAATCTCCGTAGGGACTTAGCAATGAAAGTACCCAAACTCTGTCTGTCCGTCACAGTCTCCATAAACAATTCCGGTTTGCTTCTAGAAATCTCCCTCTATGGTCCTGTGAAATAGCAATAAAAGGTCCCATCACAGGCTCCCTAAACAACTTGATTCCTTATAAACTCTGCTTCAGCTTGCCTCTATGGTCCCGCGAGAGCATCAGTCCCGGGTAAACTCTGCTTCAGCTTACCTCTATGGTCCTGTGAGAGCAGCAGGCTTACAGTTATCCAGCCTGCAGATGTTGCAGTCTGATCCCCTTCCAGTCTATGCAGTTGTAACCGCATAGACCTCTGAGGCATTGCAGTCTGATGCCTTGTTTCCCAATCCAGACTGCTGTTTAACCAGTCCGAGTTTGGGAAATGGACACTCACTCTAAATATTAAATGGACACTCCCTCTAATTTTTATTCTTTTTACAGCAGTGAGCAGTCCTAGTTAAATGGTCCGGACACTCTAAATTAGTGGTCTGTACATTTTCACAGCAGTCTGAATATTTTATTTTCTGTTTAAAGCTGGGGGGGCTGCAGTCCTGCAGTCCAATATCATGAGCCACCACTGCTTGATACAACAATAACTGAAAATACTGCATAACGTGCAATTTATATAATGAAATGTTTTATAAAAAATACTGTAGTGCTAAGAACAAAAAATGTTTTACTTACTTATAGTTCACAGGTTCATAGGTGTGTACTAGGCTAATGGCCCTGGAGCCTTTACAAACCTAGAAGTGACCTGGCATCGTGCCCCCCGACGTTAGTTCCCAATGCCTCTATCAAGTAGAGCTACTGGAGTTATCCCTGGGGTGAACTTTCTATTTCCCAGCCACTCATCAACATTTCTCTTGAAGACGGCCGGTGAGGTGCTCTGCTTGACATGTATGGGAAGTCTATCCCAGAGCATGGACAGTCTCTGGGTTATGAACCTGTTCCTCCAGCATGTTCTGTTGATTGTGGTAATGAAGTTGAGGTCTCTGGAGTGTGTGATGTGGAGGGATTGGGATTTTTTTAGATGTAGCATTTCTAACAGAGCTGGGTCAGACATGACTTGTAAGTCAAGCAGAGATCGTTTCCTAGTAGATGATATGAGACAGAGAATAGCTGGAGTTTTTTTACTCTGTCCATCTACAACATGTATTTAAGGCCTAGGATCCTCTTCATGAGGTACTTTTGTGGCCTTTCCAGTTGTTGCATGTGTCTAGTGAGGTACATGCCAAATATGGCATTATACTCAATGATTGGCCTAATGAGGAAAGAGTAGAGAGAGATGATGACCTTTTTCTTCCTGGATGCAAAACCCTTGGTAATGAGATGTGCCACATAGAAGGACTTTCTGACCACAGTGGCAATGTGTGGTTGAAGGAGAGGTTGCTGTCAACCTGTGTTCCCAGATCTCTTATAACATCTTCAGTGTTTAGTGAGCTCCCATCAATGTGGTAATTAGTGGGAAGTGAGTTTTTCCCAAAGGGGATGACGATGAATTTTTTAGCATTTAGCTTAAGTCCATGGTTTCGACACCAGTCATTGGACTCAGTGAGGCCACTGCTCCCCCCCCCCCAGTGTCCTTACAAACTTTAATGGCATGAAGTGGAGTGTACACTTGTCATATCCCCCAAAAGTTTTTAGTCAACAAAAGACAATCCTTTCCACTTTATCTAGTAAACCCATATTTCACAAATGTGATTGATCTTCTATAATCTCACATTTATTTAGTAATTTCAGCGTTGCTGGTCTTCTTTCTGATCATCTCCATCTCCCAGTCTTAGACTTTGGTTCAAGTCAACGGTACTCCTGATTCTTCTAGTCAACTCCTGTGCTTTTTTTCTGTCTCTCAAGCATTTTCCTTTGGAATATTAGAAAAGGTTCCACTGGCAAAGTCTCTCTTTGGGCTGTATTATTGAACAAAAATCATAATCCCCTTCTGTTTGATCACTCACTTTTTGCTGGACAAACTTTTGTATTTCCTCCTTTGCCTGTTCTGCATCAGAAAATGAGTTTGATCCTGTGTGGAAAAAATATTCTGAAGACAGATGGATATAGCAGCTTAAATCTCACACCTACCTCTCAACATTTCCTGATTGCTGGTATAAATCTATTTCTCTTCTGCCTGGTGTACAGTGAATAATCATTTTCCAGAAATACTTTACTGTTTCTGATTTGTAATACTTTGCCCTTCCACCACTGATTTGTCAGGATCCACTATTTCTGCTGGTATTGCATCTTTATTAATACAGATCTTGGCTGCTTTCTCATAGCCAGGTTGGATCATAGACACAATGTGTCATTTCAATTAACAAATCCTGCTGTGGCATACCAGTCTAGATGCTTATTTGTGCTTTCATAAAATTAATATAGTCTGTTTCTCTGGTACAGTAGAAAACCTCAAGTTTTCCCTGTGTGATCTGTTCCCTAACTCTAATATTTTTGAAACAGCTCTTCTTGAGCATTCTCATACTCAACCAGGCTTTTCTTCATTTTGACCTCTGATTTTTTGAAGTTTTATCAGTTCATCTAAAAAACTATTTCCAGCCTTTTGTTATTTGAGTTGATATAATACTTCAGTGTTTCATTTATTTTAATCAGCTCTGATCTCATTTGCCTTATTTTTTCTTGTAGATTACTGTAAGCTATGCCTTGTACCAAAGCTGGAGCTTGAACTGCTTTTTGCTGAACAGCTGCATGATTCTTTTCATTCAGTGTTTTTTCTTCACCTTTTCTAGTTAATTTTCTTTCAGGCTCTCTATGTTTCTTCTTTACTGGCATCCAGGTAGTGTACTTACTAGCCAGAAACTGAATTTACTAAAACTGGCAAAGTTACTGGCCCCTATCTCTCTGTTCTTTTTTCTCACATTGGGAGAACTGAAATTGAGCTGTTGATCACTGTGCAGATACCTTGAAAGTCCTACAATGTATTACATTTGACCGTGCTGTGAACATTTTGCTAATTTGTTCCACATTATCCCCACTGCAACTTTATATTGGTTGTAAGGTTTTATGTTCTAGGAAAAACACATTAGCTGTAGTGGTAGAGAATCCATTCCTGAATTCATTATGGAAACTATCTAAAGATTGCTCTTAAATATAATAAACGTTCAGACATGTACAAGTACATCCAAGTACTGGTTTTAGTTTTTTTCATAGTGAAAATTTTATAATCTATCTGTAAACATATATACAATATGGAAATCCTTTTATGATGGAGAAATTATGGATTCAACTCACTAGTATATATGCCTCCTTCATAAACACTTGGTCATTACTGAGTGTTGCATTTTTATTATGATTTGTATACACACACATATATATATATATATATATATATATATATATATATATATATATATATATATATACGTACACACACACACACAGTATATATATATATATATATATATATATATATATATATATATATAAAATACATGTGTCCTCTTCAGTAGATTGACTCTTTGGAAAATCAAAGATTATATGGTCATATGGACCTTATGATTGATTTCCCAAAAAAATCAATGTTTTCTACAAAAATCATGATACAGTGGGGATTGGGGAATTTACCCTTTCCCCACTGTAGTGCAGTCTTGGAGATGGTACATATAATTAGTTTAAACACAGATTTACTTCATGTTTTAGTTTTGGAACTTACAAAACATCAAGCATATGGTCTCGATTATATAACATTTAACATTTTTTAAATTCAGTGTTACAATATGGGCCCATAATACATGTGTGTGCATGTGTGTGTGTGTGTGTGTGTGTGTGTGTGTGTGTGTGTGTGTGTGTGTGTGTGTGTGTGTGTGTGTGTGTATAGACAGATATTTACATGCATATATTCCTGCATACATCCAAGCATATATCTCTTTCTTTCTTTCTTCAAAGATTTCTGTGAGGAGTCTCTGCTTGTGTGTGTGTTTATTTCATTTTCAGAGACCTGATTTATTCTATTCAGGGTCATGAAAATCATAGGAGTGTTGAAGTCTATCCAAGCAATCATCATGTATGCATAGGGCATAGTTCCATTTTCTGAATGGTACTGCGATGCTAGCCGATTACAGGTATTTATTCTTATAGCTAAACATATAAATAGACAGATAGAAATATTAAGATGTATGGTTAGTTAGATAAAAATGGATGATAGATAAATGCAGATAAGTAGATAGATTTAGATATAGATATAGATACATTTGGAATATGTAGGTTTTGTTGTATGATAGCTACATCATGTACTTTGAGTCTGTGGAACAATTTTCATGATGAGATGAAAAGTCATGAGTCCTAAAAAGTGTTTCCTAATAATACAATGCAAGATATTTCATGTATTGCACATACCAGAGTACCATGCATTCCATTTATCAACATTGTCTCTGTTGCTTATGCATCCTATTGATTTCAGTAGGCTACATAGGGTTTTAAGTAGTGTGATTTTTAGCTTTAGCTTCTGTGATAAATTTTGATTTTTCTGATTTTTTGCCATGTTAGCTTATTTGTATGTGTTTTAGAAAGGTAAAAAGGGTGGTTTCTTAGTTTTACAGTTAATTTTTTAAGTTAGTTTATTTTGGATATTTCTTAGATAGAATGGGGTCCCCATTTGCTAATAATTTACTTTTTATTCTTTTAATTTGACCTTATTTTGATCATTTGTATCCCAATAAGTGTACATTTATTTTCTAGGGAGATGAATATAGGTGGGCAGTATTGTTTTTTGAGGAGTGTTCTGCATATGGATTTTGTGCTTCAGGTTACTTTTTCACACCACAGCAAATATGAAATGTAGTCTATTTTCAGTTTATTTTTTATTATGTTTTTCTTTTTGTTAAGCTAAGTGTAGATTTGGGTTTGGGGTTGTTTTAAATAGGTTACAATGTTTTGAGGGTGTCAGTATCATTTTTGTGCATTATATGCCAGGTTAATGAATTTTAGTAGTTTTGATTATGCATCAATGGTGTAGATGAGATATTGATGACATGACAAGAGTTTTGATATGTTTTGAGGATTAATTAAGAGTATATTAACAAAAAATATTTATGCAGTGTCTTAGATATGTGTTTTTGTGGTACCCTTACTGTAGGTCTTCTGTTAGGACAGACAAATAAATACAGAATGTAGCACAGTGATGTCTGTTTCCCAGTGCAATGTAGTTGCTTATAGTTAAATCGTATTTTACCCAGCGCAATGTAGTTGCCTATAGCTAAATAGCACTTTACCCAGCGCAATCGGTTTGTGCGGAGGTGTGCGGCACACCAACAAGCACACCGTCAGGCAACATGGAGCAACATAGAGCAAAGTTGCTTAAACACAGTCACGCCCCCTAACCTGTCTGGACAGCAGTAAAATAAAAAGCAATGATAAGGTTTGAACTCAGGACACTGTGCACCATAATCAAAGTACTGAACCACTAAGCCACTACAGCTTAGGATAAGCATCCACTGTTAACATATATATATAGTAATAAATGTTAGCTTAACCATTGCTAAACAGGTCTGCAGTCAGCCGAGAATATTCAAAAATGGCCAATCACAGAAAAGTGTGGGAAATGCGGCATATTTAAGCTGCATAGGTGGGAATACTCACCATAACTGATTGTAGCTCCCATCTGCAGTTAGAATGTCTGGTGCTGGAGAGGGTACATGCTTTAGAGCGCAATGCTGGAGCATCGAGGAGTCAAGATACATGGTTTGGCTCCTAGTCCATCGGCATGAGACTCGACTCCTGCAGGGCCAGTTCCAAGGAATGGAGTATAAGGCAAAGGCTTGGAACCGGTTAGCTCATGAACTCACCAGTGCCACAGGCATCCCTCAGACTGGAGAGCAGGTCCGTCACCACCATGCAGACCTGAAGAGACGGAAGCAGGACCTTCTCAACCAGTGGATCCAGGAGGCCCATCATATGCATGATGCCCCACTACTAAGTAGGTAGCCATGGAATGCAGTATGTAAGACAAGCTAATTTAGTCTAAATAATGGATAGGTATGTCTCAATATCCCTTCATTTACTCCACAGCTGCAGGTGTTTGTGCTATGAATCAGCAAGCCTATGCAGATAGGCTGCTAAGGCTGCGCCACCAGGCAGGTTAGTAAATATTCTGCATGTATTGTTACATGATATATGTGAGTGAGCATGGCAAAAGTGTTTTAGCCCAATAATACAGCAATAAAATGTCCTGAATAAATCCTCTGCATGTACTGTTATATAACAAACATCAGTGAGCCAGAAATAGAATGTACTAACCCAGAAATCAAGGTAAAATAAGTGTGGAATACTATCTCTGCATGTACTGTCATAACATAAATGAGCAGGCCTGAAAAAGAGTGTTGTAACCTATCAAGAAAGGTATAATATGTCCTGAATATGTCTTCCGTATGCACTATAATAACAAGTAAAGGAGAGAGCCTGTAGAAAAGAGTGTTCAATGTAATTAATAAAGGTATAAAACTTGGAGTGTGTCTGTGTCACTTACTATGAAATGTTGTTTTACCCTTGCAATAAATAGTACTGTTGTATTAGGTGCTATCAACCCACAGTTGTGCAGTCCCATAAGAAGTGGATGAAGGAAGTGGCAGTAGCTGTGAAGCATAAAACATTCATTCCCTGAATAAATCCTCTGCATGTACTGTTACATATCATGAGTCAGATAGCCAGGAATAGAGTGTAGTAACCCATGAATAAAGCAAAACATGTCTGGAATACTATCTCTGCATGCACTGTCATAGAAAATAAGTGAGTGAGCCTGAAAAACAGTCTTGTAACCTATCAATAAAGGTATAATATGTCCTGAATAGGTCTACTGTATGCAGTGTAATATCAAATAAAGGAGAGCACCTGTAGAAAAGAGTGTTTAATGTGAATAATAAAGGTATAATACTTGCAGTGTGTATGTTTCAGTTACTCAGAAATGTTGTTGTACCCTTGCATTGAAGAAATGTTACTGTTGTATTAAGTGCTGACAACCCCCAGTAGTGCAGTCCCATATAAAGTGGATGAAGGAAGTGCCAGTAGCTGTGAAGCATGTAACAGTCCTCAACAGTTGTTAAATGGCTGACATGCATAGGTAAATCTGGCACATGAGTAGCCTGTCAAGGTGTTCCCCAGAAATGTCAGTGTGCTACCTGAAAAGTAGGGTTGTGTAGTAAATCAAGTGAAAAAGTCACGTGAACACATCCAGATGTGCAGATACATAAACATGTAAATAAAATACAAGTATGTAGCAGTAACATCTGCATCTTGGACAGTTACTATGTCAGATATAGGTCAGGTATATAATAAAGTAGCCAAACCCATAACGCAATCAAATGCATGTTGCCTAGTGTAATAATACATGTAGAGGATATACACCTGCAGTCAATAGGAATGTAGTGTACAGTTAAAGTACTAATAAGATGTTAATGGAGGTTTCTTTTTACACCCTACTCCATGTGCATAAACAATGCAATTCCACACCTCAATGGGTATGTCTAATCTCATAGCATTTGTTGGGACATATGTCCTATTGTTATATAAAATCTGCATTTACTTTGATGCATGTCCCCTGTTAAAACACCACAATCTTGGTGGCCTGTTGCCACCAATCATCCCTGCATGCTGTTGTAATGTCCACTGTCGTTCAATACATGCATGTGTTATGCTTGTTGTTCAACTGTTGTAACCCTGGTGTGTTGGGTTAATGGGAATATTACTGCATGCTGTTACAACTAACTTGGAATGTTGTTGTCTATGTTGTAATTAAACACACCTAATCACAGAACGTATGGGAAGGCCGGTCCCAGCGGACCCACCTGTCCCTCCTCAGCTGGCAGTTGCACCTGGCACCAGCAGGTCTGGTGCCCAGCCCGGGCCACCCTCCTCCGTTGGTCCTGTGCCACCTTAGGGTGGAAGTGCTGCAGGGAATGGGCCCCCCCTGCAAGCGTGGGTGGAGAAGGACCTCCTGTCACCCTCCGAAGGGTCCAGGTTGTGGTGCGTAGGGAGATCCAGTGTTTAGTCGCTGATCCCCTATGCCAGCTCGAGGTGAGAGTGGCGCGACTCGCGGGTGAGCCTGCCCCTCCTACGCAGCCCCCAGTACAGTGACCCTCGGGTCTGTGAAGGTCCAGTGGTGACTGCCCATGGGTGGGGATCTCAGTCCCACTGTTACCATCTGTGGGCTCATTGGCTTGCGATTTCCAAACATCTGTCCTCATCAATTGTGTTCACCCACCCCATGTGTCATACTCCACCTCTGTATGCATCTTGTTTGTCTTGTCTGTTTACCTACCCAACCTACCTCCCCAAATATACCTACTTCCTCTACCTCACTTTCCACTCTCCCCTGAAAAAAAAAAAGGGCAATCTGTACCCGCAAAAAAATTATGCCCCATACATAGCTGCCCATTTTGCACACATGTCCGCTGGACATGTAAACTGATAATTATAATTGGTAGTACAACATACTTTGTTGTCCTCACCCCTCTCTCAGGGGTGGAAGGTTTCAAATTTCACTCCAAATTTGCTACATATGCACAGCTGTTGCTGTTAAAGAAATGGGCAGCTATGGACCTTCCTTACACCCTTCCTGCACATTCTGAGCTTGTGTACCTACTGTCTTTCCCTCTTTGTGACCCCTTTTTCACCACTTTCCTATCTCCCCATTTTCTTTTCTTTCAAAGAAATTAGCGCGGGGGTTAACGGGAGTAAGTACTTTTAAGCAGCAGTAAGCGGGTTTAAGCGAGTGTGCGCATGTGTGCGCTTAGCTAAGCATTGCTAAGCGTTGCACAAACCCACCCAAACCCGCTTACAACTGCTTAAAAGTGCTTTAGTCACTCTATGTCAGGGCCCTTGTTCTGCTCAGCAGCAAAATAAAATACCTCTGTCAGTCTCGAACCCTAGACATTGGACACATTAGACTGCATGAAGTACCACTAAGCCACAACAGATATACAATAACTTGGTGCTGCAAAAAATATATCATGCATTACAATGAGTGAATATAAGGGAAAAATATGTAGGCCATAACACAAAGCCTGTTCTGTGGATCTTTACCAGCAATTGTTGTGGGATTGCATTACATGAGTGTGATGTGAGAAGCAGCCAATCAAGCAGAAAATAATGTTACAGAGGCACTTTACTACCCCCACACAGTATCATAGCAGGACAAACACTGGCATATCTGAGTAGGGCAGAGGCCATACCTCCTAACTCAGTCAACTTTCCAGGGATGTCCCTGATTGTGAAACATATTTTAGCTGTGTCCCCCAGAATCCCTCAGAAAAGTACTGACGTCAGTCAGAAAGGTGGGCTATTACACAATGAATACTGACAATAATAACAGTAGACATCGCTTGTATGTCATGAAAGGAGTACTAATCCATATGCACTGCTTCACTGAAGTATACACCTACTGCCCTTATTATGTGTAAGGTGTACCTCACTTTCAACTACCTATCCCTGACTCCATGCAAAGATGTATCTGAGTGTCCCATAGGCCCGGCAGAGGCACAAACACACAGACATATAGGCTATACTGATGTTACACACTCTGCAAATAGCTTTGTTAGGACCTCCCCAAGCATACCCTTATGTAGGAGTATAACACAGAAATACCAATGGATGTAGCCATGTACTGGTAGCAACTGACTGTAACAATGCCATTGTAACAGTGCTGAAAACACCTGTGAGTTGCACAGACAAAGAATGACAGTGTAACCTGTGGCTACCATCTGGGTAGGTTCACAGTTGGGAACTATGCAGACAGACAACCTGCCCTGATAAACCCACAGGTACACACCAATCCTGCAAGTCCAGTAAGATAATATTCACACATTAATGGCATAATGCTCTCAGTATGTAAGCACCCCCCCCCCAATTAAAAGATACTTGTGCGTTTAGGGTCTACCAAGTGTGTAGGTAGGCATACTCAGTACAGGAATTGTCCAGTTGTCCTGCGAACCCTGTGCTAATGTCAACAGTAAAAAACAGAAACCCTGCAGAAGTCAGTACATTAATATTCCCAGTATAACAGTTCACAAACAGTTCATGTGCCAAGAGAATATGTCTCAATAACAACATCTGTATGGCAGTTAATTATATGAGTAGAAAAGAAACTACATAGTCACATAAATGCTGTGTAAGCATTTGTAGTGGTGAGTAAAACTCTACATTGATAGCTCAGTATTGGAAGTGGCAACAGTCAGGTCTGAGTACAACATGTACATCACTGTCTACACCTCTAGCTTTATTTATAAGACATATACCAACCTTCTGACTTACACAACAGTGTCCACAGCAAACAAGCATGGGCTCCACTCTGGAAATCTGAAAGGGCTATGCCTACATACCTTAGCAATTTATAGCATTGGGTTGCTATGAAAGTGAGTACTGCAATTACCACTCAGCAGGCTGTATGCATTTACCAAATGCTGGGCAACAATTGGTGCAGAGGGCATCACATGCATATGTGCAGATACCTATAAAAGCAGATAGTACTTGCTATCCCCACATGCAATCATTATATTGCACGTTCCACATAGTGAACAACTCCAAGCAGGAAAAAAATAAAATAAAATAAAAAACAAACAACAGTACGTTTCTGTACCAAATAAAAACAAAAACACCAAAGCATACAAAGACGGACCTGGAAGGGACATACAGGTATGCAACAGTTTGTAGTTACCGGCAAGTAGTAGATATTTATGGTTAGTACTGTAGATCCTCTGATACATGCATATGTGGCAGCAGTAGGTATGTATGCACTGATGCCATGCATAAGTATTGCCATGGAGAAAGTGTTGTGTAGCTGTGTGCAGTGGGACATAAGTGTGACATTTGTAGCTCAGCAATACATGTCAAACATCTGAACATGTTATCTATGGTCTGTACAGTACTGCATTTAATGGCAGTTTGGGGGAGTACTGCAAACACCTAGATAAACTTGGATGTCACAGAATAAAACATGCATGATAGTCACATAATGTGAAGCTTAGCATTGGCAACCGCTGTAGCAGGCTAGCATAGTAATGTATCATTTGCAGCTATGTATACCCTTGTACTATTACTGTATGCACACATGTGACAACTGTCCATGTTATAGCAAGGCCCAACAGGTCATCCGTGAGGTGTATGGACTTACAACAGTGTGGACCTTGTGTCTGTATGGCACACACATGTGTCTGATTTATAAGCATCGGAACATGTGCATAGAGCAAGGGACATACTGCAACTGTTTGTGAAGGGCAGACATTTATATGTTGGTGCAGGTTGTTATGTGCATATATATATATGTAGGTTGTAGTGTGTGTCAAACAAGACAGCATACAGTGCTGGCATATGACATGTGTTGTTCAAATGCAGTGGGTATGCTTTGTTAGGTATATAGTCTTCCAGATAGGAGGTACTGCTAAACATATATGGGCTGAGAACACCTTCCATGCATTCTGCACAAGACTGTGCAATATCATTACATAACTGTATCCCCCTCAACCTTTGCATAATTGATATTCCCACCATGAAAGGTGGACTGTATATGTGCTGATATGCATATCAATGTGTACACCAGTGAATGTTCAAATGTACGCTCCAGCTGAATGTTGTACATGTATTGCAATCCCTGTTGTTAAAAGCCCTGTACCCATGAACTAACACATAGGTGGTAGTGTACTCAACACCGAAGGTGTGATAAGAGACTATGGGACACAGGTTTACAGTAGTGTCCCTAATGATGATCACTGTGCCACACTAGTCATGTAAACCTAGTACAGTCCACATGTCGTCAGTAAATGCGTGTCATCCATGGAAAGAGAGGTCAAGGTTCCACTCCACTCATCAGTCATAACACCCATCATAGAGTACAATGTCCCTGTTGGTATGTACCTCAGAATACATCCACAACAACAGTAGATGCCAGACACATACCTCACAAAGAGTATTACCGGATTCCAACAGATGCCCTATGCTGACTGTCTTACAAAACCACAGCTACACTGTGTCACATACCGCCTACCCAGAGGCTACCCCTGCCTAACATACAAAGCTATGACAAACCCACAGGTGTTGGACATGTTCCATGTAAACAGATGGAACACCAGACAAGATACACACTCTACTGATCTACACCTTGTAATGTGAAAAGCAGAACATGCTCGACTGGCACGTCATCATCACAGACACATTCCATACTGTGGAACCAACTACCTATCAACAGCATATGAAGGTCCTCATTAGCAGTTGCCATCAATAACCATGATAATTGCATGTGAGATAGGAAACACAACCCGGTAATCACCCCTGTGGCTCTGCATGACAGGGGCACATGAACCTACATTACAAGTGTGTTGTAGTGCAGGGTACCATATGTCTAGGCTTCCATAGGCCCTATGGATAACAGCCTATCAGCTACCTAGGACACGATACACACACGCATGTACCTGTTGCATCACATGCTATGTGAGGTTGACTGTGTGTGATGGAAAATGTGTATGTCAATGTGTCAATGATGTGTATATGTGTGATAGCCTAGTGGGAATCTGTGTATACCATGGTATGTAGTATTGTAGCTCTAATCCCATCAAAAGGTCCGTATGCTATTGCCAGGCAGGAAAAGCAGTATAGCATACATTGTGACGTAGTCCCATGGTGTCGAATGGAGTGTGCCTTTGTAGGCTAAAGCAGTACATGTATGCTTATTGATTGTTAACATTAGTGAATACAAGTCATGTATGGGCTGTAGTACTACCTGAAGCTGTATGCCTCAACTGCACAGTACGGTTTATATCCACATGGCTTGGTAACACATTTTTGTTTGTTACCTGTAGTCCTCACACATTACATACCTCAGGCATGAGGTTATGTATTTGCTGACACACAGTAGGGTATGGTACACAGGTAAATGTAATCTGGGTTGCCATACCTTTGTGTCTTGTAGGCATGTCTGATGTGTGTGTGGGTATGCCTGTAACATGGCCTCAGTGGTATGTGTGTCACAGGATATAGGTCATATCTAGCAACATGTATAGTGTAGTACAGGAGTATGCCACCTATAGTGATGAATGTGCACATATGTTACTGAGGGGTTTGCTATCAACAAGTAGTGTGGTGTACTGGTAGTACCGTAACTGCACTGTACATTGATTTCAATGGATGACACATGTCTGTATGCATTAGCTTCATATACACCTCCTGTGGCTAGGTTTTGCATTGTGTCACATACAGTGTGCCATGTACTGTTGTATAGTCCTACATACTGGTTTCACTTTGTGGCTGTGCAGAACATGGTTTGGTATATAGTATGTGCCAGGCACTGTCAGGCAGTTGTGGGCTTAGCAGTCATATGTGTTATTAAAAGTGTGTATCTACTGACAGCCAATAGGTTGCTATATATGGCATTTCATTGATGTCTGTACATTAGAATGTTGAGTGTGCCACATGGCTTTTTCACAATTACTGTTTAATTGTCTTCCAGGGTTATGGCACACAACAGAAAGCCAGTCTATTCCCCTGAGGAGGAGGAAGTTATCACAGATGCACTCATCCAACATTATAACCTTCTGTTTTCAAGATCCTGCCAGGACCAGCGCGATCGCACTGCACTGCGGCAGGATGTTGTCTGTCGGGTGAATGATGTAGGCATGCATAACTGGACTTATGAGCAGGTACGCCATCACTGCAGTGACTTAATCAGACATGTCTGGCAGCATGCCTCCGATGTCCACAGACAACAGCTTGCCACATGTGGTGGTGCTGCTACACATCCCCCCTCACCAGAGTGGAAGAGCTGCTCCTCAGCATGGTGGCTCCTGGCCAACCAGTACAACACACCTGTGTCATCATGGAGGCTGGAGTCACCCAGCACAGCAACAACGAGTGTGCAGGTAACATGGCATATCCGTAGACCACTGTTATCCCAAGTGTTATAATATGCATTAATCAGATGTGTACTGTGTATGCAGAATATGTGGAGCCTGGTGTCATGCAATACTGATAATTTGGGACATTATCTGTATGCCTGTGACTGTCACCCCATGCACTACTGTATAATTGCAGACTCACAGCAGCAATGCCATAGTTGTTGACACTGACATACTGTCTCATATCCTTGCAGGTCCCTCTGGTGTGATAGTGAGACAGCAGACCCATGCTGGTGAGTGGGCTACAGTCAATATAGCATATAAAATGTGCATGTCATAGGAGAGTTGTAGGCCATATACATATGTTAAACACCTACACATAGTGCATGCTCTGCATGTTCTCTGTGTGACTATGCACTTCCCAGTGACATGAGTAGCTGACTCATACACATGCAACACACAGAGCATCACAAACAAGTGGGGTACACTGTAGTGGACATTGTATAGGCATAGTCAATACACATGCACACAACATACACCACTTTGTTATATGCAGTATGTGTTAATATGATACACATAGCATATGTAGACACCTGCTGTAAGGTCGTACTCCAGTATCCCATATGTCATCAACACAGCACACATACTATACCTGGGGGTAGAGGCCTATCATGGGGTGGTGTGACATGCATCAACACACAACACAGTCATGTTATGCAATGCTCCCTATTGAACACCTGACATGCCCATGTGACGACTGTCTGTAAACTGTTAAATGTAGCCTAAGTGGTGCAGGTCAGGTACAGTAAGATAATTGCCAGTGTGACATGCATCAGTGGACTTGAGTGACCACGTGATGCTGCCTGATGATGGCTCATGGTACTACACTACATCCAGTTACAGTACCTGCAGTACTACACATAGCATTCATTGTTATACACCTGACAGTTGTATGCATCCGGACATGGTTTGTATACCTATGAGTGATGATGCAAAGGACATTGTAAAGTGTTTCAGACTTGCAGTGCAATGTTGTGTCCATGTACACATTGTGTACCATGGTGAGGCCAATCATTGAACAACACATATGCATCAATGGCATGTATACTGTTATCTACAAGGACTCTCTACACTCGCACTGCATGCTGTCAAGCAACACACATCCTGCATGCTGACATGTGTGAGAGGACTCTTTGGCTTGTGATACTGTACTCCACCATCAACCACTAATGACTATGTTCTATATTGCTGTTGGTGTGTGTGTGTGTGTGTGTGTGTGTGTGTGTGTGTGTGTGTGTGTGTGTGTGTGTGTGTGTGTGTGTGTGTGTCAACTTGAATGTGTAGTGTATTAGTGTGCATGGGTGCATGTGTGCATGTGTTCATGTGTTCATGTGTGCATGTGTGCATGTGTTCATGTGTTCATGTGTGGATGTGTGCATGTGTTCATGTGTGCATGTGTGCATGTATGCATGTGTTCATGTGTCCATGTGTCCATGTGTCCATGTGTGCATGTGTTCATGTGTTCATGTGTGCATGTGTTCGTGTGTTCATGTGTTCATGTGTGCATGTGTTCATGTGTGCATGTGTGCATGTGTTCATGTGTTCATGTGTGCATGTGTGCGAACATCCTGTACAGATGATAAAGTGTGCTTCCTGTCTCCCTCTCACAGGTGCTGAGGTATTGTTGGATGGGTGCAGCAGGGAACCAGAGGTCACTGCCAAAAATAGTAACCATGATGATACATGTGTAGTCGCACAGGCATGTTTGACAGGGTCTGTCAGTGGTCCACCAATCGACAGTACACAGCTTTCCATCCCATCTATGTGCACATACATACTGCAATTACATCCCTCAACACCAATGGCCTTAGGTGAGGAACAGCATACGGTAGGCA
The DNA here is from genome assembly GCF_019279795.1 of Protopterus annectens. Lineage (NCBI taxonomy): Eukaryota > Metazoa > Chordata > Ceratodontiformes > Protopteridae > Protopterus > Protopterus annectens. The sequence continues at coordinate 1,233,050,013 of NC_056725.1, forward strand.
TTGACCAGGAAAGTGTGGTATCTATGGCACATGCAACCCCACACAGCAGCCATGCCCAGACACACGGAACAGTATCACATAGGCATATGTCCAGGGGTTCTAGTGGGAGCATCGCTGGCCATAATGACCCTGGCAGGCATGCCCGCACAGGTCTCACAACCTCAGGTATGTTCCGGGCTGTGATGCAAGCACAGGCATGTATGGAACAGTACACCAGGCAGGGACTAAGGGTGCAGAGGGCTCATAACACCACAATCAATGACAGTATCCGTGACCTTGCCAGTGCCATCCGCAATTACACCGATACACGTCATTGATAGACGTTGGGGGGAGACACTAGATGTCCTCCACAGTGTTATATCCATGTGCCAGGACAGTGCAGGATGTCTGGGACATCGACGTGGACGTATGCCAGCAACATCCTCAGCTGGCAGCCATTGCGGATGACACCCAAGTGCCAGCCACTCCCGTAGTGCCAGTACCAGCCCCAGCAATGTTGTGGCTGGGCTGTCGGTAGACCGTCCGAGACAACCATGTGCACATGGCTCTGGCCAGTCCCAGCAGGGACATGGGTCCAGTCAACATCCCTCTGCCTCTGATGATAGTACTCAGTCTGGCTTAGTACCCGATACTGTCCGTGTCACCCCTGCCAGGCACAGGTACTGTGTCTGTGGCCAGAGACAGTGATCTGTACAGCCTGGCAGGTACAGTCTGTGGCTGTCCCACAAACTCCTGTATTTGGCAGCCACAAGGGGGTACTGTGTGCATGCAGACACACACACATACTACCAACACGTAAGGCTAACACATACACACACACATCACATCAACACTGACCCATACTGTACTGTTGTCCCTCACACACACACACACACACACACACACACACACACACACACACACACACACACACATACATGTTGATTGGATGGGTCATTTTCGGGCTGTGGAAAACAATCACACACCCTGTGCACATGATGCAACTGTGCCACCTCCTGTCATCTGTGACATTGATGCAGGAACAGGATAACATGGTGCTGATGCACAGGGTGACCTACTAGCAGTGTAGCAATGTTAGCATGTTGTGAACAGTAAAGTGTAATGATATCCTTGTAGGTGTATCTGAGCAGGCATGATGCATCACAGCAGTGATTATCAATTTTGTATTGTTTACACCAGTGTTAATTCCAAACATGGATTGTCCACACATGTGCCAGTTGGCTGATGTGTGTGGTACTGGCAACATGTGTCGTTGAGTGGATGTAACGTCTGTGATGTGTGCAGTACAGATTCCAAGGTGTACATTTGTGAACATGGTGGAGGTGCACTGTTTGCATGCATGTGCATGGTGGGCACATGGGAAGGGTGACATGCCTTGTATTACACAGTGTTAATACTTCATATTTCCTATTGGTGTCCAATATGCATGTCACTACACATATGTCACAACTTGGGTACACATGTGTGTATGACATGGTATGACACTATGCTGTGGGTGATACTGTTGATATCGGTCATTGGTTAGCATTCTGGTAGTGTACATAACCTCAACAGCCTGATTTTAACCAATCGTTAGATGATGTGTTGACAACTGACACACAGCTGTAGGATACACAGTAGCATTAGAATCTTTCCGGTATTGTACTATACCAGTTACCAGTGGTAATGACCACCACACATTCCCGTGACCACTCCTGTTTGGCATGTGTCCGTCCTAGGTACAAGCAGACACACTAGGGATATGTACATCCACATCTGGTGATGCATACAGTGGCCTACAAAGCATTCCCCGGATTAGACACTTATCCTCCACAAGGGTATCATACAGACACATACCTGTTGATAAACCCATGTTGTGAAGCTATGATCCAACAGTAGCATAGTCATCCACATTTACTACACATAGTATCCTGATAGTACCACATTGGTAGTAGCACACAACATGTAGCAGGGGTACCGATGTGTACAAACAGCCACATGTGATTTCATCTGTCCTTTGATATCCACATTCCCAAAGCTATGCTGATGTCCCTCAGTGTATCACATAAGCAATAAGGGGTCTGTATGCATATACACGGAGTTGTTGTATACCTACAATGAATGGCCATTATTGACAGACTGTGTTGTGTTTGAGCATGTCTGTCATATGCCACAGGCATACATCTACACTCACACTATTCTATAACAACTGTCATGTGTGTGTGTGACACAGATGACCTAGGGCACAGCTCACTACAGTGGCTGAACTTGTCACATACATACATATGTGAGCTATGGTCCAAGAAGCAGCAGCAACAACTGTCAATGGTAACAGATGTAGTCATGTTGACAGCAGGCTTCACACCTATGAAGTGAATGAGGTCACATGTGCATATATGTCTTGGCCACACAGTTACCAATTTAGGTCACATGTACATATGTGTATTTGCCACACAGATCCCTTAAGTGTGCAATGCGCATACTGTTGTTTTACTGATAAGTCATACAGTAGTAAAAGCAAAACCCACAACACATTGCTCAACAGTGTCACACACACACACTCAGCAATTGCAGGATTCAAACCCCTACCTACCTACCTATGTCATGGTACTAGGCAGATACACATTACCACGATGCACCATATGCTTTACTGGGAGTTTTCCTTTCCACTGCTGTATTTGTGGGATACTGACATCATCAAACTGGCCAAAGGGGAATTCACCTCTTTCAATGTGTTTTCACAGTCTCCAAAAAGGCCACTCCTCTCATAGGATTAGACACACACACACATACACCCCCACAGCATTTGCAAGATTCAAACCCCTACCTAACTATGTTATGACACTAGGGAGAAATGCATTAACACAACGCACTATATGCTTACTGGGAGTACTTGTTACCAAAGCTGTATTTGTGGGATACTGACATCATCACACTTGGCAAAGAGGTATTCACCTCTCCTAATGTGTTTTCACAGTCTCCAAAAAGGCCACTCCTCTCAAAGGGAATCTCACACACACACTCATAGGATACAAACCCCTACCTAACTATGTTAGGATACTAGGGAGATACACATTAACACAACGCGCTATATGCTTTACTGGGAGTGTTCATTTCCAAAGCTGTATTTGTGGGATACTGACATCATCACACTTGGCAAAGAGGTATTCACCTCTCCTAATGTGTTTTCACAGTCTCCAAAAAACCCTTACCTAGCTATGTTATGATGCTAGTGAGATACACATTAACACGACGCGCTATATGCTTTACTGGCTGTTTTGATCTCTACTGCTGTATTTGTAGGATACTGACATCATCACACTTGGCAAAGAGGTGTTCACCTTTTTTAATATGTTGTGAAAGTTTACAAAAAGGCCACTCCTCTCAAAAGGGATCACACACACACACACACACACACACACACACACACACACACACACACAGCAATTGCAGGATTCAAACCCCTACCTAACTATGTTATGATACTAGAGAGACACGCATTAACATGATGAGCTATATGCTTTATTGTGTGGCTTTTATTCTCCTGCTATATTTGTAGGATGCTGACATTATCAGACTGGACATGGTAATGTGTGCGCACTTAGTGTTATGCAATCCCAGGAATGAACCTTGTGGGTCAGCAGGTGTGAACATCTTGAACAGGAATCCACAATTCATAGCTTGTGTGATCTATCTGTGGACAAATTACCATTCCTTTATATGACAATACATATTTATGCACAGATTGTTGGTTTTGTGGATACAACATGTGTCTGTGATGTTGATAAAGGGCTATTCAAAGTCTATGTGGGACCTGTATTGCTCCTTTCAGTGATGTATGTCCTGGATGGCTGCCTTGCAAAAAATCTAGCAGGTTTGGGGAGCATGATCTGCTCATTAACATACCACAGACGTTTGGGTTGTGTGTTTGTTGGATTACAATAGCTCTGTTCCTGATGCAATCATGATGGATTCCATGGCCTAGCAGTTCGGACTTCATAGGCTTATAGGACTATAGTTCCCATGGTCTGTTGTGCACCAACACTTGTGGGGTGTGCCACATGTTGCTGTAACACATTCAACAGTGTAAGATCCCGTAGAGAGTGTGAGGCTCAACAGACTGCTCAGGTGCAGGGTCTGTTTGTTCTGTTGTTCACTTATGACACATATGGGGAAACAATGTTATCCATGTGATGGGATTCATTTGGCTTTGGGAGGAGCAGTTTACACATTCTACATGTGATATCTCCTGGTATGATGATAGTGCCTTTTGTCACTGGAAGGTGGGTATGTATGTATGGGCCTGTCTGACAGGATGTCGACATTGTCAGTCAGGTACAGTTGACCCTGACTCAGGACATATATGACTGTACATTGCTATTTCTGACATAGCTGAAGGAGGTGTAATGTTTCTGTCTGTACTCCTTCGCAGATAATCTTTCCAAAGCAACAACAAACCTGAACACTAAACCCCTGTTATACTCTTTTACACACTTAACAGACTACTGATCCTTTGTGATCAGTCAACAGTGTATGTCATCATTATATCCTGGCATGTCCAAAGGTCAGTTTTGTGTGTACACTCCAGTCCAGCTGGTGCATATTGGAATTTTGACACATTGTTACAACTGCCTTATATACACAGAGAACCCTGTCCTCCTACCAACAAACTCAGATATATGTGAGAGATGCAACTGTATAGACAGACAGGAGGCTGAGCTCTCCCAAGCCATGACTGGCACAGTCTATCAGGTGGTGAAGGTAACCACGCACACCACAAATCCAGTCTCACATGGACCTATGACAACAGCAAACCATATACATTAACACACAAAGACATACTCGGAGCCTCTAAATATAATCTGCCTAAGCAGCAGAGACATCCAAAGCAGACACACAAACAACTGCTAACCCACAACCATACACACATATCACATAGTTTACAAAGTCAGTGTGCCACACAGTCACTGCCCTTAGGCCTATACAACACACCTGATACACTTGTATTAGGTGACTGTAATTGTCGGTCACACTGACATCCCACTCATCAGGTTGAACAAGGAGAAGGTCACTTTGTGCTGTCTGTTGGGTGCCAGGATCTGCCACATGACACATGCACTCTTGTCAGTCCACTGCAAGTACAAATATGGCTCCATCATTGACCATGCTGGTGTGTAAACCCTCAGACGTTCCTCCCTGGACTACATGACAAGAGACATAGAGGAGCTCTCTGATCATGTAGCCCAGGCCAGTATGACCCTGACCTTGTGTAGCATCTTACCCTCACCAAGTAGTATGTCACAGTATACAGACAAAGTGATCACTTTTAACAGTTGGCTAACATATTGGTGTCATTCAAAGGGGATCCAGTGTCTGTCAGCCTGGGATTACATGCTCGACATGCCACTTAGATTAGCTATGGGCGCCATGCACCTGTCACCCCTAGGCTTTCACAGACTGGCTAAGGCTCTTGCCACACCCATAATGGCTGTTTGAAGTGAGGCTCAGAAGACAAAACCACCTCCATAGACGTTACAGGGTAAAGTAAATGGAGAGTAATGCTGCTCAACAACTGATGTCTAACCCTCAGAATGCATGCACTCAGGACTCACATCAGTATGGAGACTGTCGATATATGTGCAGTAACAGACACCTGGTTCAGGCTCCCAAAAGCACACCAGCACTACCAGGTTTTACTTCATACCATGGTTTTCGGACACAAGACTCGGACCGGACAACAACAATAGGGGGGGTATCCATATGCATCATTCATACACACACCTCCAGGTTGGTAGCACTGCACAAAGCATCGGAGAAGGTACATGTGTAACTGACAGTGGGCCAAACTGCATTTCAGTTTGTAGACTGCTACAGACCACACTCCCAAACTCGGGAACAACACTCATTATTCCTGGGAACACTGGGGAATGTGAAGGTCTCTCCAAACACCATTATATTGTGTGACTTCAAATACACAAACATTGACTGAGAATACTACTCAAGCACTGACACCCTCGCACAACAGTTGCTAGGATTGTTACACTCAAATGATATGGCAGACCTGGTCACCACAACCACAGGGGGTTAAAACATGTGGGACCTGATCATCACCAACATGGGAACTCTATGTTCCACACCAGAGGTATACCCCTCATTGTTAAGGTCAGAACATACATTCATCTCACTGGACATACATATCCCATGTACACACACATCCTAGGTGATTTCAGTGACATACTTCTCATGAGCAAACGTCACACTTATACAAACCGAGGTGGTATCCGTCAAAGACCCTGGGACAGTGTTAATTACTACTCAGACCACTTAATCCTTTACAAACCCATTCTATGGACAACTACTGGAATGCATGGATCGTGCTATCCCAGATAACTACAAGACTCACTCCTCCAAAGGCAGGGGACCTGTCTGGTGGACCACGGCCATTAATGAGCTATACAAGGACAGGAGGAGGCTACTACATGATAGAGCACAATCCCAATCAGGAAGGCATCTCTGATCAGTACTATGGAATAGCTATGATCACTTGTTGATTCATCTAAGGGCCACTTCTAACAGACACTTGCAACAGACACTATGGACAATCACAAGGCCTTCTTTAGTTATGTCAGGGACCTGGGTGGGAACTCACAGATATGCTGTGAGTTACTACATAATGACAAAACATACAGTGAACCCACTGACATTACAAACATCCTGGACAACAGGTTCAGTGAAAATGTTTCCCCACCATCCCCCCTGCAGTGCACATGTCCATTCCAACAGGGTGTAGCCTCCCTGACATCACAGATGAACAGGTGAGTGCTGCCCTCTCCATAGCAGACAATACAGCATCAATGGGACCAGATGGTGTCCCGGACTGTGGCTTACACGAGATTCATGACAAACTTCACACTCACTTTATGTCACTGTTCAATATCAGAGTTACTACAAGATATGTACCCAAGGAATGGTGTACAGCAACAGTGTTCCCGCTCCACAGTGCTGGTGCCACAAGGGACCCTGGACAATATCACACTATATGCCTAACTATCCTGGTCTACTAAGCTATGGAGCGTATCATCATGGAACACATACACATAGACATTGTGAACCTACAGACACTGGATCCTACACAATTTGGCTTTGTTGTGGGCAGATCTTGCCTCTTGCACCTGTTTGATGTCTTTAAACAGTTAACAGGTCCATAGATGTACAGAGGGTTGTCCACACAGCCTACCTGGAGCTCGCACAACAGTTCAACACAATACCCCACTCGGCCATTATACATAAGCTCACCGGCTTCAATATCTACACATATGTCACAAGATGGATTGATAAGTGGATCATGGCTAGCACCCACATGATCAGTATTGCAGGTGCCATGTCTGACTATACACCAGTTATACATGGCATCCCACAGGGCTCAGTCCTGGGACCTCTCTTGTTCCATATATATTTCTGAGATGTACTGGCTAACACAGGAGGAATATGGCTGACCATGTTTGCAGATGACTGCAAACTGTGTGCCATAATCGACTCCCCAGCTGGCACAAGCATCCTCAGAAAGGGTCTCACAGAGATGGATGACTGGTGCCAGAGCCATGGCCAACAGCTAGCTTCCTTTAGATGCATAGTCATCACCTTTGGTAATAACATCGTGCCCACACATTACCACATAGGTGATGATACATCAAGTACGGTGTGTGTGATTTGTGATTTGGGGACATGAATACTTAATACTCTCGCCTTTGACATTCACGTTGCCAATGTTGTTGGACACACCTTCTATATAGTCCACCTTATCCCATAGGGTTTTACATCCAGATCAAGTGGGGTCATTGTGCCCCTATACTCATCAGGCCCATGCTTGGATACAATGCCCCATTTCGGATGTACCTTACCCAACACCTGTAGCAACTGTAATGTCCACAAATGTACCTAACCAAGTGGATCTAGGGACTCACACAGATGGTATGTGCAGTTTGGCTATGGTGACCCCAGCTCTCCTCAGTTGCTTACTGCCTACTTGGATGCAATCTGTGCCTGTTGTTTGAAGCCATGTCCATCACAGCATTGATGGACATGCCCCACATCAGGATATCAAAGTCCCTTACAGCTACACGCTCCAGGGAAGGGTACATCAGCAATGATGTTAATAGGACATGCTGGAGGGGCAGATTCCCATCCCAGGGGCTCCACTCACTCGGGAATGAGATCCCAGTCCCACATACGCAGAGACCCACACTGACCACCTACAGGTGACATCTTCACAGGTGGATGGGTGGTCATATGTTTAGCCCTGGGATATGTTCTGGTCCCTGCTAGACAGCGGCAGAATGAAATGAACATATGTGGGATATCTTGTGTGACCTACTATTCACAGGCACAGTCTACTAATCTAGCAGGGTTGCAAAATACAAACACACTGTGGCTAGTTTTATACATGCCTTAGGGCAGATAGCCTAGTGTCAACCTCTGAACCTATGCTAATGTTCGGGATGCACATTGTTCAGTGATGGTACTGATTGCAGGTTTTGTTTCTTCTTTGCTTTCCCACTTTCTATGAACAACCTAAGTATCTGCATAACATATTTAATTATGACAGGGTTTCACTATATTATATATGCGTCTGTTGTCATATCACTGTGTGCACATGGCGGATTGGTGAATAGTGCAAGGTTCCTGGGTTGACACATGCAACTGACGGATATGTGTGGCCCACTGCTGTACTCAGACATGCCCTAAGTGTGTGAGCATGCCCATTTCAGACTTTCAGTGTTTTGTTGCCTGACATTTGTCTCATATATTCAAGTGTGTGAGAATGCCCAGTGTGACCTTGCAGTATGTTGCTGTCTGAGGTCCACTACATTTGTTGATGTGTGTGAACATTACCAATATTAACATTTATACTATATGTGTGTTGAATATCAGGTTCTATTCTTACTGCAGGCCTCACCTTTGTGTCTTCACTCGACAGGGATTATGCTATGCCTGCAAGGTTTCCATGAGATACTTTGCATAGACTTATCAACATTTTTTCCTACAAGCTGGCCATTGACATACTGTCATGGTTTAGTGGTTCTGTACTATGACTATAGTGCACTGTATCCTGGGTTTGAGGACTGTCACTGCTTCATATTTTCATACATGGCAGAACAGACTGCTTCAAGAAAAGTGAAACAAATATGAACATGTTAACTGCTTTTGCTGAACTATGCCCACATTTGACCAGGCTTGCACAGCATTGCTCAATGTTGACCAACATTGCTGAACAGTGCACAATATTGCTCAACATTGCCTGTAGTTGTGCTACTTAGTGTGTGCAATTTTGTTTACATATACTAAATAGTGGTGAGAGCTGTTTAGCACTGCTTTATATTGCTTAACACATAGCAATCATGCCTCAGGTGGTGCTGCAGGGCTGCCTATGACGGATGCACGTTTTACACTCCCTATACATGTTTGTTAACAGGTAGTGTCAAGTTAGGCATCCCTTTTACTATATGTGCGAGTCAGAGAGAGGTATAATTTCCAGGGTTCCTACTGAGCCAGTGTATATGCTATGTGTTGCCTCTTTGCCAAGCCCAAAGCATACTAGGCACGCCTCCTTCTGCCTACTGGGGCAAGCTCAGGTTGTTCCTCCTCTGAGTCACGCTCTGCCTGTGATGGCCTTGGCAATGGTGGGGGGCTGTTGTGTCCGGCCCTATGCTGCTCCTGCTGCAGCTGTTTTTGCGGTATCATATTGTGTAGCATAGCACATACCATGACTATTTGGGTACATGTAGTTGGTGAGTACTGCAAGGCTTCACCAGATGTGTCCAGGCACTGGAACTGTCACTTGAGCAGCCCAAACATATGCACACACACTCGATTACATTTCGTGCTTGTGCGTGTGCCTCATTATGGCATTCCTGTTCAGGTGTGTGTGCATTTCTGATGGGTGTCATCAGCCACGGCTCTAGTGCATATCCAGCATCCCCCACTAGGTGACCATGAAGGATGTCCCCATTGGCAAATGTCTGGTACAGCTGTGTCAGATGCCAGATATGGGAGTCATGGTAGCTTCCAGGGCAGCCAGCACACACATTCATTATTATGCCCTGGGCATCACACACGACCTGGCAGTTGATGGAGGGGTAACCCTTGTGGTTATAGTAGACCCTACCCCGCTCACCGGCTGGTGCTTTGATGCGAATGTGTGTGCAGTCTATTGCACTCACTACCTCAGGGTATTCCGACATTTGCTGGAAGTGACGCATATTGCTGGCCAATACCTCACAGGAATTGGGGAAATATACATGCTCACCGACATGTGCTGACATGGCATTCAGGAACTGGTGCAGTACCCTGGATGCTGATGCCTGTGAAATCCCCATCATATCACCAGTTGGTCTCTGGAAGGTACCTGTTGCTAGTATTCTTAGGCCAACACATACCTTGGTTTCCACTGGGATGGGTTCCCCTCTGTTGGTTCTGTGTGTGAGGCGTGGCCTGCACAGCTCAACAATTTGCTGCATGAGTCTCTGTCCACTCTATAGCGCTCCACTATCTCCAGCTCATGTAGCCCCTGGTAGGTTACCCTAAGCCTGTACACTCTTCTCCATCTCCTCACTGTGGGTTGCTCAGCAGCATTTGCATTGTCACCACCCTCAGCATGTTGCAAATGTCACCTTATAACAGCAATGGCAGCCCCTAACATTTCTTTGTCTCAGTAAAGCTTTTTCAGTTTTCACTTCTATTAGCTTACTACAGTGTTGCAGTGTCTCTGAGAAAAACAAAGTGGAAAGTAGTTTGCTGGGCTGGGCTGGGCTAGTGTACTGCCTGTGTAATTGCCTGATTCTGATTATTTTCACCTGCTAGCTCTGCTAGTACTCCCTGGTTAACTTCCTACTATTTGTTGTGCTTCCTTTTCCCTTTCTGTTTCTTCAGGGGGGCGCACACAAGTGCTAACACGCGCACACCAGCTCACACATGCACACACATGCTTACACGGGCTACAACTTGCTTATTCTTGCTAACACGCACGCACACAGGCACAAACCTGCTTACACGGGTTTCAACATCCTTACACTTGCTTACTCCAGCTTAAACGCGCGCACACAGGCTTACTCGGTTTTACAGGCGCGCACACGTGCGCATACACATTGCAGGCATTTCTACAAGAAACCTTGGTGTTGTTCACAGCATACACCTTCAATTTCTTGCCTTTAGCTAGGGTACCTATTGACTCACCTCTTCCAGTGATTAGTATCTGACAGCAGACACATGCCACTCTACTCCAATGAGCTTTACTTCTCTCAGACATACCCCCCTTATGATGTCACCTATCTTCTACTCTGTTACACCCCTTATCCTACTCCTACACTACACTGACTGTGCTCTTTTGCTATGTAAACTTGTGTTTCACTATCCTTACCCTCATTTGTATAGGATTGCCTACTAATGCTGGGTTACAACTCTTAGACTGAGTTTCCCCCCCTTAGCAACCTCTACTCGGTAGCCATGTTGTCTTTGGACTGCTATTCCCTTGCATTGTATATTAGGTATTACTGTAAAATCCACATGTATGCATTTTAATTATTGGTTTTCTGGTTTTTACAGTGCACCGCATTTGCGCGGCGCTGCGCTACGCCTAAACATCGGCGATCGGGAAAAAAAAATTATTTATTTTATTTTATTTTTGCATCAGTGGACATTGCCAATGGCCATATTTTTGGCCATTGGCATGCTTCCTCAACTGGATGCATCCTTTTTTTCGAGCTGTCACGGCTCCGTTTTGCTATTTGCAGAACTGTACTCAGTTGTCAATGGAGTACATTTCTGCAAATAACACTACTCTTACTCGGACAGTTTAGGGTTTCCTGAATCGCAATTTTACCTCATTTGCATGCCTTTCAGCAGCAAATGAGGTAATTTGCATATCCTAGCCCTGTCCGTGTACGAGGAGTTTTAGGAGCTCTCTTACACGCCCCTGCCGGCTGTTCCTGGATCGCTGAGAAGACATGTTGGCTGCATGGAGTCTTACTCTACTCTTAGACTCTGTGCAAGCCTTCATGAATCCGGCCCAAAGTCTGTGCATTTTGTATCTTGTCATGGATCTGAACACATCCATTGTCAGCACTTCTCATCTGTATTTGCTTTGCTCTTCTAAGTAAGACTTAGATCATAGTATTTCTCTTAGAGACAGATAGGAAAATAGTAAGATCAATCCAGGTGTTTTTTGTATTCAGGTGAGACTGTCCTGCAATGTTGTTTTAAAGTATTTTGTGTGATTCTGAACTCTGTTGTCACTGTATTGAGTTATTGAGTATTATCTTGTTATTTTATTATTTATTATTAAATATATTTAAACCTTTTAATTGTGGCTGGTTTTGTTAGAGATATTTAAGCTCTTAGTGTACTTGCATGTATTTGGTGATACTGTACAGGCGACTCCTAAATAGCCTTCAAGTCTTGGACACATTTACCATTTGGATAATAGTAACATTACACAGTAGAATTGGTCACCCTTTGGGAAGGGCCTTATAGTAGCTGATAAGGGCGGTTGGTGGCAGGTGGTACTACTGTATAGTCTGGGCAAAAGGAGACATAGCTAGTAAACCTGTGCCAGCCTTCCCCAGGAGTGTCTGTGTGTTTGTATATAAATCAAATCTCAAAGTGTGTGCATGTGTGTCAGCTACTTGGGCAGGGACACGAAGCACTGGTTGGACAGAGAGGGTGCTGGAGGTTTTGGCTTGACTAATTGGCTGAGATCTTAACCCTATAGCTGTGCCAGTGGGGAGTCTTACTGGGGATCTGGCGAGAGAGGGAGAAACCAGACCTGGACTGACTGTGATCTCTGTGTGCTCTTAAGGGAAATTGTACTTTACTGTGTGTGTACTTGTCATCTTCCCAATGTGTACGTTCCTCACTGGTGTCAGTGGTGAGGATTGATGCTCCTTGATTACTGGGCCAGTGTAGGGGCATCACAGAGAAAATCACAGGGAGGACTCAAGAAAAGTCTAGAAGAAATTATATGTGTATCAGAAGAAAGGTACGTTGAATGGTATTTCTAGAAGGAAATGAAGCCTCCAGAAGAAATTTCACTGAAATATATGCCTACCTGTGTGAGAGTACATTTTATGTTTGCCTATGTATCAGCTTTGTGTAACTAGAAACAAAGGAATAGCTGACTGTTCACTTTAAAACTATCAAAACAAAAAAACACCACTGAAACTGCTTAGTGGAAACAAATGTAATTTGATGTGTTAAGTGATTTTGGCCAATAAGTAACATGAACCTCATCAGAACAAATTGACTCAATACATTCACACTATTAACTGCAGTATTCAATCATGTGATCTAATCACATGATATACAATAAAATAATACTGTTATACAAGCAACTAATTTAGAATTGTACAATGTAAATAGAACTATGCATATAAATGAAAATTACACACTAAATTAAAATGCCTTATCCACACGATCTATTAGAAAAATAAATTTTTTGAAACTTAGGTCAAAGCAATGATTGCCTAAATAGAGTATTACTGTCATCTCTTGTTTTTGTGCAGTGGATGTTTTCATAACTATGCTGAGATTTCCTAATTGTTTTCCCTACATAAAAATGGTCACAGCTTGAAAACTTTGTCACATATGCTACTCACATATTCTATGTGTAGTGTTCTGCACCCCCCCCCCCATACTATTTACCCATAGATGATAGATCCAAGCAGGTTTGTCCAAAGTTTCAAAAATGTCTGTTTTTGTAATAGATTATATGGATCTTGATATTAGAGGTGGTGATTACAGCAATAGGTTGAATATTAAAGAACTAAATTAGAAGTTATTGTTCAAAACTAATAGCCCTTCAGGGTTAAATAATATTATCAATATTAAATGCATGTTGCAGTTCAAGTTATTTTGAAAAAAGATTTTTAATTTAATGTGCAATTTTCATTTATATGTGCAGTCTTACATTTTACAAATTTTAAATGTTTGGTTGCATAGCAATGTTATTTTTATTGCATGTCATGTATTTCTAAATCATATGATTGTATACATGCATGTGTTGTGTAACTGTATTGAGTCATTTTGCTCTGATGAAGTTTGAATTGGTTAATTTTTTTATCTCTTTTAAGTTTTGTTTTCAACAGTCAGCTATGAAGTGTACTGCCAAAAGTCTGCTAAAAGGATTGTGTAACACCTGCAGAAAGCATTTTATTGGAAACTAAAATTGACTGAATATTTTAAAGTATATTTCCTTTGTAAACTGTTTAACACACACCATCTAGTTTGACAAATCTTTGTGAAAAGGGACATTTCATCAAACTGTATCTGAATGTAAGGGAAGGGTGCCTTAGATATACATTTGTTTTTGCAATGAAGCACAGCTAATTCTGTTGTACAAGGCTGTTCTGTTGCAAAATGAAACAAATGTCTTTTCTTTTTCATTCAACTCATAAATGGGTATTAAACAACATCTAGCTTCTGCATCTATTATTTGCATTATTGTAGGCTGTAGTGGGCAAACTGTTTTTGTATAAATTATAAATTATAATTCTGGAAAACCGTTGTTGCACACACATGTAAGTTTTACTTACTGCTTGGATGTTAACCCCCCTCCCCCACCAGAAGTTATCTGTCAAAGTGTTAAATTATAGATCATCCTGTGCTGTGTTCAGTAGCTTATTAATTTCACTGGGTGTAGCTGGCTTTGTAGTGAGGCCAACTGCTGAGCACACTGACTTCAGTTACTGAATGCTTGTAGAAAATGGAGAAATGTAAGGGGTGCCTGTTCACCTCTAACACAACTTTAGTAACTTCTACCACAGCACTTTAGCGGACAAGGGTTAGAAAAGACCAGCACTTTGTCAGTCTCCAAAAAGGTATGCAATGTCACAGATCAATAGCTACTACACCACCAGCATTAGATTTGCAATTTGATAAACCAGCAGTCCACCTCATGGGGAGTCAAGAGATCTAGTCCAACTTTGATAAACCTTAGACCAGACAGGTCCCTTAGTGTAGCCCGCAGGCATAAAATTATCTTTAAAGACCTCTGATTCATCAGGAAATGTGAGTTCCTGTAATCAAATGGCTATATTAGTAAATTGTGACTTTATAATGTTTTTCTTCACAAAGCAGATGCTGGTTGCATTTAATGCATATTTTATTATATTAATTTGTTGCATGCACTGTTTTATAGCAACCACAATTCATCCTTGTTGTGCCAAATATCCAAAAAAACAAATGGACATAATTTTCTTGTTAAAAGTGCATTTAATACACACTGCACTAATGCCATACACATATTTCACAAAACAAGCAACAATATAAAGGGAACAACACCAATAGCCTGGTTGTAGTAGCTGGAACAATAGACTGACTCCTCAGCTCGAACCAAAAATAATGTAGTTTATTTCATACAAGACAAACCACCAATATTCACTGGTTAAGCGCTTTCATCTGATTGTAGCCAGACTTCCTCAGAACAACTGCAAGGTGGATCTGAATTGTTTAAATAACCTTTTAGGCGCCAAACTCTGAGTTAACAGTTAAACAGACAGTACTCTGAATACATTATCTCAACATATAAAACATGACAACTATAAAACCATAAATAATAACATATATAATAAATATGATGTATGCATTAAAAATATATTTCACAAAACCATTCAATAAAATTTCATCTAGACTGTATATTTATTTTTATATAATAAATTTGCATATACATTTTAATAATGAATGTTGCATGTTATTTATATAATAATAGGATACAGCCTGAAATTAAAAGATGGCTCAGGGTGGATACAAAGAAGTATCATTTTACAGAAAGGGTGGTAGGGTTTGACAACACTGTAAGCATTTATGATGCAATCATAAGACATGCTTTGAGAAATATAATAAAAATAACTGAAAAGGAATTAACTTATTGCATTAAGGCTTATATCTTATAAAACTGACAAAGAAAAAAGATGTACAACAAGGACCATGGTTTTACTGACTGCCATCATCTTTTTTTTTTTTTTGTCCTACAAGTGGACAAGGACATCAGCTCCGATCCTTTAGCATTCTTGAACTTCCACAGGCCTTGCATTTCACTCCAGTACAGTTAAAACTACAAATTATTTGTTCAAAATACCTATAGTAAAAATGTTCTGCCTATGACTGTTGATGTCATAACACAAATTAACATATGTATAACAACCTAGTCCTGGCTCTAAGAAGAGAAAATTATCAATCTTCACCATCAAAAAAATCACTGTAAAACTTTCTTACCTATAGCTACAAAAGACCTGTTAAGTGGTTTGTGGAGAGATTAACTGCTTCTGATCTCTACAAATCCAAATTGAGACACAAACCAAGAAAAACGCAAAGAAAAATGATAATAGCCAGAAGCCGATTAAAGTATTGAGTTTTATTTTGCTCTTTTGTCCAACAATGACTATGACTTCATCAGAATAATAAACCAAATTCCCCTCCATTTTATATACTAGCAGTCACCCAATTAAACAATTAATTATTTATTCTGTATTAAAGTTACAGCTCCTTTTATGTATAAAATGCAAAATGCAATTAATAGCATCATGCTCATTCTAATATACTAAGCACATTAAAAACAAATTTTAATATAATAAGTTTTTGCAGGGGGTGGCAAGTGCTCCTGCACTCCCCACTCCCCATGCTGATTATATTTTCTAATAGTTGTACGATATATCTCTGTGCTTTTTTTTTTCCGAGGATGTTTTTAATATGTTTTTAATATGTTTTTTTACTGGAGCTTTTCTCCTCGGGCCTCCACTGAAAATGGACATGTATCCAGTTGGATTAACCCAGTCAACAAATGTAAAATAAATAAATAAAATAAATATACTAACTCTGAGATCGTACAATCGCCAGAGAAACAGACCATACCCAGGGGCTGTCGATCTCATTGACATCGACTAAATGGTGTCAACCAAATAAAACATTCACATTGTACACATTTAACTAGGTATAATGCACCCATATATAAATATAGATAGATAGATAGATAGATAGATAGATAGATAGATAGATAGATAGATAGATAGATATAGATATATATATATACATTTATCTATATCTATATCTATAGAAATATATGTGTGTGTGATTGTGTGTGTGTACATATGTCTATGTATTATACATAGAGCTAGATAGATAGATATAGCTATATGTATAGATCTAGGTATCTATGTATATCTATCTGTATATGTTTGTGTATATATGAATACACTGGATAGATTACAGTTTGCTTATAGATCTAACCGCTGCATGGCTGATGCAATAGCTATAGCACTTCATAAATCCTTGGCACATCTAGAGAACAAGAACTGCTATGTCAGAATGCTGTTCAATGATTTTAGTTCTGCTTTTAACACTGTCATTTCCCAGAATCTGATATTGAAGCTGATCTAGCTGAGCATTAACTTGCCCAACATGGGGAAATATGCCCTTTTCCCAACTGTAGTGTAATCCCAGAGTTGGTATGGAGTGGAGATAAAAGTGTACACACACCTGTTAAAATGCCAGATTGTTTGTGATATAAAAACTGAAACCACAATAAATCATTTCAAACCTTTTCCCACCCTTAATGTGACCTATAACCTGTACAATTCAACTGAAAAACAAACAAATTTGTTGGAGGAAAAAAAATAAAAAATAAAATAAGTACAATAAGCTGGTTGCGTAAGTGTGCACACCCTTAAACTAATACTTTGTTGAAGCACCTTTTCATTTAATTACAGCATTCAGTCTTCTTGGGTAGGAGTCTATCAGCATGGCACATCTTGACTTGACAATATTTGCCCACTCTTCTTTGCAAAAGTGCTCCAAATCTGTCAGATTACAAGAGTATCTCTTGTGCACAGCCCTCTTCAGGTCACCCCACAGATTTTCTATTGGATTTAGGTCTGGGCTCTGGCTTGGCCATTCTAAAACTTTAATTTTCTTCTGGTGAAGCCATTCTTTTGTTGATTTGAGTATACATTTGGAGTCATTGTCATGTTGGAAGGTGAAATTCTTCCTCACCTTTAGCTTTCTAGCAGACGCCTGAAGGTCTTGGGCCAAAAGTGACTGGTATTTGGAACTGTTCATAATTCCCTGCACCTTGACTTAAGCCCCAGTTCCAGCTGAAGAAAAGCAACCCCAAAGCATGATATTGCCACCACCATGTTTCACAGTGGGGATGGTGTTCTTTTGGTGATGCAAAGTGTTGTTTTTGCACCAAACATACCTTTTGGAATTGTGACCAAAAAGTTCAACCTTGGTCTCAACACATTTTCCCACATGCTTTTGTTTGACTTGATGTATTGTTTTACAAATTTTAGCTGGGCCTGTATGTTTTTCTGTGTAAGAAAAGGCTTCCGTCTTGCAACCCTACCCCATAAGCCAGACATATGGAGAATACAAGGAGATTGTTGTCACATGTAGCACACAACTAGTACTTGCCGGAAATTCCTGCAGCTTCTTCAGTGTTGCTGTAGGTCTCTTGGCAGCCTGCCTGACAAGTTTTCATCTTGTCTTTTCATCTATTTTGGAGGGACATCCAGTTCTTTGCAATGTCACAGTTGTCCCATATTTTCTCCACTTTTTGATGACTGTCTTCACTGTGTTCCATGGTATATCCAATGCTGTGGAAATTTTTTTGTACCCTTCTCCTGACTGATACCTTTCTACAATGAGATCCCTCTGATGCTTTGTAAGTTCTCTGTGAACCATGGCTTTTGCTGTAGCAGGCAACTGAGTAAATGTGAGGAAAATCCTACTAGGACAGCTGAACTTTATTTGGGTTAATCAGAGTCTCTTTAATTGATGGCAGGTATGTACTCAAGAAGACTGAATGCTGTAATTAAAGAAAGAGGTGCTTCAACAAAGTATTACTTTAAGAGTGTGCACACTTATGCAACCAGCTTATTGTAGGTTTTTTAATTTTTATATTTTTCCCCTAACAGATCTGTTTGTTTTTCAATTGAATTGTACAGGTCATAGGTAACATTAAAGGTGGGAAAAGTTTTGAAATTATTTATTGCGGTCTCATTTTTTATATCACAAAAACCTGGCATTTAAAAAGGGGTGCATACACTTTTTATACACACTGTAGTTAGGGGGATGTGGGGGATGCAACCCCCACAAAGGGTGGTGTGGAGGCCATAGGCCCCCCACCTAAGTAGGTTTTACATGCTGCAGTGTGTTTCCATGCAATTTTGGGTAAGTGTTTACTTACATTGGTAAAACTTTCGTGTTCGGGGAAATCAAGGTTTCGATGTTGTCGTCTCATGAAAATCACGTTCAGTAATCTGGCTTTTCGAGCTTTCAAAGTAGATCCATGCACACAAACATAAATATATATATATATATATATATATATATATATATATATATATATATATATATATATATACACATATACACACACACACACACACACACACACACACACACACACACACACACACACACACACACACACACACACACACACACACACACACACACACTAACACACTCACACACACACATACTCAAATACAAAACACACACAGGTGCAGGAAACAAACACAATTAAGGTACATGGACACAGAAAAAAGAAGCACAACTTCCACAGTATCTTTAAGCAATAGAATTATTTATTCTTCAATAAAGAAGCTGCTCCAGACCCACAACAGATTTAAGGTTTCAGAAACACTATCAGTGTTGTGAGACCCCGTACATTGCCCTTTTTAAATATATTTCATTTAGTCATATGGAAAAAATAAACTAATCAATCAATCAATGAAGCTTTATGAGAAACACTGTACCTGTTGTATGGCTGGAACAGGTACTTTACTGGATAATCAAGGAGTCTGTTATTTAAAGACGTTGGAGGTCTTTGTGTGCTTTGTACACACACACACACACACACACACACACACACACACACACACACACACACACACACACACACACACACACACACACACACACACACACACACACACACACATATAGTTTACAGGTATGTGAGACTGCTATATTGCCAAGCCGAAGAATATGCTTTTTCTCTGTACTGTACAATCTCAGAGATATAATATATAAAGTTAACACAGGGTGTGGAGGAGACAGCTATGAGCCACACTACGTTTTTAATTTTTATTTATCTCTGAGATTATTCCTTGGAACATGCATAGTGAGGAGTCAACGTTGTTTTTTGCAACCTTTTTGTTGTCAAGATTAGCAATAGCAACACTTGGGTATTTTTAGTATACCTGTATATACATACATGTAAAAATGTGTATATATATATATATATATATATATATATATATATATATATAATATATATATATATATATATTTATGTGTGTGTCTGTGTATGTATATATGTATGTATATGTATGTGTATCTATATATATATATATATATATATATATATATATATATATATATATATTATATATATGTTTGTTGCACAGTATTTGTTTATATAAATATAATTTCTAGAAGTGTGCATCAGTAGCAAGAAAACCCTGTACATTACTGCACTCTTATGCTCTATTATGTGTCTTAGCCAATGCTCACTAAAAAGAATGGCTCACATTCATGGTACTACAGGTGCTATAAAGAGCACTTCTGGCTAACATCAAAGATTGAAACAATATTAATTTCATGAACTTTAATTATACGTTGACTTAGGAATGGGGTCCATTCCCGTCATGGTAATAGGTTCATAGTTTCATAGGTAGGTACTAAGCTATTGGCCCTAGGGCCTATATAAGCCTAGCCAAAAAGGTACCCTGGCTTTCGCCACCCAAGAAAATTATTTTCTTGTGCCCCTGTTGAGCAGAGCCACAGAGGTGATCCCAGGGTGAATTTCTTATTTCCCATCCAATCAGCAAGATTTTTCTTGAAGAGTGCTAATGAGGAGCTTTGTTTGATATAGACAGGTAGTTTGTTCCAGAGTATGGGAGGTCCCTGGGACAGGAATCTATCACTCCAGCATGTTTTGCTTATTGTGGTGACAAGGTTTAGGTCCCTAGAGTGTGTAGCTCGGAGGGATTGGGATTTCTTTAAGTGGAGCATCTCCAACAGCCCTGGGTTTGACATAGCTTTGTATATTAGGCAGAGATCACCTCTTAGTAGGCGATATGAGCAGGAGTAAAGCTGGAGTTTTTTGAGACAGTCTGCATAGGGCATCTGTTTGAGGCCGGTAATCCTCTTTGTGAGGTAGTTCTGCGGCCTCTCCAGCTGTTGCAGATGTCTCGTGAGGTACATATCAAAAAGGGTGCCGTACTCTATAATGGGTCTAATGAGTGATGCGTAGAGGGGAACAATTACCTGTTTTTTCCTGGATGAGAAACATTTTGTGATGAGGTGTGCCATGTAGAAGGATTTCCTGACTACTGTGGCAATGTGATTATCAAAGGAGAGACTACTGTCCACCTGTGTCCCAAGGCCTCTTATCACATTTTCAGTGTTAAGTAGACTACCACCTATGTGGTAGCTTATGGGTACAGAGTTTTTACCCAAGGGAATGACAGTGCACTTTTTGGCATTGAGCTTGAGGCCATGGCTTTGATACCAGGCATATGTCTCAGTGAGGCCCATTTGTAGGATGTCCACATCATTAGGAGTTTCGATTATGGCTCCTAGTTTGCAGTCATCTGCAATCTTCTTTAGTCAAAGACCTCCTGTGTTAGCCTGTACTTCAGAAAAGTAGATACTAAACAGGAGAGGACCCAGAATTGAACCCTGTGGTACTCCACTTGTCACTGATCTGAAGTCGGATTTGGAGTCTGTCACTTTCACAGTGTGGGTTCTGTCAGTGAGCCAGTTGGCAACCCATCTTGTGACGTAAGGATTTATACCTAGTTTAGTGAGTTTATCTATAATTCCAGAATGGGTATGGTGTCAAAAGCCTTGGCAAGATCTAGATAGGCTGTGTGAGCCACCTTACCTTTGTCTATGGCTCTGGTGACTGCCTCAAAGAAGTCTATCAGGTTTAGGAGAAATTATCTGCCCTTTACAAACCCGAACTGGGTGAGGTCCAGAGTCTGGAGATGACCGATGTCTTTGTTTATAAGTTCCCTAATGATACGTTCCATGGCCTTGCAAACCAGGCCTGTTAGGCTAATGGGGCGGTAGTTCTCGGGGTCTGTGCTGGCTCTCCCTTTGTGGAGTTGGATAACCATTTCTGTGTGCCATTCAGTGGGCACAAAGCCTGAGGTGAGGCTATGATTGAACATGGTGCTTAGGTGGGTTGCCATATCATTCTGTAGTTTGTGTAGAACGCAGCCTGGGATGTTGTCAGGTCCCATGGATGCTATATTCTTGGCTTTGGAGAGTGTGGTTTTTACCTTTGCAGCTGTGATTACAGGAACTTTGCATTCTTCCGGTATAGAGATAGGTGCTTTAGGGGGTGAGAAGGGGGTAAAGTTAGCACTGAACCTATCTGCCAGGATGTTGGCAATATCAGTTGGTTCTGTATATTTAGTGCCATTGTGCTGTAACTCAGAGGAGATCTGAATGCCATTGAGATTCTTGACATAGCTATAGAATGCTTTGTGGTTGTTTTTAGAATCAGTGGTGATTTTGTTTTCGTAACTCGCTTTGGAGGATTTTATGAGGGATCTCAGCATCTTATTGAGGCTGACCAGGGAGTTCCTCCAATCATGGGATTTTACTCTTTTTGCAACAGTTTCTTTCTTCTGTTGTAGAGTTTGTTTATGGCAGGGGACCACCAGATTGGCTAACTTTTTTTGGAGGATAGCGTCTTGGTTCTGTTCGGGATAGCACAGTCCATGCACTCGTGTAAGTGCTTATAGAGTGCATTTGTGTAGGATTCAGCAGTCGTACCTCTATTGTCTGTCTATATGGGTATCGTGAAGTTTGCCACTTCTGTCTTAAGACGCGTGAAGTTGGCTTTGGAGACATTTTTTACGGTGGTTTCCCTAATGGGGAGTGGGGGCAGGATGTAGATGTCTAGGGAGATTAGCTTGTGTTAGGATCTGATCAATGAGGAAATGACCTCTGGTGTGGAACACCAGTCACCCATGTTGGTAATGACCAGGTCTAGGATATTGCTGCCCCTGGTGTGGGTGTGGATAAGTTGATCCAAGGTGGTGGAATTTATGAATTCCAGAAAACGTTGAGCAAAAGAGTTGGTACATGAGTAGTTTTCCCAGTTAATGGTGGGATAGTCGAAATTGCCCATTATTTGGGTGTTGGGTTTTACCCTAATATTTTCCAGTGTATCAAGAAATGAGGAGTGGGAATCCTGGGGCATGGTGGGGGATCTGTAGCAAGTAACAATTTGGATTGCATTCTTGCCCAGAGTTAGTTGTACTTGGATAATCTTGGATGCATTATGCTGAGCAACTAGCCTGGAGGTGTGGATATCCTTAATGAATATGGACACGCCTCCGCCTTTAGTGTTTCAGTCCAGGTTAGGTGGCCAAAAGGTGTGGTATGAATTATAGCCTGGTAATGAAGGGGTGCTCTCTGGAGCCTTGAACCAAGTCTCTGTAACTGCACAGATGTCGATGTTCTCCATTTTAGGGAGTGCCTCGAGTGAATGCATTTTGAGGTTTAGACTTCTAGCATTGAGTAGCATTACCCGCAGATTTTGCTTGGTTTTACCTGTTACGGTGGTGAATTTGTCATTTGAACCTTGCCTAAAAAGGCACTATAGGGGTGGCAAGAGCCTTAGCCAGTATCCAGAATCCCAAGGGCGACAGGTGCAGGCCATCTATGGCAAAGCATCATGGTCTGTCGATCATGTCATCCCAGGCAAACAGATACTGGATCCCCTTAGAATGGCACCAGAAGCTTAGCCAATTGTTGAAGTCATTCATTTTGTCCTTGTACAGTGGTATCATTCTGGGTGAAGGCAGGATGCTACTCAGGGCTAGGATCATACCGCGCTGGGCTACAAGATCGGAGAGCTCCTCCATGTCTCTTTTCATGTAGTCCAGGGAGGTATGTCTCAGGTCATTCACACCAACATGGACAATGACAGTGTCATATTTGTACTTGTTGTGGAGTGACCTAAGTGCGTGCATTATGTGGCAGATCCTAGCACCTGACAGGCAGCTGACAGTAACTTTCTCCTTGTTTAGCCTGGTGAGTGGAACATCGGTGTGTCTGACTATAGAGTCACCTATGACTAGAGTGTTGGGTACATTGTTATGCCATATGGGCTGTGGTTGAGTGGCACATTGAGTTTGTGGGCTATGTGTCATTTAGGTTGTGTTGGGGGGTGGAGGTTGCTTGCATTTCTGCTTTGGAGGTATCTGTTGCTTGAGCAGATTTTTATTGAGAGCCACCATGAATGTATGTGTGTGTTTTGTGTTTCTATGTGTGTGTTTTGGTGGTGTAGGTTTTGAGGGACTATGTGATGAGTGTGGTGTGGTGCAAGTGTTTACCTTCTCCTCTTGAGTGTCAAGTCCAGTCTTGGGTGAAGAGAGCTTTGCTTCCAGTTTGGCTGCATAAGTGCATCTCTCACAGTTGTAGTGTTGGGTGGTAGGAGGAGAGGGTTGTCTGTGTACAGGAGGCAATTGCTGCATTGCCCCAAGATGTCCAGATTCATCAGAAAGACAGGAGAAAACAGCAGGAGCTGACCCTTAGACATACCTGGATAGGTGCTTATTTATTAAGTACTAAAGACTGTTTTCATAGGTTCATAGATTCATAGGTAGGTACTAGGCTATTGGCCCAAGGGCCTATGTAAGCCTAGCCAACAAGGTTCCCTGGTTAACGCCACCCAAGAAAGTTATTTTCCTGTACCACTGTCGAGCAGAGACACAGAAGTGATCCCCAGGGTGCATTTCCTATTTCCCATCCACTCATAAAGATTTTTCTTGAAGAGTGCTAATGAAGAACTTTGCTTGACATAGATGGGTAGCCTGTTCCAGAGTATGGGAAGTCTCTGGGACAGGAATCTATCCCTCCAGCATGTCCTGTTTATTGTGGTGACAAGGTTTAGGTCCTTAGAGCGTGTAGCTTGGAGAGATTGGGATTTCTTTAGGTGTAGCATGTCCAACAGCTCTGGGTTTAACATGGCTTTATATGTTAGGCAGAGATCACCTCGGAGTAGGCGATATGCTACGGAGTAAAGCTGGAGTTTTTTTGAGATGGTCAGTGTAGAGCATTTGTTTGAGGCCAGTAATCCTCTTTGTGAGGTACTTCTGTGGCCTTTCCAGCTGCTGCAGATGTCTCCTGTTTCCTCTAGACAACATCTAGCCCAGAAAAATAACTCTGCTGGCAGTTCAAGAAATAAATTTAAAAATGAAAATTTTAACTACATGACAGAATCTCTCTTCTAGCTATGTAACATAAAAATAATGTTTATATAATTTTTATTTTAATTTTATATTAATATTATGAATAATATTCATCTCTAATAGTAATTTACATTAGTAAACGTGATACCAGAATACTCAGCCTCAATTCTCCTTAAAGGTCATAGTTAGATTGTGTATTTTATATATATATATATATTTTTTTTTTTAATTATTTTTATATAATGAATGCCATATTGTGGAATTAAGTGAATGGCATAGCATAGTATGAATGCTATAGATTTAGTAATATGGTCATCATAGCTAGTTAAAATGATGTGCTAACATCGAGTTAATTTCTTGTATGGTAATTTTAGTCACTGTTAATGATGCCTAAATTTATTTCTCGAACTGCCAGTTGAGTTATTTATCTAGGCTAGGCGATTAGCTATGAACCAGTATGAAATGTTGTAGTAAAAAATGTTGTAGTGTAGAATTTCAGCAGTGTAGTAGTAATTCCTTATAGGTAACCTTATTATTTCATATGTTTATTTATTCTTGTTGTTTAAAGTATACCTATCAGCATACTTAACATAAACCATAGCTTCAATCTTCCTTGTTCATGGTTGTCAGCATTGTTTTAGTTTTAAACAGTATTTTTTCATAGTGTGTAGAGCAGGAAGGGTTAACTATTGTTTTGATGTCATCACAGCATGTGAGCTGACAGGCTCAAGCACTTCCTGGTATTTTATTTAACTGAAACTTGTACCTTGAATGTTTGCATCTGAAGAAGTTTGATTTTATTAAACGAAAAGCACTTTATGCACTTTAAAACTACTGGTTGCTTTCTGAAGCCTTTTTTTTTCTATTTTATTTGATGTAAAGTACAAGAGATATATATTTGTTTATTTATTTATTTATTTAATTATTTATTTAATTATTTATTTATTGCTTGTGTTTACCTGAAAAGCCCAGCTGGGCACAAGTCCCATTTTCAGTGGAATTCCAGTGAGAAATGTTCCATTTCACAGAATGTGAAGAAGGCAGTTATATAAGATTTGCATAATAAATGTGCATACATAAACTAGTAATTAAATGATAGTAAATCAAAACATAATAAATGTACATACATAGAATAGTAAATTAACATACATAAATGTGTAATGGTATGACAGTTAATGAAAACATGACAGTTAAATAAAGAATACAGTAAAATATTAGCTAATATCAAGCTTATATGAGTCTAATTACTTTGAAATGGAATCAGCTGAAAATAGATATTGACTAGGAGAGAGTTAAGTAATTATAGGATAAAGATGGTTACAAATTATGAAGGAGTATTGAGGAGGTCCAGGTAAAAGGGAGATAGAGATAGAAGTGAGGAAGTAGACAAGAGTCAGGGAGTTAGAGATTGTGAAGTAGTTGTATTATAGCCTGATATATCTATATTTATATCTATATCTATATCTATATCTATATCTATATCTATATCTATATCTATATCTGTATCTATATAGGTTCATGGGTGTTTACTGGGCTAATGACCACAAGGGCCTTTTTAAGCCTAGCCATGCATCCCAAATCTCTGACAAGTTCTGATACCCTTGATAAGTGTAAGCATGGGCCTGGGAGATGAACCATTTACAGGTTGCCTCTGTCTATTAGAGACATAGGTGCCAAATCAGGGATGAATTTCTGGTTTCCCATCCAGTTGTCCAAGTTGCACTTGAATTGGGTTAGGGAGGAACTCTGCTTCACAGACGAGTCACAAGTGGAGTCCCACAGGGTTCGGTCCTGGGTCCTCTCCTGGTTTGTAACTACTTCTTTGAAGTTTAGACCAACACGAAGGGTCTCTGGCTGACAAAGTTCGCAGATGATTGCAAGTTGGGAGCTATTATTAACTCCCTGAGTGATGTTGACATCCTACAGAAATGCCTCTCTGAGACCAACGACTGGTGTCAGAACCATGGCCTTAAGCTCAATGCCAAAAAATGTGTCGCCATCCCCTTTGGGAAAAACCCGGTTCCCATGAATTACCACATCAATGGTAGTTCACTGAACACAGAAGGTGTTATAAGAGATCTGGGAACACAGGCTGACAGCACCCTCTCTTTTGACCACCACATTGCTACTGTGGTCAGAAAGAACATCTATGTGGAATATCTCATTACTAAGGGTTTTGCATCCAGGAAGAAAGAGGTCATTGTCTCCCTCTACTCTTCCCTCATTAGGCTAATCATTGAGTACAATGCCCCATTTGGCATGTACCTCACTAAATACCTGCAACAACTAGAGAGGCCGTAAAAGTACTTCACAAAGAGGATCCTAGGCTGTAAACACTTGTCCTATATGAACAGACGCAAAAAACTCCAACTATTCTCTGTCTCATATTGCCTACTTAGAGGTGATATCTGCTTGACTTACAAAGCCATGTCTGACCCAGCTTTGTTAGAAATGCTACATCTAAAGAAATCCTAATCCTTCTGCACCACATGCTCCAGAGACCTCAACCTCATTACCACAATCAACAGAACATGCTGGAGGGACAGGTTCATAACCCAGAGACTGCCCATGCTATGGAATAGACTTCCCATACATGTCAAGCAGAGCACCTCACAGGCCCTCTTCAAGAGAAATTTTGATGAGTGGAAGGGAAGTAGAAAACTTCCCCCAGGGATCACTCCAGTGGCTTTATTCGACAGAGGCACCGGGAACTAAGGTTGGGTGGCATGATGCCAGGGCAATCCTATGGGCTAGGCTTGTAAAGGCTCCAAGGCCATTAACCTAGTACACACCTATGAATCTATGGGGAGCCTGTTCCATAGATGTGGTAGTCTCTGAGATACATACCCATCTCTCCATTGGGTCCTATTTATATCACAGGCAAGGTTTAAGTCTTTAGAACAGGTAATTCTGGTGCAGATTGTTTTGTGGATATGCAGGAGGTCCATCAGAGTGGGGTCTGACAATGCCCTGTATGCCAGGCATAGATCTCCCCTCCAAAGCCTGTAGGAGACAGAATACAGGGATAGAGCCTTGAGGTGGTCTGCATAGGACATATTACTTCTGCCCTGTATTCGTTTAGTGAGGAAACTCTGTGGATGTTCCAATTGTTGGATATACCTGGTTAGGTGCATACCAAAGGGGGCATTGTACTCAATGATAGTTACGATGAATGCTGAGTATAGTGGAACATTTACTTCCTTGGATTTAGATGCCATACATTTGTTTATAATTTGCGCAACATAGAATGATTTCCTCACCACTGTAGACACGTGATGATCAAAGGCTAGTTTGCTATCTGTGTGTCCCTAAGTCTCTGACTACTGGGTCATCTCTAAGGGGTATGTTGTCAATATGATAGTTACCAGGGATGGATGACTTCCCAAAGGATACTATTATGCATTTCTTGACATTTAGTTTTAGTCCATGGCTCTGACACCAGTTATTTGTCTGTGTCAGCCCCTCCTGGAGATCATTTATGTCATTATGAAATTCAATGACAGCTCCTAATTTGCAATCATCTGCCAATTTAGTCAGCCAGAGACCAATGACATTGGCCTTGACTTCTGAGAAGTAAAAACTAAAAAGGAGTGGTCCAAGGACTGATCCCTGAGGGACTCCACTTTTGACTGGACTCGTTGTAGAGGTGGACTCCCCAATTCTAACTTCCTGGGTCCTGTCTGTGAGCCAGTTGGCTACCCGCTGGGTGAGATATGGGTTTGTACCTAACCTCTTGAGTTTGTCAACAATACCCAAGTGGGGTATTGTGTTAAATGCCTTGGCCAGGTCAACCTTTGTCCTCATCCATTGCTTTGGTGACCTTCTCGAAGAAGTCCGCCAGGGTGAGTAGGCATGATCTGCCCTTGACAAAACCAAACTAGGTTGGGTCCACTGTCTAGATGTTTACTATATCTCTATTGATCATCTCCATGATAATGCTTTTCATGGCTTTACATATAAGACTAGCGAGGCTTATGAGTGTGTAGTTTCCAGGGTCTGTAGATGGCAAACCTTTGTGCAGAGGGATGATTATTGCCTTTCTCCATTCATGAGGCACAAAGCCTGTTTGGAGGCTACAGTTAAATAGTAATTCCAGAGGCCCTGATAGGTCATATTTCATGCTATTTAGAAGGCATCCTGGGATATTGTCTGGGCCCATAGATACAGTGTTCGTGGTCTTAGAGAGAGCATTAAGGACTTCCCTAGTAATAGTAGGTGGAGTTATATATGATGATATTTCCTGAGGGAAGGTTGAGGGCAAGAGAGGGGTAAAGTTGGAGATGAATTTATCAGTCAAGAGGTTTGCTATATCTTCTGGCTCAGTATAGGTGGCTCCATTTACAATGAGCTAAGCACACAATTGTATATTACCTTTGAGGTTGTGGACATAGCTAAAGAATGCTTTGTGGTTGTCCTTGGCCTGAGAGGCCAAACTTACCTCAAATTTGGCTTTGGTAGACTTTATTTGTCCTCTGAGTTGTTTGTTTAGTTTGATGAGAGTGCTTTTATTCTGCTGGGTGCTGCAACTCCTAAATGTTGCCATGATTTTCTTCCTCCTGTTGTACAGCCGATTGATTTTGTGATTCCACCAGGGTAGTTGGTACTTTGTTTAGCGATTTCTCAGTGGATCATTTTGCTGATACAGGTTTGAGTGGTACTATTTTTAAAGCAGCCATTTTGTCAAAAGCTAAGTTAGTGCATGTCAGGTGTTTTGCCCTTCTGCAGGAGCCATCCCATTGTAGAGCCTTTCTGTGAGATCAGTATTGCTGGGACTAGTTCTGTACTGTAAATAATGACAATATGGATTGTCAGCAATTACAAAAAACATATACGAGTACCTTTTTGTTAATTGCTTGAACTGTCATTTGTTTGAACACTGCAAATGTTGACTCGTAAAATAGCTTGAAAATACAGTTACTGCATTTTGCCAGTATTTGCATGTGTGATAATGTGGTACAGCAGGGAATACAAAATTGTTCTTTACCCATTACAGTGTGATCTTAGAGCTGGTATATTGGCACAGCAGATAGCATTTTCACCTCACAGCAAGAGGTTCTCCTACTCAGTTCTTGGCTGGTGTGCCTTCTGTGCATGCATGTTGTCCCTGTGCTAGTGTGGGTTTCCTCTGGGTGCTCTGGTTTCCTCCGACATTCCAAACACATGCAGTAACTGGATTGGATACTCTAAATTGGCCATACGTGTGAGTGCATGCGAGTGTGTGGTGTGGAAGAACCACAGCGGTAAAGCGGTATAAACCTTCACTCTAGATGATTGTTACTGCTTTAGTGACACCCTGACCCCATGTGCAAAAAAGTGAAAAAAGGGACTACAGATGGATGGATGGATATCAGTTGTAAGGGGATGAAGCATGCAGGGGGGTTGTCCCCCTGCAGAAACAGTCTTGCTTTTTGCTTTTTCCCCATGACTTTAAATTCAATGGATTTTTTTTGAGTATTTTTTTTTTTGGTCGAACTTTTGATAGTTTGTCTACTTGACACAAATACACACACACACACACACACACACACACATATATATATATATATATATATATATATATATATATATATATATATGCATATATCTAGGTATTCTTAAAAAACTTTGGAGCACCCAAATATCAGCATTGCTAACATCAGCACAATGAACTAAAAAAAAAGTCAACATCTGAGTATGTTGATATCTTTAAGTAACAACAATAACATTTTTTTGCAGGGGACCAAGCTTCTCTGTACCCCATACCTCTTCTAATTGCGTATACTAACTACAAGATTGCACAATATCAGGGAAAGTTCCTATTCCCCAACCCTGAGAAGTATGCAGTCTCACACATCTGTTGACCATCTGTTTTGCTGACTTTAAATATTCTTGCATTTATTTATAAATTATTATAATTATTTATATTATCTTGTGTTTATAATACTTTTGTATTTATTTAATTGTTAGTGTTACTGTGAGTTTTCTTCCTCTTACTTACAGCCACAAATCCAATGTGCAGGGAAGTCTTGTTGTGTATGCATATACTTGTGTAGCTTAGAGAGAATAATGCAGATGACATACAAGCAAATATACATTTCAGGATGTGCCTATGGAGTAGTTCCTTACAAGCTACAATGAATGGGAGTTCCAATCCTCCTACTTACTTATGAAATTTATTTCATCAGGCCAGCTTATGAGACAAATACTGTTATTTACACAGGAGGCTATGCTGTCCTCAAGGCTACTCATAATTATTTTTCATTTAGCTGTAAGATCATTATAACTATCTTTAGTCTATATTTATTTGCGTAATTATTTTTTTATTTTGCATCTCTTTTTGGCTCTCATTCACTATCAGTTATTTCCAGGCCTCTCCTCATCCACTGGCTCTGCTAAACCCATCCGAGCCACCCCTGGATTAACTCTGACCCATGTTTATAAGTTCGTAGGTTCATAGATATTTACTAGGCTAACAACTAGAAATGTATTTTTAAGCCTAGCCATGCATCCCAAATCTCTGACAAGTTCTGATACCTTTGATAAGTGTAAGCATGGGCCTAGGAGATGAACTATTTACAGGTTACTTGTGTCCATTAGAGACATAGGTGCCAAACCAGGGATGAATTTCCGGTTTCTCATCCAGTTGTCCAAGTTGCACTTGTTTGGGTCACTGAGAAGATCAAAGCACCTAAGGTGGTGTCATACGGCTGCCGAGGAGTATTTCATTTACCCCACTCCCTGCCCATTAATATGTAATGGGTATCAACACTAGACCATCCCTCACTTCTGCAAAGGGCTGAAACCAGCAAGACTGCCTAGTCTACCCACAAGCAGGATCTTGTGGTTGTTTCTCTGGTCTCCATTCAGGAACATCAGACTGCATTAGTGTACTCTGAATGCGCATGCCTCTATTTTCCCCACCAGGATGGGTATGCCTATGCCCTGAATGTACACACCTCCATCCTCCTCACCAGGATGGGCATGCCCATGCCCTGAATGTGCACACCTCCATCCTCCCCAACAGGATGAGCATGGCCACACCCTAAATGTGCATGCCTCCATCCTCCCCACTAGGATGGGCATGCCCATGCCCTGAATGTGCACGCCTCCATCGTCCGCACCAGGAAGGGCATGCCATTGCCCTGAATGTGCACTCCTCCATCCTCCCCCTAGGATGGGTGTGCCCATCCTCCCTGACTGCACTTTCAAATGCCAGAACTGCTGTTCACCTGAGACATAGTTAGGGCTTTAGCTCTCTGTACTACCTTGCAGGTTTTATCTTCAGTCCTTTTAGTGAGTTGGGGTTTGTTTGACAGCTTAGTTTCATTGATAGTTTTTGAAAAATGTTTTTAGCTAGACTAAGCTTGGTGATGTTAATATAAAGAAAAAATGATTATATTAAGTGCAGTAATTTCTTAATAATGTATACTTTGTATTGTGCTGCCCGATAGTAAACATAATAATGAAACTGACAATCTGGCTGCCTATTAAATCATTGGCTTATATGACACCAAATGATGATACACCAAAAAGGACCAAAAATGCAGAAGAAAAGCAAATATTGAACATTAATCTTCTCCTTTAAACTTTTTTGCAAGGGGGAACAAGCCTCCCACCCCCACCCAAATTTATATATGCTAACTCTGAGAGTGCCGTATCTCAGAGAAAAAGGGATATTCCAAGAAGTGGCCATCTCAGTCTTAGTTTGTGTAAGTCTGTTTTTCCTGCCATTCAGTGTCTGTATTTTAGGACTCACTCATGCTGGACCCACCATCTTAAATGGTTACTGCTAAGTTGCTAAGGTAATGTAAGGATATTTTTGAAATAATTGAAAAAAGCAGAGAGTTTTCGATAAAGCTGCATTCAGCGCCTTCTTTTAAAGCAAAT
Source organism: Protopterus annectens (assembly GCF_019279795.1). Classification (NCBI taxonomy): domain Eukaryota; kingdom Metazoa; phylum Chordata; order Ceratodontiformes; family Protopteridae; genus Protopterus; species Protopterus annectens. The sequence goes on from NC_056725.1 coordinate 1,233,083,126, forward strand.
GCATAACCCTATTAGAAAGTTCCATTTTGTATCTGTCAAAAAAAGTGAAACAGGAAGTGGTGAAAGCTGATAACAAGATATACATTAAGCAGTAACAGATTCAAATTCTTGACCATCATCATTCATTATATTTCTCAAGCATCAATCACTGGAGACAATTTATATCATTATAAAAAAGCTGATAAAGTAATATCAAGGGAAAGGCTTTTAGCTACAACACTTAATGAGACAATAAGTGCATCTCAGTGGTGCCAAGATATTTACCACAAGACAAGATACCACCAGCTTTAATTAAACCCTGTTTGGGATCAGTTTGGCTACAGAAATATTCCAGCATACAACTCAGCAAACCTTAACATTTCAAATATCAAAAACTTTTCTAGTGATCTCCATATATGGCAAAGCATAAAAAGAACAAAATAAATTATTGAGACAAGTATTAGAAAAAGCTAAGAATAAACATTATAATGTTAGATAAATGCAAATTTATTTTGAACAGTGATAACTAACAATATTATGCTTTCATATTTTCAAGCAAATAATGTTATCTAATCGAGACAAAATAAAACTACACACTTCCAAAACACTTTAAAGGCATAAGGGGTTGTTATAAATGTATTTCTCAACCATAATAACAGATGGTAATAATAAGATGCAAAGTGAATTTGAATAGAGAGATGCAACGAACTACTAAAAAAGTTAGAAAAATATGTTTATTTTCTAACCAAGTAATGGTATACTTTGATCCAGATTGGGAGATATTGTTATAAATGGATACAAGTTTATTTATTTTGGTTGTGATACTGACTCAGAGATATGGGAATGGATATTAGACTATGTCATAAGCCAGAACTATTAATAGATTTTGAGAAAATATATTTGCATACAGGAAGATAATCCCCTGGATTCACTATCCTTCTGTGCAGGACTAGCTTAGTCCTGCATGGAAGTGGCCATTTAGGAGCAGGATTGCAGCATTCCATGCATATTAATGAAGGCGCACTGCCTGAGCTCCTAAACTTAAACGGAGCATGTACGAGTGCAGGGGGCATGTCTGAGAGAAGAACAGCAGCGTATTAATAAAAGAATGAGCGAGACCGCTCATAGGTGTTCGCATGCCCCCAGCAACATCCCCCACATTTACAAGAGCAATAGTTAAAACATCAAATATAAAGATTTTTTTTTATGAAACAGATTAAATTTAACCGTAGGTGCGCTGGTTTGCCCATTGCTTAGCTATGGTTAATGCAGCTTAAATGGCACAAGAGGATAAAAAGCAAGATATATGCAAATGAAGCCGTTCAGCAATAGTGTAGTGGTCAGAGCATTTGCCTTGTGAGCAGTCATTCCCGGTTCGAGTCCCACTCCAGCACATTCCATTTTTCATGTCAAATCACTTTATGACCAATATTTTTAGTTGCATAACCTACTAAATAACATATCTTTTTGAACTGGAGTACTGCATTAAATGCAGATGTGAGGTGTCAGTGTCATAATGTTGCAAAGTCCACAGATAATCACAAGTGCCCCATACAGTATATTTACACAGAAATCAGGGATACAAATGGAAGGTAAAATGTGTAATGAATGATAACTCTATACAGTTTCCAAACCCACCACCTTCCTAAGAACCATTAGACATTACGATCTAAATTAGTGAGGTGGTAAGCGGGAGTAAGCCCTAGTAAGCAAGTGTAAGCACTATTAAGCAGTAGTAAGTGGGAGTAAGCATATTTAAACAGTAGTAAGCGAGGATAAGCCCATTTGCATGGGGGTAAGCAATGTGCACACAGGTTAAGCAATATTGAAGCTAACTCTCTGTAAGCATATTTAACCGGAGGTTAGCATTGCTTACCTTCACGCAAACCCGCACAAACCCACTTACAATTGCTTAAAAGTGCCTTAATCACTCTATATGCAAAAGCTGCTGTCCTGGCCAGAAACAAAATAAATAGTCTTTGCAGGTCTTGAACCCTGGACCCTGTACACTATAGTCACAGTAGTTAATCACTAAGCCATCACAGCAATACATAAGAGTGAGGTATCACCAAACAGATCCTCACTATAGGAAAATCAAACTGAACATGTGAAAGGAATCTATATACAGTTTTATGTTGTATAACCTACTACATAACATAAATATGTGAACTGGAGTACTGCAGTAAGCCCAGATATGAGGTGTCATTGTAATAAAGTGTTGAAATCCCCTAATAAACACAAGGACCTCTACAGTGTATGTACACATTAATTATGGATACCAAACACATATATAACATGTAATGAATAATAAATCAATGCCAAAAAGCAAATATAATGCAACATAAATATTAAGCAACACTAAGCATTGCACAGCCCAGCTTAGTAGGTGTAAACAATGTGTAGGCCAGCTAACTCAGTTTGTCCATTGGTATACCCCTTTAACCAATGCCAGCCTTAGGTAAGCAGGTCTGCCCATAGCTTAGCCTTTTCAAAACTGTCCAATCAAGGGAAAGTGCAGGAAATTGGCCTTATTTAAACCCAACAGGTGGGAGTACATCTCATAACTAGTTGTAGCTTCCCCTTGCAAGCAGTATGTCTGGAATGGGAGATGGTGTGCACTTTCGGTGGAAGCTCTGGGTCATCCAGGAGTCCAGAGTCATGGCAGGACTCCTTGTGAAAGACCATGAGCAGAGACTGCTGCAGGGCCAGTGCCAGGGTTCCCAAAACAAGACGGAAGGCTGGGACCATGTTGCCCATGACCTCACCAGTGCCACTGGCATACCCCGAACTGGTGAGCAGGTCAGGCATCACTATGCCAACCTGAAGCGGCAAAAGGGGGATCTCTTGGATCAGTGGATCCAAGAGGCTAGGAGGACAGGGGAGGTCCCAGCAGTGTGTAAGTATCAGTCCACTACCTGTTTAATAATTGCCACCTCATGTATATTATGGATAGGTATGACTAAATATTCCTCTTATGTCCTTCACAGTGGCAAGTGAGCGGGCTACAAACCAGGAGGCCCATGGATGTTGCTTGGAGCGGTTACGACGCGAGGCGGGTTAGTATTACTCTTGCATGTACTGTCATAGGAAATAAATCTAAAAGTAGTAGTAAGTTAATTGCTTGTATAAAACCTGTATTGTTTAAGGCATATACTGCATACACCAGAGAATATGGCAGGAAGAGTCTCATATAGATTGTATGTAAATAAAAGCATAATAGCCTGACAATAAAGGTCTAACTGCTGGACTGCATGTGTTTAATCTGCAATCATATGGTAATGTAGATTTGCAATCACTTAATAGTACTGTTGTATTAAGCACTGTTACCCACACTGCAACATAAATAAAATGTGTAGGAATGTCTGTATATGATGGTGTAATCCCAAGAGGTCATATAGTGCAAGTGAGAGAGACAAAGAAAGAAAACAGTGAAAAGACAGACAGCAAAATCTAAATAGCACACATGACTGAGACGTGAACTATTGTATTTTTAGCACACACAGCCACGGCTTGAATCCTGGGAGTGGTAGTAGGCTGCATACAGAATCATACCCCACAACTGTACAGATATGTCCAGAATGTCCAGTAAATCGGCCCATATCTGCCTGTCCCCCTGGGAAATCAGTGGGATGATCCCAGATGTTTAAGCAGCAAAGAAGAAATACAGCTGATTGCCAGACATCTATAAGAACAAACCTGCCATTCTAGCAACTCACCAAAATCTTATGAGAGTAATAAGCCAAGTATGTCCCATCTACACCCCCATGTTGTCAAGCTGTGACCAGAGTGTGTACAGTAATAGCGTGATATGTGTGAGCATAATACTAATGTGGAATCTGGTAGTTTGTTTGGCAACATTCAGGTAGTGCTAACAAACATTGCTCCCACAGGTCCTTCAGATATGAACACTGTGCCTAGAAATAAAAGATTGATACCCTGCACAGGTACTGTTTACTCTGGTATTGTATGGCATTGTTAGTGTTGCAGTTGCTCTGAATAATAAGGTATCACTCATCACTGTCACCCACACTGTGCTACATAATATAACTGTCTAGGAAATCCTGTATAAGAGTGTTGTAATTCACTAAAGGTTTAAGAGGGCAATAGTCAAAATATGTCCCGGTTCACCTGCATGTGGTCAAGACATGCCCAGAGTCTGTGCAAAAAGAGATGGACAGGTATGTGCATAACATCAACCTGGAATCTGGTAGTATGTATAGAAACAGTTAGTGTTAACAAACAATTCCTCCACAGGTATACCAGGTAAGAGGTGTATACTGCAGGTAAAACCAGTTCATGTATATAGTTGTTGACAGCCATACCACTGTCCAAAGTAAAGCAACAGGGCAGTGTACTAATACTTGTAAGGTACAGATAACAGCACTGACTTGGAAAGTAATGCAAACTACAGGATTATACTAGTTGTTAATTGACATCTTTCTCTACCCCCACCATATCTGCAACAATAAACTAAATACCCAACTCAATTGGTAAGTGGTGACTTAACTCTAATGTTGGGACATGTGCCCTTTTGTTCAATAATTATTTAAATCTGTTTCTATGCATGCCCTATGCTGAAATACTCCCACATTGGTGGTATGGTACCATCAACGTACCTGCATGCTGTTGTAATTACCACTGTAGTCCCATATATGCATGTGTTCTGTTTGCTATGCAACTGTTCCATATCTGGTGTCTGGGTTAATGAGAATATCTATGCATACTGTTATACCTAATCCTGGAATGTGTTGACTATTACTAACCCATATATGTTGATAAAACATAAACACCATAGCACGTAAGGGAATGCCTCATCTGGCCGTGGCACCGGGCACCAGCACGTCTCGGGCCCAACCCGGGACCTACTCGTCCATAGGTCCTGCACCACATTCGGCTGGAACCGCCTCAGGGGATGGGGCTCTCCCCCCGCTGGGAGTGAGCATGGACAGGAACCTGTCACCCATTGCCAGGTCCAGGTCATGGTGTGTAGTGAGCTCAACAGGGAGTTTGGAGATCTTCTATGCCAGCTTGAGGGCCACGTGTCGTGACTAGAGGGTCGGCCTGGCTCTCCGACTCAGCCTCCAACACAGCTACCTTCGGGGCTGTAAATGTGCAGTGGTGACTGCCCATGGGTGGTGACCTCAGTCCCACTGTTTCCACTAGGGGGCTCATGGGATACTAATTTCCTAACACCCCTCCCCATCAAGGTGTTTACCCCCCATATGTGTCATATACCACCTCTGTATTCATCTTGTTTGTCTTGTCTGCTAACCTACCCAACCTACCTTCCCAAATATACCTACTATCCCTCCCCAACATCCCACTTTCACCTGAAAAAAAAAAGAGCAATCTGCCCCCCCAAAAAAATCTTCCCCATACATAGCTGTCCATTTCGCACACGTGTCCACTGGACACATGTAATCTGGTCTAAATGGCTTAATAACATATTATTGTTATCCTCACCCTTCTCTCAGGGGTATAGGTGTCCAAATCTATCTCCAAATTCAGTGTATATGCACAGCTGTTGCTGTAGAAGAAATGGGCAGCTATGGACCTTCCCTACACCTTTCCTGCACATCCCTAGATATTTTCTCTACTGTCTTTTGCTCTGTGTCTCTTTTTCACCACTTTCCTATCAACCCTTTTTTCTTTTCTTTTAAAGAAATTAGCACAGGGGTAAGTGGGAGTAAGCACTTTTAAGCAGCAGTAAGTGGGTTTAAGCCTGTTTGCATGGGGGTAAGCAATGCCTGCACAGGTTAAGCAACTGAGAAGCTAAATCAGTATAAGAAACTGTAACCGGAAGTTGGCATTGCTTACCATTGTGCAAACCCACTTACAACTGCTTAAAAGTACCTTAATCACACTGTATTCTGCCCAGCAACAAAATCAACAGCTTCTGCCAGACTCAAACCCAGGACCCTGCACACCATAGCCAAAGTGATTTACCACTAAGCAATGTCAGATACACATAAACCTGATGTTTTTACAAGCATATCATCCAGCACAGTCATTCAACAGTACAGGAAATGTATTTAAACATGTAGCTGTATATGTGTGTGTATATATATTTATATCTAAATAGATATATAAATAATATATATATATATATATATATATATATATATATATATATATATATATATATATATATATATATATATATATATATATATATATATATATATATATATATATATATATATATATATATATATATATATATATATATATATATGGGTCCCCTTCAAAACATCTAAAACCCATAACATCTAATTTCATAACTTTGAGACCAGAACCTCTAAAACCCAAAACATCTATAACCCATAACATTGAATTTCATAACATCTAACAGTACAAAGCACATGAAAATAACATCCCCTTCACATATAACAACATATAATGACACCAAACTACCAAACACACTTTTTTACTACGTTTCTGCAGGGGGGTTTGATACAGTGGGGTTAGGAAATTAATTTTTTCCCACTGTAGTGCAATTTTGGTATATTTAATTTACGGCGTGGGGGTGCAGGGGGGCTTGCCCCCCTGCAGAAATGTAGTAAAAAGTGTGCTTGGTAGTTTGGTGTCATATGTGGAGGGGATGTTATTTTCTTGTGATTTGTAGTGTTCTATGTTATGGGTTTTAGATGTTCTGGTCTCAATGTTATGAAATTAGATGTTATGGGTTTTAGATGTTTCAAAGTAGACCCATATATACATATGCATACATCTATAGATATATATGGCTACATATATATGTCTATATATATATATATATATATATATATATATATATATATATATATATATATATATATATATATATATATATATATATATATATATATATATATATATATATATATATATATATATATATATATATATATATATATATATATATATATATATATATATATATATATATATATATATATGTATATACAGATATATATCTATAGATATAAAAGAGAACATAACAAATACATATATGACCACAGGCACCATTAATGGGGGTGAGTGGGCCCAAGCAACATACGTCTTGTACATATTGATATCTCCCCCACAGCCAAACAGGTCTGCCCTGCAATACCATACCAACTGTTGCAATCCCATAACCAGGACCTGGCACAACATGGGCACAAGATGATAAAAGTAATCTATCCCACCTGTATGATGTTAGGCTGGTATCAATAACATATCATGCAGTACAGTCTGGCTACCATAGGGAATGTACAATGTGGAAGCAATAAACATTCCTAATATACATATACACAGACACATATATGCAGATACAAATATATATATATATATATATATATATATATATATATATATATATATATATATATATATATACACACATATACATATATAGAGATATATATGTAGCTACACATACGCACACACAGATATGTATAGGAAGATGCATATTTAGGGGGTGCACACCATACTGAACAGCCAGTATGCCTACAGTTGCCACCTTACCAACTGGACACTGTATGAGTCACCCATACAAAACACAACTGTTGCTCGAAACATATACCCACAGAGAGGTCAAAGGATATAACACCATACACTGGTTTGCATACATGAGAAAGCTTTATTTGTGTACTATTACAGTTGTATATGCCATGTCATATAGCTGTTTAGACTCTGAAGTACATATAAACAGACTAATCCAACTCTCAAACAGGTAAATTAATACAGTATAATGGAAAGCATTACATATGTTGCTCTCCAGGCCAAGGCCTTCAAGTAGTATAACAGTAAAGACAGACTGGGCCACAGGATAACAATCAATCAACAGTAAGTAATGCAGATGTATAGTCCAGCAGCCTCTATCTACACTCTGTACACAATCCTTATTGGGTAAAGACCTCAGCTGACACAATGGGATGTATCTGTTACATAACAAGGCATAACTGAAACCATCACAATCACACTGACAAACAGAACGGTTTGTATGGCAGGAAGCAGTAGGTCTGCATATACCCAAGGTTGATTGTATGGTAATGCACATCCAGATACCTTAAGGCATCTTACCCCTGATACCCCTTACATGTTGTAACAGCCTAGGTTAGTTATGATGCGTCCCCCCACCATAGACTGACATACTGGACTGCATAAGGGCACCACATGTGTTGTGCAGATGAAGCCCACATATATATGGCCCCAACCCCACAATATGTGTGGGGGCCACAACAGCAGTGGAATTATGGCAGGAATGGCAGCATGACATACTCACAGGCCACTACATAACAACCCCTGACAGCATGTCATATGGACAAAGCCTGGTATGTAGGTGCAGAACAGAGGCTGGGACACAGGCCCATATGTGAAATAGTGTTGTCATACACTAAGCAAGTCGCTGCTGTTACAGGATAGTCTGCAACATACCCTCAGTCAGGAATATGAAGTCAGAAACAAAAATGGATGTAGCCATGTACTGATAGCAATCAACACACACACACACAGTCAGTGATATATCTGACACAAGACCTGTGTGGTGGACAGACAAAACATAAGACACACACCTCTGGCCATCAAGTGGATAGGCACACAGTTGATAGCTATGCAGACAGACTGCAGTCCATGTTAAACTAGTATGTACACACAAACCCTGTAACACTGGTGCTATACAGTGCATACAACAAAAGTACTCACACCCTGTTTGTAGTTCTGGAAACTCATACAAATATGTAGCTGGCCTGAGTGTGCAAGTCCTCTTCTAAGAGGTATTGGTACTATGCTGTCTATAACACTGCTGTCCACACATAGGAAAGGTATCCACCATAAAGGAAAGGTAAGGGGACCATGCCCACATGATGTAGTGATTTATAGTAGTGGGTTGCCTTGACAGTGGTAACTGGAAGTACAACACAGCATGCTGCATGCAGGTAGCAAGTGGAGGACACTGATTGCTGCACTGAGGTGGTTCCACCTGAAGGTAGTGCTGGACCAGTAGATGAGGAGGCCCCAGGGTGGGTCCCACATGTGATGTGGCCTGGTAACGTGGCCAGATGAGGTTGGAGAGGTGGTTCTGCTGGCAACTATTGCCTAAACATGCTATTGTGTCACTGCTATAGAACATATGTGGGTAGTAATAATCTACACAATCCCGGAACATGTCCAACAGCATGCATAGATATACCCAATAACACAGAATGTCAGATGTGCAGCAATCACATAGCAAGCATACCACATGCACATATGGAACCATAATGGCCCTGACAATGGCATGCAGGTGAAATAGTTTGTAACAGGCCAGCAATGATACTGTCCACACAGGGAACATGGCTACAAACACATAGCACAAAGTGTGTTACAATACAATATATGTCCCAATGGTAGGTAAGCTGCAGCCATACCTATTGAGTTGTGTGAACAGTTTGTTGTCGCTGATATGGTGGGGGGAGGGTGACTGAGATGTTTATTAAGAACTATGGTAACTTTGCTGTATGAGTTGCTTTTGCTCAGTCCTGTTTCCATCTTTATGTCTTTCAGGCAAGATGTCCCATGGCCGCCTACCTGCGTATTCAGCAGCAGAAAATAAGGCTATGCTAAACTACCTAATCCAGCACTATCCTGTCCTGTTTGGCAGGGCTGCTCATGAGCAGGAGGAGTGGACCGACTTGTGGAATGACCCAGTCCACAGGGTCAATGATGGCCTGCATAACCGCAGTTATGAGCAGGTCCGGCATCAATGTTCTGACCTGCTTCGCAATGCCCGTCAGTGTGTTGCTGCAGTCTGGGGAGATCACCTTGCAATGGGGGGGTCATGCCATCCCTCCCTCCCTTTCACGTGTTGAGGAGCTTATCGCCAACCTCGTGGCACCTGCCCATCCGCACACCCAACAACAGGCAGACACCATTGTGGAGGTGGGTGCTACCCACACACCAGCTGAGGAGCATGCAGGTAAGGCCACAGGACACATCAGTAGACCACTGTTGCATATGCATCCACATCTGTACAGGTAGATCATGCATATCTGACATGTCATATATATAGTTTGTTGTGGCATAGTAGTAATAAACAGATGTGCATATGTGGTCATATTGTGGACTTGTACTGTTGATGTCCTGTAATGCTGCACCCACCCTGTAGCAATGCCACAGCTGTGGCCACTGACATCACATCTCTCACACTCTTATGTAGGTCCCTCTGGTATACCACCAAGGCAGCAGCCTGTAGCTGGTGAGTATGGTTTATGTTGATGCTTGCCAATACACCGGGCATGTAATGGCTATGGTATATTCCATTCACACATCTAACACACCTACCCATAATGCATGCTGTACATGTTCACGTATTGTTGCTGTTAAATGCACTGCATCACAGTGGTGACCATGATGGGGTATCAGAAGGGTATGTCAGACACCTGCAAGATAACTAACATCCTGTCATTGTGAAATGTGTCCACAGGGATTAACATAATGGTTAACCCACACACACCTACATACACTGAGTCATGACACAGCGTGGTCCAATGCCTGTCTGGTATGGGACATGTGTGTGCCTGGCCCTACAGCCATGTGAGCCAATAGGGTACCATACACTGAAGCAGCATGTAACAGATAGAACAGGACCATGAACAATGGCATCTACCACAGTCTGTGCACAGCCCAAGGTACGTATGCGCAATACAGATACTATCGACAATCACCATAAGTACACAGACCCCACTAGTGAGCACACAACCGCAGAATGCCCAAGTTATGTCCTCAGAAACAACCCCTACTATACATAACATGTCTAGCAGTCTGATATCTGACTAGCTTGTTATCAGGTATGATGTCAATACATTATGGTGTACAGTACATATGCACCTCTGACTGCATGACATATGTACAAAGGTTGACAGACTTGTGGCTGGAGCTACAAACACTGGTCCAATATTGCATGTTGCTGTGATAACCTCATACATTTACTGTCGTACCAGGGTTTGTTGTGACATATGTCCTATGAGGGATATGAAGTCAGTAACTCTCATGGCTGTCACCATGTACTGACTGCAATCCTCACACTATGCTTCTGCAGTTCTCAGATTGGTGTTCCCTGAGTAACACCAGAAACAAAAGGCTCCCCACTCTGCCCAGTCTGCAGATATCCCTACAGATGAGGGTTTCCTCAAACACATAGCACTGTCATGACAGGTATTAAATCGTGTAGACCAGCCATATCCACACACACCCTGTTAAACCGACATTACTCCACATGCAGAAGAGCAACACTTACATTCTGTAGTCATGTCTGACACATCCCTCTCCGGTCCGTTAGCCTGTTTCCACAGTGTATGTTATTAGAGGTAAATCTCAATACCATCTGTGATGCTGTTTGCCAAACATCAAATGTAGGTCCTGCTCACAGTGAATGAAAAGCCCCAATACCAACATGATGTTCCTAGATATTGGAGTGTGTTCCCAATTGGCTATGGGAATGTTACCACAGCTGTTTCACATGCAATCAGCTAGAGGGGGACTGCAATTCATGCAGAGGCCATCAGCTGATCATGTGCATCACTTACAAAACACAAGCTGCTACCTAAGCAAAGCAGGTGTACTTCTCCACATCAACCAGAGAGGGTGTGAGAGAGACAGACAGAGACAAAGCTAAGCATGTTTGTGTCACACACCTACCCGTACAGGATTTCAAACCTCTAACTATGTATTGCTATCACATGTTTATGCTGCTATTGCATGCACCACATAGCTTACATGTTGGGGAGCTGTCCAAAGGTATATCTGATGGTGAGTGACATCTACAACAGTGATATAGTAGTGATAAGAAAGGTGTAGTACATGCGTCTGTCCACATGAACAGGTGTCAATGTCAACACAGCCACACTCTCTCAGGGACTCACACACACTGACACACTTGGCAGGGTCAGGAATAGACTTCCTAACTAGCTAGTTTGCCACAGTATAGTAATGCGCAGGTATCATTTGCACCACAGGGGAATCACGATGTTATATAGGCAAAGGGTATGTGAAGGTGTCTGAAATCAGACAACATGCATCAGTAGGCCAATGGGAGTTGTAGTGAGTGCGAATGTGGTCAAAAGCATCTTACTCCAAGCACACAGACACAGGGTGCCAGTACTGACATGCATGGGTGCATTGCTTCACAGCTGTGTAGTGGTTGACTGTGCCAGAAGACTATACAAGGCTAGGAGAAGGGTATATCTTTGCATCAGGCCATGTGGCAATGATCTGCAGTGTGGCTCAGGGGTGTAGTGTCTGGATTCCCCCAAACAGGTGGGTACTGTATCCACCAGCCAGTCACCTGGGTTACTATTGGGTGTGGCCAGTGCTGTGCAATGCTTGCCATTTATGTGTTCTATAGTCCATGACATGGACGGTGCCTGGGATGTGCACACACCCCACATGCATGTTCAGTGATATGTGAAACTGTACCTGGGGTGTCTGGACCATGTTATGCACACAGATTGTTATCATCAGATGTGCCAGTCCTGGCCTCATGTGGTGGTAACTGGTAATAGACATGAGGTTGAACCTGCACCTACATTGATAGCATGATACAGATATTCCCTGGTGTCACTGGCATCTGTCCATACAGGGCATGTGTTTAAGGCATGGTATGTACTTTGTCGGTCACATTTGATGGTCCCACAGTTGTTGCAGGTGTCCAGTGAGGAACATAGTGAAGCCATACTGTCTGCAATTATGTGCCTGTTGTAGTGATGGGGCATGGTGCCATGCCCTCTGTAGTCCACTGCAATCACACCATGGTTACTATTTGTGGGCAATGTGCAGGGTACTACCAACATAGCGGTTGTTGCCTAGGGAAGTGTGGTCATGTATGAGACATGGGTTGAGAGTGTTCTCTGGGTAATACAAGGGTTGCTTACTTTGTTTGCCAGGCCTTGATGTCACATGTAGAGGTATGGATTGGCACCCCAGCCTCTCAGCTATTTGACATCTGTTATCCTTGTAAGGTGGACATTGTGACATATAATGGGCCTACCATATAGGACATTTGCAAAACCCACTCCACAATGAGTCCAGTTGTTAAACACGCACAGACACCTCCACACAGGATACAAATGGCAAACACAGACACATGCACACAGTTGCCATGTCTGGGATTGGAACTCCTACCTAACTAGTTTATCACACTACAGCATTACATAGTTATAGGACGTGCCATGGAGATTACTGGAGTACTACTTCCCCAAAGATGTATTTCACTGGGAATGACATAAGCAGGCTTGCCAAAGAAAGGCAATGGAGGTTATAGTAACTGTGAATGGCTTCAAAAGCATTGCTTCCTACACAAACAAACACACACAAACATCCACACTTGCCATGTCTGGGAATAGCACCCCTACTGAACCACTATATCACACTACAGAATTATGCTGTTACAGGATGCACCATGGAGATTACTGGAGTACTCCTTCCCCAAAGGTGTATTTCACTGAGAATGACATCAACAGGCTTGCCAAAAAAGGGCAATGGAGGTTGTAGTGACTGTGAATGGCCTCAAAAGCATTGCTCCCCACATAGACAAACATCCACACTTGCCATGTCTGGAAATAGAACCCCTACTGAACCACTATGTCACACTACAGCATTATGCTGTTATAGGACGCACCATGGAGATTACTGGAGTACTCCTTCCCCAAAGGTGTATTTCACTGGGAATGACATCATCAGGCTTGCCAAAGAAGAGCAATGGAGGTTTTAGTGACTGTGAATGGCCTCAAAAGCATTGTTCCCTACACAGACAAACAAACACATCCTCACTTGCCATATCTGGGAATAGAACCCCTACTGAAACACTATATCACACTACAGCATTATTATAGGACATGCCACAGAGATTACTGGGCTACTCCTTTCCTAAAGGTGTATTTCAAAGTGAATGACATCAGCAGGCTTACCAAAGTAGGGCATTTGAATTGTAGTGAGTGTGACTAGCCTAAAAAGCATTGCTCCCTACACAGACACACACACACACACACACACACACACACACACACACACACACACACACACACACACACACACACACACACACACTTGCCATGTCTGGGATTAGAATTCCTACCAAACTAGTTTATCACACTACAGCATTACGCGGTTATAGAACGTGCCACAGAGATTACTAGGATACTCCTTTCCCAAAGGTGTATTTCAAAGTGAATGACATCAGCAGGCTTGCCAAAGTAGGGCATTTGAATTGTAGTGCGTGTGATTAGCCTAAAAAGCTTTGCTCCCTACACAGACACAGACACACACACACACACACACACACACACACACACACACACACACACACACACACACACACAAACACAGTTGCCATGTCTGGGATTAGAACTCCTACCTAACTAATTTATCACACTGTAGCATTACACAGTTATAGGATGCGCTGCAGAGATTACTGGGCTACTCCTTTCCAAAGGTGTATTTCAAAGTGAATGACATCAGCAGGCTTGACAAAGTAGGGCATTTGAATTGTAGTGAGTGTGACTAGCCTAAAAAGCATAGCTCCCTACACAGACAAACACACACACACACACACACACACACACACACACACACACACACACACACACACACACACACACACACACAGGTGCCATGTCTGGGATTAGAACTTCTACCTAACTAGTATATCACACTACAACATTACACAGTTACAAGACGCGCCACAGAGATTACTGGGTTAGCCCTTCCCCAAAGGTGTATTTCAAAGTGAATTAAATCAGCCGGCTTGCCAAAGTAGGGCATTTGAATTGTAGTGAGTGTGACTAGCCTAAAAAGCATCACTCCCTACACAAACACACACACAGTTGCCATGTCTGGGATTAGAACTCCTGCCTAACTAGTTTATCACAATGTAGCATTACACAGTTATAGGATGCGCTGCAGAGATTACTGGGCTACTCCTTTCCAAAGGTGTATTTCAAAGTGAATGACATAAGCAGGCTTGCCAAAGTAGGGCATTAGAATTGTAGTGAGTGTGACTAGCCTAAAAAGCATAGCTCCCTACACAGACAAACACACACACACACACACACACACACACACACACACACACACACACACAGGTGCCATGTCTGGGATTAGAACTTTTACCTAACTAGTATATCACACTACAACATTACACAGTTACAAGACACGCCACAGAGATTACTGGGTTAGCCCTTCCCCAAAGGTGTATTTCAAAGTGAATTAAATCAGCCGGCTTGCCAAAGTAGGGCATTTGAATTGTAGTGAGTGTGACTAGCCTGAAAAGCATCCCTCCCTACACAGACAAACACACACACAGTTGCCATCTCTGGGAGTGGAACTCCTACCTAACTAGTATATCACACTACAGCATTACGCAGCTACAAGACATGCCACAGAGGTTATTGGGTTAGCCCTTCCCCAAAGGTGTATTTCACAGTGAATGACATCAGCAGGCTTGGCATAGTAGGGCTATGGGGAGGGCAGTGTGTGTGCATGGGCTACAATCCATTCATCTAGAGGTAGACACACCACACTTAGGCACACACAAGTTTACATTCCGCAGGTACATGTATACAACTGCTAGATGACTACTGCCTTGTACAGTCATGTTGCACAGTTAGCACTAGCACCACATAGTCTATAATGCTGAGGGATACCAGTGGTTAATTTCTACGGTGAGTGACATTTACACATCATGTGGTTGTAGCCATTTTGCTGTGTGCTGGGTGGGACAGGCCTCATGATGGAAGGCTCTTTGTCACTGTCACTCTCTTCCGAAAGTCTATGTATGTGTACTTTTGACATATTATAGTGTGTTATCCTTGGATATCTGTGTGTATTCATATCCAATGTGTGTGCAAAGCATGACTGGTGTATACTGAGGAGTGTATGCACTAACATCTGCAACTGTCAGATATGTATGATCCACTGTTGTTGCCAGACATGGGCTTCATTTGTTTGTGTGTGTGAGCATGCCCAGTATGGCCTTTCAGTATGTTGCTGTCTGACATTGCTTTCATTTCTCTAAGTGTGGGAGCATGCCCAGTATGCCCTTCTGTATTGAATGTGTGGATCCATTCCAGGTGGATTGTACTCCAGTGCAGGCATTTGTGTTCTACACCTACAGCTAGCACACTGTTTCTGCAGGATATCTGTATATCAGTTGGCAATATGGGGTCAAACTGGGCAAGGGATAGTGGGTACTGTAGGTAATTGTGTCTGTACTGCTTCTGCTACATGGTACTGGTGTTAGCAGAGATATCCAGACATGTGCAGTGGTATACACTGTGATGTTTTATGTCCTCAAGTACTGTCAGGTAGACATTTTTGCTCACAGTGATGTCCTGGGGAACACAGGGTGAATGCAGCTGTGTCCAGCATTGTGGTCAAATGCCTACATATTCCTGCAAACTAATGCCATTCTGGAGGGGGAGCTGCAGACACTTGCTGCTGGGTCTCTGTAACTGGTTCAGCACCTTGGTATAGTGGTGGCAGAGGATCCCATACTTGTACATCCATCAACATGACAGTATGGCCTTATCTTGTTGTGGCAATACCTCACAGCTGTACAGATTCACACAGGTTACCCAGAGGCAGGGGTCATAAGTCAGGACATTACCTCTATTGTGGTGTACGGGCAGGTTTGTAGCAACCCATTCTTGTGTTTGCAGACAGGGATAGTATGTGCACATGGCTGCATTTCTGAATTTGCACATTCCATGCTGCCCATGCTCCCACTCCCCTCTATTATTCTATCCTCTTCCATACATTATGCAAACATTCTCTGATATTTTCCCTATAGTTATCACCTCATCACAACAGTGTATTGTTGTTGGTCCACAGTTCATGCAGGGGGTCATGGTGGACATCTTACTGTGGTTTCTCCACATGGCCTTGCATATGGGTTCTGTGGACTGTATTATGTTGTTATTTGGGAGTCCATGACATAAAATACATTGGCAGTACGGATGAGATGCAGGCCTTTGGCAGAGGACTGTAGGCCATTTGGTAGTGATGCAGGACAGCTGTAGCAGGCCATTGCATTCTGTCAGTCCTACGGTACCAGACTGCCATACATTATATTCCCCTGGGGTGACAGGGTAGGTGTGCCAGGTGTTCATGCCAATACTTTCTATCAGTATTGGTCAGGTGGTGTGGATGCTGGCAGGGTGCTGCTTACAGCTAGTGACAAACCTGCATGGGACACCTGCACTACATGCTGCATTCTATCGTTATTGCCATACACAGGTGGGGGTCATATTGTACCCATTCCCAACAGCAGGGATAAGTCCAGAGAGGTACCTGTGGGTGGTGTTTGGGTGAGCTGGGTGCATGTGTGCTATGGACACTACTTGCATCTGACTCACAGATATGCATGGGGCATTCCAGTGATGCTGGCCTGTGCAGGAACATCAGCTGTTTCTCAATACATCATTCCTATGACCTTTGTGATCTGCGGGTGTTTGGTCAGATGACATCGGTATTCCCTGCTACAAGGCCAGATAATGTGATGCAAACCTGTATGTACAGCTCCAAGGGTGTGTCCATTTTATGGTTACACATTATACACTGTCTGTCTGGGGTATTTTCCCCTGTGTACTTCTTGTATATCTGGCCCAACAGTCATGCCATGTCCATCTTTCAGATGGTGACAAATATTACCTCCATACATTTACAATGGCTTACTGCTAGTATGTGTTATACTGGGGAGCATTGTATTTGACACTGCAGTTGTGAGAACTTGGCTCTGTCATCAGCAGTACTGGGCAACGACCACCAGGTCAAGCCTCACCATGCATACATACTGACCGCTCTCACACAATATGTAACATACATCACCCTAACACACGCATACCTGCATATTGTACAAATGCTACAATCTATCCTGCTACCTTGGCCACCTCAGGTCATTTGTGCTCCACTGGTATTATACCTTCACATACATGTTACTACATTTCTACATCAGACTGGAGGGGGGCACATCTGACTGTTACAACATGTCTATGTCAGATTGGGGGGGAACACTAGACTGTTTCTACATTTCTACATAGGATTGGGGGGCACACCTGGCTGTTTCTACATTTCTACATAGGATTGCAGGGGCACACCTGACTGTTACTACATTTCTACATAGCATTGGGGGGGCGCACCTGACACTTGTACACATTTTCTGTGACTGTACTGATGTGTCAGGTACTCCATTTCATTCTGTATTCTAACCTATCATGCTGACTAGAGGCACATCAGTGTATACAGGTCTTAGGTTTGATTGACCTACATATCAGTTTCTGACTTTTTACCTTTCAGAACTGACATCTCACTGCATGACCTGATGTAGTCTGTCTGTGTAGACCTGGGGGGTACCCATAGCCATCATTCAGAGGCCTTAGCACAGCCTTTGTTTGTGTTTTTCTACACCTGTCCTTCTGGCTGAGACTGTTGGGTATGTAAACCTCCCTGAATGGCATGTGTATGTCATATGGACACACATGTGGCCCAGCACATTTCCTGCAGTGGGTTTTGTCACCATGTGTAGTTCTGGCTACTATGGTGACACCAGTATTTGTTACAGATCTCATGATGCCACTATAGGTGTCTACTATCTGCTGGCATCCCATTCAGCCACCCAATTCCCTTGCATGCTCACATCCATACGATAGATACAAGTAACAACACATACTACTCCATTTGGCAATTGGTAAGGAGAGTGACTTACCTTGTGGGTGTGCCAGTATTGAGGATGGTGCTGGAGGGCTGCCTATGTTGGATGCACATAGTACACTCCCTATACATGGTTGAGCTCAAGTAGTGTCATGTTTGGCATTCCTTTTACTGTATGTGCGAGTCAGAGACAGGTGTTATTCCCTGGGTCCCTACTGTGTCAGTGTAAGTGCTATGCATTGCCAAGGCCAGGGCATACTGGGCATGCCTCCTTCTGCCTACTGGGCCAGGCTCAGATTGTTCCTCCTCTGAGTCACTCTGTGCCTGTGCAGGCCTTGGCATTGGTGGGGGCTGTGTGGCCCTGCCCCGTGCTGTTCCTGCTGCAGCTGTTTCCACAGGATCATATTGTGTAGCATGGCACATACGATGACAATCTGAGTACATGTAGCTGATGAGTACTGCAAGGCTCCACCAGATGTGTCCAGGCACTGGAACCGTGACTTGAGCATCCCAAACACATGCTCTATTATAATTCTGGTCTGTGTGTGTGCCTCATTATGGACTTCTTGTTCGAGTGTGTGCATTTCTAATGGGTGTCATCAGCTATGGCTCCAGTGCATAACCAGCATCACCCACTAGCTGACTGTAAGGGATGTCCCCATTGGCAAATCTCTGGTACAGCTGCATTGGGTGCCAGATGTGGGAATCATGATAGCTTCCAGGGTAGCCAGCACACACATTCATTATAATGCCCTGGGCATCGCACACGACCTGGCAGTTGATGGAGGGGAAGCCCTTGCGGTTGATGTAGACCCTACCCCAGTCACTGGGTGGTGCTTTGATGCGTATGTGCGTGCAGTCTATAGCACCCACTACTTCAGGGTATTCTGCTATTTGATGGAAGCAATGCATATTGCTGGCCAACACCTCATGGGTGTTGGGGAAATATACGTGCTTACCATGTGCTGACATGGTGTCCAGGAACTGGTGGAATAGCCTGGCTGCTGATGCCTGTGAGATCCCCATGATAACCCCAGTTGGCCTCTGGGAGGTACCTGTGGCTATTATTTCTAGGCCTACACATACCTTGGTATCCACTGGGATGGGCTCCCCTCTGTCAGTTCTGTGTGTCAGGCATGGCTGGCACAGCTCAACAATTTGCTGTAGGAGGTCCCTGTCCACCCTATAGTGCTCCACTATCTCCAGCTCATGTAGCCCCTGGTAGGTTACCTGGGTCTGTACACAATTCTCTGTCTCCTCACTGTGGGTTGGTCAACAGCATTCTTATCCTTACCACCCTCAGCCTCTTCCACATGTTGATGTCTGATAGCTGCAGCAGCCCCTATCATTTTGTTGTTTTTGTTTGTTAAAATGTCCCTGCTTTTATGTATGTGGGAAAAGCAGAGGGAAAAGTGTTTACATAGTTTATAGTAGTGTTCTGGGCTGGGCTGGTCTGCTGCCTGTGTAATTGGCTGATTCTGATACATTTCTCCTGCCAGCTATGCTAGTTCTCTTAGATTACCTTCCTATTGCTGTTTTCTCTTAACATTGCCTCCCTGTTTAAGCCCGGGGGCGCGCCGTGCAAACACAGTGCTCAAATGTGCAGCGAGCTGCTGTTTCCTGGTTTACTTTTTTTTCCCCTTTAAAACCTGGTGTGCGGTGTGCACACATGCTTAAGCAATGTAAAGAGTGCTAGGCAGCCTCAGACACACCCCCTTGCTTAGCTCTGCTAAGCTAAGGACAAACCCAAGCTACAGGGCTCCAATCCGCTTACAGTATGCTTGACACCCCCCCCCCCATGATGTCAGCTAACTCCTAGGCTTGCACCAAGCTATTCCTGCTCTTACACTGTTGGGTGCTGACTAGCATTGAGAGGAAATCTGGGATTCAGTATCATTCCCCTCATTTGCATATAATGCCTGCTAATGCATAGTTACAGGTCCCATACTGAGCCACCCCCTTAGCAACCACTATTCACTGGCCATATTTTCTTATGCCTGCCATTGAATATAATGGCAAAATAGGGATTTTGGTTAGAATGCTTAGTTTAGTTTTTTTGTTTATTTTTCGCCCGATCCGTTTGCGTGCTGCTGCCCTACACTTAAACAGCCGAAAAGTTTTTTTTTTTTTTTGCAACTGTTTTCCATGTCAATGGCCATATATTTGGCAATTGGCATTCTTTCAACATAATATACACCCTTTATTTGGAGCTGTCATGGCTCCGTTTTGTAGTTTGCAGAAATGTACTTGGTCACTAACCGAGTACATTTCTGAAGATTACACTAGTCCTGCACGGCTGGCTGACAGTTTCCTGGATGACAAATTCACCTAATCTGCATGGATTTCATCTGCAAATGGGGTAATTTGCATACAGGAGCTGAGTCCGTGCAGGACTAGTGCAGGAGCACTCGTGCATGTCCCTGCAGCTTATTCCTAGATCGCACAGCAGACATATTGCCTGCTGGAGCTCCTGTACTAGTCCTGCACAATGTGCAGGACTTGCTGAATCCAGGGGAATACTTTACAATAGTCTATAGAGTACATGAATAATTTCCTATTTAATTATGTAGAACAGAAGTCAGTTCATTACAGAGCATAAACCATTAAAAGCAATCCATAAAAACACATAAATCAAGCCACCATTCATGACTAAGGACTGTGAGCTGGACAACAAGGCTGCTGCCTTATAAGTACACAGTTATATATAAGACAAGTTAGGTGAGCATAGCATATATCTAGACATCCAGAGCATCACAAAGAAACTACAAGAAAAGATAAAACAGCTTGAGTGCATGAACAGCAGTTTCCCATTCCAACATCATTGGTTCTGTAAGAAACATTGACAAAGGTGATATAAGATGAAATATTACAGGAGGCTAAAAATTTTAATCGATACATGGCACAAGGTTAAGGAAGATTTGACAAATTCTAGGAAACCAAGAAAACTTGCCAAACATCAGGTCATCAGATAGAACTAATAGTATCTACTGCCAGAGAAAGCATAATAAAGGCACCAGATTAATTATTTTTAATGTCAGAGTACTGGAATTAACTCATGAATCTCATTTGGGTATTGTGAAAACCAAGACATCACTTTTTATATATATATATATATATATATATATATATATATATATATATATATAAAATGTATGTATACAAAATGACAGGTTATTACTCAATTATATTCTCTGCCATGATATTAGTAAAATGAAACAACTCTTCTTGGGAAAATGCTAGATTTGCTCAACAAGACACAGTCTGTTCTCAGTGCAGATTCTTATTGTCCACTGTGTTTTGGTATTAGTAAATGACTACACATAATAATTAGTAATACAGCCAGTAGAGTCCATCGCTGCCACCACATTTATACCAGTTCATAGGTTTATATATTAGTATTAGGAGAGCAGTTTGAGCAATGGTATGTAGACTAGTTATGCACCGTAGAAAGTATTACTGGTAGGTTTACTTTCCTCCTTAATTAAGGTCATACTTACTATTACATAGAGTAAATTTATGTGAAACAATTTAGTCACAAAGAATTCACTTGAGGTTGGCTAATCACAGCATTAAACATGCAATGGATATTTGAGCCACAGACAGGGAATCTTGGTAATGAATCTCTCCTTGCAAGAAGTTTTATGTTACAGTGTAAGTTGTGAGTTTTGTTAGCAAGGGTCCCTTAAATGAATAGCTTCTAAGTTAAACAATAGTGGATATTTTCACAGTTTGCTATGCTGCATATCATTAGAACTGACAGAAGCTCCATTTTATTTACCAGCAGTTCAAAAACCTTAAAAAATGTATCAGATTCAAGCAAAGGACTCTAGCACCCATTTAGTAGCAGGCCAGTAGGGTAGTAGCATTGTTAAGGAGTACCATTAGAAAGTTCATGGGAATTGCTCATACCAAAGGAGTTCTTTACAAGAAGGAGTTCCAAATATATCACTCTATTCCACAGCTGAGTCTCACAAGTTTACTTTTAAGACTGATATCAAGGCAACATTTCCTAATTGTAACATCAACTAATCCCATACCTGACTGTGAAATAAGAAAATGAGACTATGATAACCAGTGATGGTGGTGTACTGGGCCAAAGTCCTAACTGCCACCCAGATGACCCAGATTTGATTAACATCTCAGGTACTTTACAAATGTGACAGTGTGACAGGGGAAGATAGCCATTCCCTTCCTGAATGTAACATCTATAGCCACAGTCCCTTTGTTAATGGGCTTAGAGTTCACCATGTCACTGCCTGGTGGTAACTTTCAACTGCACTGAGTCCTTGTGTTGATCTAGATAGCCAATGCCTCTGCCTAGGGTAGCATTCAGGGTCTTACACAAAAAATGGTCTCATTGCCATAATGCCAGAGGGAGCACAGACTTCTCAGTGCCTGCCTGAATTATGAACCCTCTGGAAAATTCTCACCTTAGCTGACCTGTGGATTCCCCACCAATACAGAATGATTGGGGGAGTCTTGATGAACACCATTTTGGGAGGGGGAAGCAACTACAAATCAAAATGAGACTGTGACAAAAATCCTCAATGAGCACACATTCAGATTGGGACAGTTCTGCTGAAGGCCTAGTTACCAGACCTAACTATGCCGCAGGTCAACTAAAGAACTAAATGAGAACCAGTTCAAAGTGTACTAGTAACTATGGAGATAAACTTTACATTGCATTTGTGACTAATATTAATACACAATGTACTACAACAGATTACACTAATGCTAGCACTTTCTCATACTCACAGCTACTGTGTCAGTAATCAAACCAATATGCCCATCATCTGCACTCTGTTCTACTTCAGAGAACTATATCGCAAAACATTTAAAATCTACTGGATAAACTCCAAAAAGTTTCCACCAAATGGTCACAGCTGTATTTGTCCAAACTCAGGATGTCCACTCTTATCATATATAAAACCCGTGTACATTTAACATTCCTTTTTCAAAACATACCCTTTCCTTTTATTTAAACATGTCATAATTATACCCTCCCACATAATCACTAAGCATGCAAGCGCACTGCAAAACTATTCCCCCTTTCCCCTTCACTAGACTATAAAAAAGAACAGTTCACAAGTAAATATGGTCTTTTATCCCAGGATCAGCATGGATTTAGAAATAGGAAGAATACCTTAATGGCCACATACTGTGTAACTGACATAATTTTACTAACATGAAAAGGACCACCTAACTTGCGCTACGTTCTTTCACATGAAAAATGCATTCATGTATGAGGACCACCAGATACTAATATCTAAACTTAAACAGTTCAGTTTTGGAAAGAGACACTTATAATGGTAAAATTCTAACCCTGCACATTACCTTAGAAAAAACTTTCCTTAACACTACAATTAAGTAAGACAGGCTCAAACACACACACACACACACACACAAACACACACACACACACACACACACACACACACATACACACACACACACACACACACACACACACACACACACACACACACACACACACACACACACACACACACACACACACGAAACAAGACACATGCACAAGACTAAAGCTATCCTCTTAACTAGCCTTTACTCTAATCCTACCCTGAGAACACTCGCACAAACACACTACCACCAACAACATCAACCAACTAATCTGTGTTGACATTCTGATCTGTTGGTAAAATTGTCTATTGACATTATTATACTGCTCTTCCTAGACAGAACTGATACATTTCATCAGTTCACAGGACATAAATGTCCCCACTACCTAGAAACTTGTAAGAGCAGCAGCTATATGAAACCCAGACTCACAGAGGAAGGCCTAGATGTGAAAAAGGTCTGCATAAATTATATGTATCCATGCAAATCAAAACACATCTCTGACCACAATCTAGTGTAAATTGGATCAATGGATGGGAAATACGAAATTTACCTCATGGCTCCCCTCCTACTCCCACCATACTACTAATGGACAGAGGCAGCTCCTAAATGCTTTATCCGAATGTATAAGTCATCTTCAGCTATCTATGTCTTGATCTATTAATTATCACTAAAGTAATATATCAATATAGATATTGAAAAGTTCAGATGAATCTAAACTCTAATGGGATAGATTAATTTTATGCACCAAATGGGATAATTGACTATGCTTAAAATGGCTTACTAGGGTAGTTAGCATAGAACAAACCTATGAACCTATGTACCTATAAATTTGTCTAGAGAGGCAGAGTACCTGTATCCCTGCATTGCAGAGTACCCCTGTAAGAGTTGGGGATGCCAGTACCCAGGTAAAAGACATGGTCTCAGGAATCCAGGACTGACAGGAAGTTACAAAAAAGGGTATGGAAAGCAAGTAACCACAAAAACCCAATTTTGGGATAAAATTATAAAAAGGCTTGAAGAAAGTGAAAAAAAACCATAGTGAATGAGCACTCATATCAAGGAAATATTAAAGAGAGTTCTTTAGTGCACTGGAGTAAACAGCCCTGCCATGGAGAACTGTGGGACAACTAGGCCTCTATCCCTGCCTTAGTGAGGAAGGAGGTTAATATCTCTTAGGATATAACAAAGGGATCTCTGTCCACCTAGGCACCAAGTAAGTCATCTGAATTTTAAGACAGCTTTTGGGAGGATGAGACACTCAGCTGAGTCAGGGGGGTGTATCCAGGTTAGTTGGAATAGGTTACCCTATTGGGCCACCAACAGAACAAGCTGTGTATGGCAGCAAAAGAAAGAAAGGAAATCCAGGGCCAGATGAAGCACAAGGCAACATAGGCAGCTGCCTAGTGCCCACTGTTGGCTTGGGTCTTGGCCTGGCCATAAAACATTAAAAAGAATAATTACTGCTCTGTGCCTCGCTATAAAACATTTGACTGCTTTTCAGCGGTGTGTGACTTCATCTCTGGTCCTCCAGACATAGATTTTGAGGTAAAAAGAGAGACTTCCTGGAGATTAAGTTGAAGAAGTGTGGCCTTTTTTGCAGTATATTTCTTGTGTCTTGCCTACAGCATGAGCAGGACAGAAGCTCCTTCTTGTGTCTTGTCTACAATGAGAGCCAGATAAATAGATGGATGCTGTAATAGTAGTAGCAAAGTGGTCTCTTTTTTAGTGGATTTCTTGTGTTTGTCTACAATGCAATCTTTTGCAGAGTGGGAGAGTAACTGATGCATGCAGCAGTAGCAAGCAAATGGACTGGGACATTTCTGCCAGTTTAACAGTTAGAATGTTTCTATCACCTTTTCACCTTTGAAAATCAGCTGGAGACAAGATCACAAGCACATAAGTGTGCATATGTGAGTGTGTGTGTGTGTGTGTGTGTGTGTGTGTGTGTGTGTGTGTGTGTGTGTGTGTGTGTGTGTGTGAGAGAGAGAGAGAGAGAGAGAGAGACGCCTCTGCCTGGTCAAGTGACTGGACATAGTCAAACCCTATACCTTAGGTACAGGAAGCAGTAGACTTAATCCTACACACTAACTGCCAGTCTGGTCATCTGTCTATAATTTTGCAGAACATCTCTCTTTTTGCCCAATATTTATGCCCTATCTTTTAACAAGTCACTTATCCAGACAGTGCTGTGCAGCAACTGGAAAGCTGGCTAGGTTCCTCAGTGGTCTCCTGCACTGCAAGACAGTTATGGTGCAAAAGAAGTAAACCGATTGTAGCAAACAGGAGCAGCATCATATGGGCCATGATCTTTGGATGTGATTCTTAGCTTCCTTGTTCTGTTGAATGTTGAATGTTGACAGTGTGTTTATTATTCAGCTATGAATAAATTGGACAGCAAGAAGTCCTTTTAACATGAATATATTTTTAAATAATTTTTGCATGCGCACAGGTGTAAAATGAACTGTGTTTGGGCTACAACAGTTTCTCTAGTGCTTAGTGCTGATGAGTTAGGCTATGAGCCATGAGAGCTCTGCTCCCTGTAATGCAAGGTCTGATTCTCTCAGCTTTCATTTGTCTTCTTTGTGACTCTGACCAAGATACTCCTGGCTGCACCTAAAAAGGACACTTGTTTCCCATGGGCTGTCCCAGGCAGTTAGCAGATGCATTAAACATTTATCTTTTGAATCCCTGCACCCTTCACCTAGCCATTTATTAGTATTCACTGCATGCTATTTGAGTACGAATCCCAGCATGACTCATGAAGTTAAATGGGTTGCAAGATGCATGTTCACTAAATGTCAATTTTAAGGGAAGAGAAGTTTACTGTTTCTCATGCTAAGTCTGTTTTTTATGTGTGTTTTTTTCTGTTTAGAAAATAGCTGTTGGTGTTTTTTCTGAAAAAAATGGACAAAGATTTAAAATAAAATCCAAATATCTGTGATAATTGTAAAAGTAAATAAGAAAATAGTGTGTATAGTGATATGTTTGAACAGTGTTTAAGGCAAATGGGAGAGAGAGAGTCAAATAATGGGATATTGGTATGGCTGACAGGGGCCTGATTTATTACCCTGCATAGGGCCTTATTTGTCCATGATCTAGTTCTGTTATCAGTGGAGGTGTATGCTATAACAGTACAGTATTATCAGACATTATTCAAGTAGGTCAGTCCTGTACTGACTGATGTCAATGTGAATAGCTATTTTTGATGACAGTGAAGACATAAAGAACAAAAATGAGATGTAGGTGACCTGCAATCATGTATGCCTCCCCCCAAAGAAAAACATTATGTTGTATGCAGTAATATTTCTGAATTTGTTTTACATGTGGTTTGTTGAGCAAAATCTGCTGCAGCATTTATATTGTCTTTTGTTGTTTTGCTTCATACATTGCTCTAAAGAATTATTTAATTTACTAATAGACCCGACTTGTGTAACAGAGTCTATCTAAACATCTTGCATTTTAGTAATATATGTATTTTTGCAGTAACCTCTTTACTGCCTCCAGCAATTGAAAAGGGATTGACATTTATCAGGTCATATAATCTACATTATTTGGACTGATGATCAAAACCATCTAATCTTCAGCATTCAGTATGTAGTCATTGTTGCATATTACTGTGATACATTGTTCTGTACAAGAACAGATTGTCATGGATTTCTGCTCTAGTTAAAAACTGTTACTCTGGACATTAGTGCAAAGGGCTAAAACTCTGAGCTGTTAACTTTCAAGGGTGCATGATTTGAATCTTTCCAGCTTTATTTATCCGTGGTATGACATTGAGCAACTCACTTAATCAGACAGTACTTTGGAGCAACTGAGAATATGGGCTAGGCTTCTTAATGTCTAAGATCTAATCTCTAAAATCCTACAAAGATGTATTCATCACCAGTTCCTCTCCTATCTCCTCACCAACAACCTTCTCTCATCAACCCAACATGGATTTCACCCATCCCACAGCACTACCACTGCCCTACTCAAATTCACCAAAACTATAAACTCCCACAGGAATCTAGGTAAATTAGTCTCAACTACCTTCCTAGATTTATCCAAGGCATTCAACACAGTCTCACATAATAAACTACTGTCTTGTCTCCCTGACCTCAACCTTAAAAACCCCACCCTACTCTGATTAAAAAGCTATTTAGATAACCGCCAGCAATCCGTCAAATGGCATAACTCTCTACCCCCCTCCACTCCCAACCTCCTTAGGCGTGCCACAAGGATCAGTCCTTGGACCCCTTCATTTTAATATCTTCGCAAACCAACTCCACTCAGCTACCTCTAAAGCCGACATAGTCCAATATGCTGAGGACACAACTCTCATATGCTCTGCACCCAACATCCAACTTCTCCAAAAAAGCCCACAAAGCCTTCTCTGGCTTAACAACTCAAAACTCGTACTAAATCCCAAGAAAACACAATTAATGCTATTCCACTGTATTAAAACGAGCAACCTTACCTTCTCTATACTCTCCACAAACAAAACCCAAATCACCCGTCACTGAGGCTAACCTTCTAGGAGTTACCATTGACCAGCAACTCACATTCACAAAGCACATGTCAACAGCCATCACTAAAGTCCACAAAAAGCTAGGTTCCCTCTGTCTCTGTAATAGTTATCTCACCACAGAATCTCAAATTGCAATAGCCAGGACCCAACTCCTATCTACTCTACTTTATGGATCCCCAATTCTAACTAATCTTTACAAAACTGACCTTAATAAACTTTCCATCTGTTACAACAAAATTGCTAGATTCGCTACCAATGCCAAATCATGATCCCCACCACTGCCTTTCCCTACAAGCCTTGCACTGGCTTGAATTTCCAAACCTATTAAGGTACCATCAACTCAGCCTAGCTCATCTAATTCTGTACTATCCCGAGAAAACCCCTGACCTGACTGGCACGGTGAACTTCTACAATTCAAGTAGACAACTTCAGTTTTCCAACAAAGCCTTAACTGAAACTATCACATGTAAAAACAACTCCGGAGAAATCACAATTTGCCTATGAAATAGCAAAAATATGGAACAACCTTCCCCCTGACCTTAGACTACAAAACTCCACACCTTCCTAAAAAAGCCTACTTAAAACATACCTCTTCACCAAACATCTATGCAACTGTAATTGACCCCCTGAAGCCTCATTCACTCACTATTTCTACACCCTATCTGTTCTGGACAACACTATACCTATCCATGTGTGAGCAATAAGATATATATATATATATATATATATATATATATATATATATATATATGCTTTCATGTATATTTGCTTGAATGTATATATGGAAACTTAAACATTTATATACTCTTATTCAATTGTGAAATATCTTGCAATGCTTTACCAGGTTCTTATCTACTCTCACTGTATATTTTGTACACTTGTATTTTCAACCAAAAGGGGTAAGATCCTATTACTGTATACTAACTACTGTAAAGTCTACAATCTCTATGCTACTACTCTGTAATGTCTCTTTTGTAAATTTTTCTTCTCTCTGTAAACCTATGGAGTTTTTCTCCCCAAGCCTCCTCTGAAAACGGACACTTGTTGTCCAGTCGGACTATCTTGGCAAACAAATGTTAAATAAAACTAATTTTGTGTCTTTCAGCTTTTCCCGGTTAGGAGTCGCCACAGCGGAACTCCAGTCCACTAATGATTGGTAGTTGATTTTTACATGCCAAGTTACCAGCCCTGATGCACAACCTTCAACGAAGGTATGCCCATTCACGCATGTCTCCACGCAAAAGACTCTCTAGCTGAGAATCAAACCGGACAGCATCTTACTGTGAGGCGATAAAATAAAACTAATAAATAAATAAATAAAAAATTATGGGTTCCTAGGCTGCATGCCTAGTAACTATGAACCTGTTGTTGTGTTTGCCACCCAGTTCCTATTGCATAACTGATCTAGTTCAGAAGACGTTTTGGTTATATCATCAGTACACCCATTTTTAATGTAACATAGGTTATTTCTTCTTAAAGTGAACCAGGTACTGCCTTGGTAGATGAAGCAATGAAATGCAAAGTTGCTTGCCAACAGTAACCTCTGCATTAGTAATAGTTGTCTTTAATATAGAATTATTCAGATTATGCATATTGGCTTAGCATTTGATATCAGGTGGTTAATATTTCTTATGCTGTCAAATACTTTTCTATTTAAAAATGTGCTACACATGGCTGGGGCTTATGGCATGATGCTATTAATCTTTATATAATGTAATGTAGTTCAACCAAAGCTATCAATAAAGTACATGTAATGTATTTTTTCATAACAATAAGGAATATATACAGTCAACAAAGTGGGTATAACTCCTGCTGTGGGTAGATGCTATTTATTAATGAAAATACCTTATGATCTTATCATCTCATCATTTTAAACCATCTTTAATCAAGTTTTGCAGTACTAGTACGCATGCGAGCATGTGTGTGTGTGTGTGTGTGTGTGTGTGTGTGTGTGTGTGTGTGTGTGTGTGTGTGTGTGTGTGTGCATTAGCTTGGGTGTGCATTTGCGTGCATATGTAAATTAAGATGGAATACATTGGCCCTAGGTCTGAGTGTGTGCATGTGTGTGCCTTCTGTGGAAGGTTGGGCGCTGGTCTGGCAACTCAACACTGTAAAACTCCACTGCCAATCATGAGTGGACAGGTGATCCGCTGTGGCGACCCCTAACCAGGAAAAAGCTGAAAGAAGAAGAAGAAGACATTGGCTACTGTGTGTTTGTGTGAAAAAATGAAATATGTAACTTTGGTCATTATTATTTATTATTAATTTCTTTTGACACAGATATCTGAGAAGAATGCAGTCAACGATTTGTTTTGGGGGAGTCTATAGATAAAAATAACTGACCCTGCTAAGTTGATAAAGTTAAAAAGTCATTAGTCTGTCTTTGCAAGACCAGCATGCTTTTGTGTAAATCAATTTAGAATACTTTACTGTATCCATTTTTAAGAAAAAATGTATTAATTTAACATATTTACAATATATACACAGAAAGAAAGAAATTCAACTTCACATATAGTTATACACTTAAGCCGCGGTGGTACAGCGGTAGCGTTGTTGCCTCACAGCAAGAGGTTCTCCTGTTCGATTTTTGGCTGGAGTGCGTTCTGTGTGGAGTCTGCATGTCCTCCCTGCGGTCGAGTGGCCTCCGAAAGACATGCGTGAATGGGCATGCCTTCGCTGAAGGTTGGGCGTCGGGCTAGCAACTCGGCACCATAAAATAAATCTACTGTCAATCATTAGCGGACCGGAGTTCTGCTGTGGCGACTCCTAACCGGGAAAAGCCGAAAAGACAAACAACAACATATAGTTATACACTTCTAGAAATACATTGAATCGTGGTATTTCAATAGCAACATTTCAAGGTTATCCCAACAACTAAAGGTCTTACTGTGATTTTCAGTTTTACATAGTATTTTTGTTAAAATTAAAAATTCTTTGAATACAGGAAGTCAGTTTGATTTCCAGTTTTTTGTAATAACTTTCCTGGCAACTGCCAAATGAGCCCAAATGAGTCTTTGTTCTTTGGCTTTACAAATACAGGAAATAGAATATTCATTAATATTACTAATCTAGTTAAAGAACAATTATCAGACCATAACCCCTTAAAAATGTACTTATCTCTTCCCAATATACATTAATTTTTCATAATCTATAAACATGTGCGGCAAATCAGCTTTTACATCTCCAACAAACTGAAGAAGTGATTTTACTAAACTTTGAGATTTTATATGGAGTAACAAACATTCTGTATATATATTCCCAGACAAAAACTTTGCAGCGTAAACTTGAAGTCTGACTAACTGATTTAAGTATCAAAGCTTTATTTTTACCATTTATTGAATCATTCAATCCATCTAAAAAGTTCCAGGAATTTGAATCAAAATTATTATTATTATTGTTATTATTATTATTATTATTGTTGTTGTTGTTGTTATTATTATTATTATTATTATTGTTATTTATAATTAACTTGTATAGCTTGGGCAAGATTCCTTTGTATGTTAATCAACCTTAGATTATGACATTCATATATTCATATAATAGGGGGAATAATGTTCTGTTCCTCTTCACTCATATCATCCACAAATTCATTTAATTTCTTATTGATGGATAATATTAACTGGTTAGCAGAGTCATCCAGCTTATAGTCTTTCAATAAATATTGTGGGGACTTAGTTTTTCTTTTTTCAAAACACTAATCCATTCCTTTTTAGTAAATCCATGTTTACATTGTTTTGAGGTTTCTTAAATCTAGATGTATGTGCAATAGGAAATCACAAAAATTGCCATTTTGATATTAATGGAGTTTTATAAACATATTTAATCACAGTTTTAAGAACTGATTTCATATATGCAGAGTCTAAAGACTGAAATGAATTTCCTTTGAAGGTAAATTTTGTTAACCATAGGAAAGGATTATTACATATTTCTAATTTATTATTTTTAATAAATGTATAAGAATTTAGTATAATCTGCTCCTGGATGGTTTTCCATTGACTAGTACAGGTTGAGTCTATCCAGAGTATAACAGAGTTAAAACTTGCAGTGATAGAATAAGATTATACATATGGGAAGCTAATACCACCATGCTCCCATAATCTTGTATGATTTCTATAAGCAATTCCCAGCTTTTTAGGATACTCTAAAAATGAAGTTAATGTTTTTTTTTTCATTTTCTTTAAAAAGTTTTTTTTTGTCAGGTGTTAAAAACAGATATACATGTATATATATATATATATATATATATATATATATATATATATATATATATATATATATATATCCCCATCAGAAGGTCAAACTTTTAGAAGCTCGACTTTCATATGACAGAGACCACATGATCGAACTTTTAAAAGTTCGAACGGTCTGAATGGGGACCTCCATAGAGCACAGAATGGGAAGATTTCCCTTTACCGCAATGAAGTGCATTTTCAGAGTTGGTATATTTAAATAGCAAGGGATGGGGTGTGCAGCCCCCCATGTGGCGGGTGCAGGGGGTTTTACCCTCCTGCTAACACTGTTTAGTTTTTTTTTTTTTCACAGTTTCAACATTCAAATGTTTGATCATATGGTCTCGGCCATATGAAAGTTAAAAATTTGGGTGTTCGAGTATGTGAAGTAGACCCAGACACACACACACACACACACACACACACACACACACACACACACACACATATATATATATATATATATATATATATATATATATATATATATAATATAAAATCTTGGGTAATAGAATCGATTTAATAAGCACTAAAAAACATTAATTAAATTTTTTAATAAAAAGTAACACTTTTTCAATTACTTTCTCTAAACTATTATAGTAGAGTCCCTCTTATCCAGCCTCTCTTTAACTGGCCTCCTCTTTAACCGGCCATAAAATTTCTGCCATAGACCTAGCAAAAGACAACAGAGAATAACAACACGTCCACCTCTTCTGGGCTAAATAATGATAGACATTTGAGTTTTACACTTCATATTCATTAGAAAAATGTATACTAACACAAATCCTGTCATATTGATTTATAACAGGATTTGTGTTAGTATGCATAACCTATTAATGCTATTTTGTATGCTTTTTCTGATTAACCAGCCATTTGTTTATCCAGCATAAAGTCTGGTCCCAGCGAGACTGGATAAGAGGGATTCTACTGTATTAATAATCGTACTCACATCTGGATAGATTTTTATTCTTAAATATTTTAATTCTTTTCCTTCCCAATTACATTTATATTTATTCTTAAACTTGCTATCTAGTAATTGGTTTAACAGTTTCTGTTTTAGTGCTATTAAATTTCAGCAGTGATACTTCTTGAAACCTTTCAACTTCCTCATCTATTTCTTCAATTGGATAATTTAAATCTCCTACAGTTAGTAAAATATATGCAAAAAGCTGTATTTTAGATTGACAATCTCTATTAATTGAGAATCTATCAATTTTTCCATACCTTCATATACTATTAGCTAATGGTTCAATAGCTAATGCAAATAATAAAGGGGACAAGAGACAACCTTGTTTGTGCCTTTGTTTAAAGTGAATCCTTGAGAAATGTAAAATCCAATTTTAATATATGCTTTGGAGTCTCTATACAGGTTTTTTTAATATTCCGATAAACTGTTCTGGAAATGCAAATGCTTCTAAAGTTTTAAACAAGTAGTTTCAATCCACAGAATCAAAAGCTCTTTCAATATCTAAGCTAGTTAGGGCCAATTTCTTGTTCATTAAATTTTCTAAATCTAAGAAAGTTACTACCCTTTTTATATTACTTTATGTTAATCTATTAACTATAAATACTGTTTAATCTTTATTAATTCATTTATCTACTATATCTCTTAATCTTATGGTGAAAAACTGTGGCCATATTTAATCACAATCAGACAAGTGATATATACACAGTTGATAAAGTGGCCATAATTGTCGAGTATGGATGTCAGTATCTTATAATGACCACAGTTGAATGCCCTTTTATAGTTGAAATGTTCTGAAATAGGTACTTTTGTCATTATTGGTTCATATATTTTGTTTCACTGCTTATTGGAAAAATGTTCAAAACTACAGATTTAAAATATATACTGACAAATGTTGCAGTATTAAACAAGAAATATAAGTAATTACAATCAGGAAAGTGAATCAAAGAACATGTGCATCTATGCCTGGTCTTAAAAATATATGTGGGGAGATGATTGTTTTAAAACAGCCCGGGGTCCAAGGTACACTTAATCTGCCACTGATATCACAGTAGTTCTGGTGTGACAGGAGCATCATCATATGAGCCATGTTCTTTGGGAACAATCTGTGGTTTTCTTGTTTTGCTGATTGTTGACAGTGTGTTTATTATTTCTCTGTGAATAAAGTAGTCAGCATGAAGTCTACAAGTTTAATATTAATATTTTAACTATGAACACATTTTTAATTTAGCTTGTTTTTTCAGGGGCACAGGTGTGAAATGTACTGTGTTTGGATACAGCAGTCTGTCTAGTACTTAGTTCAGATGAATAAGGCTAAGAGCTGTTAATAAGCTACTGTACATCTGTAATGCATGGTTTGATTTCTCCAACCTTTGTTTGCCTACTGTGTGACTCTGACTAAGTCACTTCAGCAGACAGTGCTCCTAGTCTGCCACTGAAAAGGAATACTTGCATCTAGTCGCTACTGTGTGACTCTGACTAAGTCACTTCACCAGACAGTGCTCCTAGTCTGCCACTGAAAAGGAATACTTGCATCTAGTCGCTACTGTGTGACTCTGACTAAGTCACTTCAGCAGACAGTGCTCCTAGTCTGCCACTGAAAAGGAATACTTGCATCTAGTCGCTACTGTGTGACTCTGACTAAGTCACTTCAGCAGACAGTGCTCCTAGTCTGCCACTGAAAAGGAATACTTGCATCTAGTTGGCTGTCCCAAGCTGTTAGCAAATGCATGACACATCTGTCTTTTAAATTCCTGCACCCTTCACATAGGCTCTAATTAGTGCTCAACTGTATGCTGTTTGACTATGAATCCCAGCACATCCCTTGCACTTTGATGGGTTGCCATATGCATTATCAATACATGTGAGTTTCAGGGGAAGAGAAGTTTACTGCTACTCATGCTAAGTTAGTTTTCAGTGTAAGACTGTTTTACTTTTTTAGCAAATGTCTGGCAGTACTTTTGCAGTAAAATATGAATTAAAAGCTTTAAATTAAATGCAAATCTGTGAATATTGTAAAAGTAAAGAAGAAAATAGTATGTACACTGACAGGTTAGAATGTATTTTTCTTATAATTATGGAAAGACAACCAAGTTATGGGATATCGATTTGTCTTTGGGGGGACAGTCCATTACCCTGATGAGGGCCTTATTTGACCATGATCCAGCTCAGTACACAGAAATTACTAAGACCGTTCAGACCAACAGCCATGAAAATGGCTCACAGCAATTTATTGGGGGGGGGTGCATTGGTGCATGGACAAAATTAAGTGAAGATCCTAGCCAGGTTCCTGAAAAAAATGAAAAATACTGTGCCAGTTGTCCTGAATGTCAAAATATGACCTTGAACCTGGGGCTTAAGAATCCATTTATTCCTATGACTACTACTGAGGTTTCATTTAAAAAATTGTAGTGGGTATTTTAGGGCCATTTCTTAGGTCCAGCAATAAACACCATTGTGTATATACACACACACATATATATATATATATATATATATATATATATATATATATATACATACATATACAGAGAGAAAGAGAGAGAGATATTAGTGGTTGTAGATTAACTATTAGTTTTCCTGAGATGATTTAAAATAAATAGCTCTATTATTTTCCTGGGAAAAGCATTAAAGAAGATCCTCACCTCATGGACCAAAGTGCTGTATGTCTGTCCAAAAATCATGACACATTTGACATAGTTTCTAGCCAAAGACCTCAATTCACTACCCTGAAATTGATGGTTTGGTAGAACAGTTCAATAGTACTCTAAAATCTGTGCCAAAAAGTTATTGAGAAAGACATTAAAAAATGGAAACAACTGTTGCCCTAGTTGATGTTCTCCATGTGGGAAGTATCAGAAGCCTCTGTAGGATGTAATCCCTTTGGACTATTGTATGGTATACACTGTAGAAGGCTCATGGACATAGTAAAAGAAACATGGAAGGAAGAGAAATTTAATAGAGTGCTGCTTTGGTTTACAAGGAAGGATGCAGCTGGTAATGCCCATTGTGTGAGAGCTCATAAAGAGGGCAAAAAGTAGTTAACAAAGAGTGTATCACAACAATGCACAGAATGGGGAACTCCAGGTTCTTGACAAAGTTTTGGCATTGGTCACTATAACTAACACTAATGTCTTGGTCAAGTGATGGGGACCTTATGAAGTAATTGAACTGGCAAATGAAATTAACCAGTAGGAAAGGAGTGAAAAAAAGATGTTAAAGGTTGAAGTAATTGATGGTTGACTAGTGAGTGGAATAGTGCCATTGTGCTAGTGCCATTGTGCTAGTGCCATTGTGCTAGTGCCATTGTGCTAGTGCCATTGTGCTAGTGCCATTGTGCTAGTGCCAAAAAAACAGAAAAGAAAAGAGAGATGGCGTTGTCTAGTCTTGCAATGATGTCTGCAAACTTAACAGCATCTCCAGGTTTCGCAGCGCTCCTGTGCCTATGGTAGTCATGTTGTTGGAATGGCTGGGTAAAGTCAGATTTCTTACTACTCCAGATAATTGGTGGATTCGCTTAACCAGTGGGATTAAGGAGAGGACTCATTGCTGGTCTATTTTAATACAACATGCTTTCCTTTTATCTCCAAGGTGGTCTGGCCACATTTCAAAGACTTATGGTCTGAGTGCTAATACCTCATCAGTCTTATACAGTAGTTTACTTGGTGATGTAATAACCTACTCAGAAGACTGAGACTCTCCCCCTCCAAAGTTTGGGCAGTTTCAGACTCCTTAATGGAAGCTGGGCTTAATGCCAGTGCTCTGAGTTGTAATGTTGGTATGACTGACTTTAGATACCTAGAATATGTAATAGGGATTGCCATTCAAATAGCTGACAAATCATTAGACTGACAATTTGTGTGGCTGTAAAAATGAATGACTGCACAAATGTATCAATACTCATTTGTGAGAATCATGTTTCATAGAATTCAAGTTTTATACGGTGCAGGTATGTAGGAGTATAGAAGAAAATTAATGTTTGACTGAAAAGGTGATGTTTGTGAAATTTTGCAAGAGCCCACTATAGCAGCTAGTGTGTATGTAGAATTAGAGGGTAGGGTTGAGTTAGAGTTAGAGTTAGGTAAGGGGATTTAGTGTTGTGCCAAGCTGTGTGTGTTCTGAGTGTTTTTGTCATGTGGTGTGGTACTATTACAGAAACAGTTTTTAATAATGTAATATACAGGGCTAGGGTTCGGGGCACACACGAGTAAAATGGTGCAGGGTGCCCCTTGCCCACACTTCTTCATGTATGCTAACCCTACCCTTGCCCCTAACCCTATCCCTGCACATTACATTAATAAAAAGCCCCTTCCCTAACAGTACCACTATTCAGATGATGCTTCATCTGGATTTTGTAGCTGGGGTTTACTGAAGCTGGAAGAGAAGTTGTCAGCATTTTGTGATTCGCTCATTTTGTATATCACACGTTTGTCTCATTGTTTGTTCTCTCATTTGCTTGTGTCACTCATCGTTGTTATAATCATGGTAAGAAACGGGCTAATTAAGTAGCCAGTTCCTCAGACAAAAAGCAAGTAAGGGCATTTTAGGACTTGTAGGGTATTACAGAAAATGTATTCCACAGTTTGCTAGCATAGCCTATCCAACAACAAATCTGACTAAAGGAAGGATGCCAGAATGAGTCAGGTAGACACCAGAGGCTAATGAAGCATTTTACAGGCTAAGAAAAATATTTTTTGAGGTAGTTTAGGGGTCCCTTGACTTGTCCAAATCTTCTTTCTGAATACTCAGATGCCTTAGAGTTTCAATTAAGGACAGTGATCTGCTATAAGACAGAAATGATGAACACTCAGTCAGCTGTGGGGGTTGCATAATGGTTAAGGTGTTTACCTTACAATCACAATGTGCAGGGATGGATTCTCACATGAGCTAAGTGGCTAGGCTTCAAATGGCCCACAAAGGTAGTTATCCTAGAAATAATCTATGAACATATCTCAGCAGAAAGATAAATTACACTACAAAACTGAGATGGAGTGTCTGGCTATAAAGTGGTCCTTAGGGTCCTTAAGGTACTACCTGCTAGGTAGAGAATTTATGCTATTTATGGATCACCACTCCTCCTCTGCAGTGAAGTTACCAGCAGATGGAAGGCAATGTCAATACCTGCTGATGGTCCCTGGCACTTTTGCCATTCCATTCCACATTTGTATTCAACACTGTCTTAGTTTTCACCTTCACAATGCAGATATTCTATCTGTGGCTAACAGACCATCCAACAAGTTTGAAACCAATGGCTTTTGGCAAGGGGGAGGTCTGTAACTTAGGGTGATAGTTTCACAGGGAAGATGCATTGTTGCTGGTATTAGTAAAAATAGGTAGACTTGTACAGCAAGAAGCCAGGTTAGGTTTAGTTTTATGTGGTGTATCTGGAAGGTGGGACAGCAGGCTTTATATTGTAGAGGAATGCACAAAAGCAAGGACTAGGGGATGGTCCTCTTTAAGTGAAATGGCAGCCAGGTAAAGAGAGCCAGGCATGCACTACTGCCTTTAAGGTCAGGGAATTCACAGTATTACAGACGTTGGTAGTTCAACAGCCTACAAGAGTCTGTAAAAAAGAAGAAGCACACCGATTGGCTCCAAGAAAGGAGTCTTGATTTGGAGTTTTGTTATTTCTAGTAAAGTCCTGATAGTTGGGGTCCAAAATCATTTTAACTGGAAACTTACTAGGAAGGATTTGTGTGACAAGAGACTTGTGGTTTGCTCATCTAAAAAGGCACTGTCTCAGAGAATTTGTTTGCATGCCAGATACTTTTGGTTTTCTGACCCAAAAAAAGGACAGTATAAGGACTTTTTTGTAAAATTCATCAGTTTTAAAGGTGCAATTAAGACTGTCAGACAAGAGGTTTGTGTTAGCACCTTTACTGAGGGTCCGCATTAGGAGCAGCTAGGGAACTGAACCAATTTTTTATGAAAGACCTGTTTTAAATTGCTGTTTTATTTTCCAGTTGTCAGTACTTATTTTTTAAAACAAAACATAATTTTATTAGTGTAACCATGAAACAATAATTATATCACTGCAATTCTTCAAACTGAAGCAAGAACAAGAACAATAAAATTATATTTACAAACTATACAATTTCACTTTAAAACCATAACAATAGCTATCTTAAAACCTATGAACAAAAATGAGTACATCCTTCCTCTCTTAATACTTTAGTAATTTTCACTTCCTGTTATACATAGAACCATTTTATAAAAATACAGTTAAACTCCTGAAATTGTGTTTGGTCCTTTTTAAGTATGACGCATGTAACTTACTGAAATACATTAATAATTCCTTCTTCTGTTTGTTAAGTGAAGACTTCTAATTCTTGAATATAACAGATATGAGAGTATCTGTAATAAATGATGTCCTTGTCAGAATGACATTTTCTAATCTTATTTTATTTATTTTATTTATTTTT
Source organism: Protopterus annectens (assembly GCF_019279795.1). Taxonomy (NCBI): domain Eukaryota; kingdom Metazoa; phylum Chordata; order Ceratodontiformes; family Protopteridae; genus Protopterus; species Protopterus annectens. The sequence goes on from NC_056725.1 coordinate 1,233,123,236, forward strand.
TATTTTACATTTGTTAACCGGGCTAGTCTAGCTGGATATATGTCCATTTTCAGTAGAGGCCCGGGGAGAAAAGCTCCGCACATAAATCAATATAAAGAGACATATAATAAAAATTTACGTATAATAAGAATATACATTTAGTGATAAGAACAACAAATACTTAAGGCACTTACAAATATTATACTAGGTCAGTAATAGCATAACATTAAATAAGCTAAAGATTAGCACTTAGTTTTCAATAATCTGTCAAAGAGAAAGAGGTAAAGCAGGAGATTAATTAATGTAGTAATACAAGAGACGAAAAGAGTGAGAAACAGTAGTCATGTAAGGAGATGGAGTAGGAAGATGGAAGAAAGGGTAGGGGAGAGAAAAGGAAGAGTTAGTCAGAGCATAAGAGGAGAGCAACAGAGCAAGAAAAAAATAAATAGTGTGTATAGCTAGTAAGCACAGAATATAGTTGAGGTAGAGTGGGGGGAGTGAAGAAGGTTAATCAGGAGTCGTGCAGGAACACAGCCAGTGGTTTTGGAAGTACAGTTTGATTTTTTGTTTGAAGAGTGGTAAGGAGGAGATTAGAGTGATATCAGTGGGTAGGAGATTCCATGTCCTACCTACAGTATTAGTGAACAGAGAGTCACCTGGGATTTTACAGATTTGGTCATAAGTTTAGAAGAAGATTGAAGGGAGGTAAGATTGTTATAAGGGATTAAAAGTTGAGAAAGTATTGGGGTGTTATCCGGTTGGTAGAGTATCTTGTGGGCAATAGTAAGTTGTGAGATAATAAGACAGTTTTGTAGCTCTAGCCAGCCTAGGAGTTTTAGGTTATGACAGTGATGTGTTCTGAAAGGGTTACTGGTGCAATGCTATTATAACAGGTTGCTAGTTTATTTAGGTTAGCCTTTTTAAGGTTAGTGAAAATAGGTGAGGCATAAAAGAGAGTAGATATCAGATGGGAGTGGGCGATAGTAGCTCTGGTAGAAGGTGTAAGAAATGGTTTATAATGAACCTATTTTTTTGTTAACTGTTTTGATGATGTTATTGATGTGTCAATCAAAAGTGAGATTGTTATCAATGGTTATTCCTAGCAGTTAAGTTGTTGTGTCAGGAGAGATGATAGTGGTGTCATTGGACAAGATGTTGAAGTTTAATGGGGGAGCTCTAGTGGTAGGAGTGAAAAGGAGAAGTTTAGTTTTTTTACCGTTGAGGAGGAGGTACCATCTAGAAAACCAAGTTTCTACAGTGTTGAAGGTAGTTTGAGTTGGAGAGAGAAGCTCTGAAGAGGTAGATGCTGAACAAATAATAGTGGAGTCATCAGCGTATTGGATGCAGGTAGCTTGAGGGATTACAGTGTTAAGATGTTGTCTGTTGCTTAGATAGGAAGTAAACCATTTTATAGCCAGGTTATCAAATGACAGGGATTCAAGGATGTTAATAAGGGAAGAGTGGTTTGCCATATCAAAAGCTTTAGAGAGGTCAATGAATAGAGCAGAGGAGACAAGGTTGGAGTTACGATAGTTGTTGATGGTATCAACAAAGGAAAGGAGGGCAGTGGAGGTGCTATGGTGTGGTCTAAAGCCATGTTGGCAGCTGGCTATAATGTTGTGTAAAGAGAGATACTGTACAAGTTAATGATGAATACATTTTTCCATTATCTTAGCTAGAGGTGAGAGAAGAGCAATAGGTCTAAAGTTAGTGTAGTCAATAGAGTTACCACCTTTGTGTAGTGGGATGATATGAGAGACTTTCCATATATCAGGTATGGTTCCCTCTTGGATAGTCCTATTTATGAGTATAGATATAGGGTATGCAATCTGTTTGTTTGTCAGCAGAGGGGTGCAGGGTTTCAGTTTGAGAATAAGCTTGTAGATGAAAGAGGTAGAGATGGGCTGAAGAGTGAAGTTGTTGGGGGAGGCAAGATTACTTGGTGGGTAAAAGTTATTGGTGTTTAGTTGTCTAGCAAGAGATTGAATGGTTTCTATAAAAAGGAGTTAAAAGCGTTTGCAGTATGGTTAGGGGTATCTGGGTGGAGTTTTAGCTGTTCCAGGAGAAAGGAGTTTGTTGATTGAAGACCAGAATTGTTTGGGTTTATTTAAATGGGTTTATTGTAGTTTACAGTAGTAGTTCTTTTTGTCAGAGATTATAGCTTTTTTTGTAAGGTTTCTCAGTTGGCAAAAATGAAGAAAATCAGAGCTGATTCTATGGTATCTCCATTTGGCCCAAATTTTATTTTTAGTATGAATTAATTTCTTTGTTTCCTTTGAGAGCCATGGGGCTATATTAGACTTCATTCTAATAGAGCGTTCAGGGGCATGTTTATCCAAAATGGAAAGGAAGGTCGAGTTAAAGAAAGATACTGCTTCATTAAGAGGAAGAGATTTCAAGAGGTTCCAGTTGCATGTTTTGAGTTCATTTTGAAATAAGTCAGTTTTAAAGTTTTTGGTAGAGCGTATTATTCTAATGTTGGGGAGGTTTTGATAGTCAGTCTTTTCCCTAGAGATATAGGTTAGGCAGTGGTCACTGAGGTCATCAGGCATAGTTACTACTTTATATGAAACATTGGCTTTGTTTATGAGTATCCAGCCTAAGATACTCTGTTTCTTACTTGGTTTATTAAGCCTTGTTGTAGTGGTAATGGATTGAGTAAAACCATGTAGGTTTATATGACAGGAGGGATTTTTACTATTAATGGTATTCCAGTCTATATTAAAGTCACCCAGAATAATAGTTTCTTGGGGGTAGTTAGAGGAAACCCAACAGAGGAAGTCTTCTAAGATAGGTATATTGTTGCCTGGTGGAATATACATGCAGATGATGTAAAGGGCTTTTTGTGCATTTAATTGAAGTTTAGCGATGATGGCTTCAGCTCTAACATCCTGAGTTGGACAGGCTGGGAGGGTGGAGATGCTAAGATGGTTCTTAAATAAAATTGCCACTCCACCACCCTTACGCTTAGAATGATCAAGCCTATATAGATTATAGCCTTGGGGTATAATCTCAGTGTCTTTGGTGGCTGGTTTTAGCCAAGTCTCTGAGAGGCACAAAATGTCAAAGTGGTGAGTGTCTAAGAGGGCATGTAAGTAGGGTACTTTGTTATTTACACTTCGTATATTTAGATGTCCTATGAGTAGGGTATTATTGTATTTAGGCCTAGATACTTTAGGGGAGGAAGAAGTAGGGCCAGGGTTGGGGTGAATGTCACCGTCTTGTAAGGTAGGAGTATTAGGTCTGGATGTGAAGTTGCTTTTAAGAAGGGTTAGTTGTTTCATTTTTTTATCTGAGGGTAAGGCATAGGTAAGGTGAGAGTGCCTATGGAATTTAGGAAGGTGATAGCTGGGGGAGGAGGTAGAATTTAAGAAAGAGGTAAGAGAAGTGTGGAAGATAGACGTATGTTTATATATGTAGTCTGGCTGGTTTTTAAGAGGGTGTTCGAAGAAGGTAAGAAGGTAAGAAGAATAAAGGGCAGTAGAGAATAATGCTAAGAGTATCAACATGGTGGGTAAGTGTGGAGTCATATGTGAGGTAAGGGAAGTAATATGGTAATAGTAGAAGAAAGGGAAGGAGAGGTGGAGTTATAGGTATAAGGCAGGAAGAAAGAAAGAATGAGATTGTAGGAGGGTCTGAAGGGGTGTGAAAGGAGAATATAAAGGAGAGGTAAAGGTGAAGAGAGTGGAAGTTTAAGGGAAGAATGTTAATTGAGGAATAGGAGAGAATTTAGTAGTAAGAGAGGAGGTTAGTTTAGTAGTAGAGGAAGGAGGGAGGAGGAAGGACTGTGTGTAGAGGGGAGGGGTTTAGTTTTTAGCGGGAAAGATTAGGATAGGTTGTAAGGGTGAAGAGGTGTGACTAGGGAAGTATAAGGTTAGGACCCCTGGGGGTGGGTGGAAATTGGGGGTAGGGAGGGGAGTGGAGTGAGCCTGCAGGGCGAACGGAGCGGGATACACAGAGTCCAGAGAGGAAGGAAAAAGTAACAGAAAAAGCTAGCAGATAGGAGGATCGAAATAGGTAGCGTAGGGAGGAGAGGGTCACAGAGCACTACAGAGGAGGAAAGGGATAGGAGTGAGAAAGGTGAAAATAGGAAGAAGGAGGTAGGGGAATAAACCAGTACTGTAAGTCTAGATGCAGACAGAGTGACACCTAGTGGGCAAAGGGCAGAGGTACAGAGAAGAGTCACAAAGGTTCTGGGGCAGAAAAACATACACTACTGGGAGGGGAGTACAGGCCAAGTAAAACAGGAAGGTAGGGGAAAGGAAGAGTAAAACAGAGTAGGGGTGGGGGTGGGGGGCTGCTGCTGGCAAGCTTAGCTAGGAGCAAACAGAACTTCACCGGATAAAAATGGTCATAGGCCACAAACAATTAAGTAGACATACTCTTTTAAAATCCTGAGGTAGTGGGTTTGAAGAAGAGTGCAAGGTCCAGAGTTTTCCAAGGGTAGTAGGCAGAAAGTACCCTCGTAGAGTAGTATAAGATTTCAACCCAGGCAAACAGACAATGGGTAAAGGCAGGAGAAATAGCTGTTACAGGAGAAAAAGTGGGAGAGAATACAAATGCGTTAAAATTGAATAAAAAATGCAGTGGTGTCAATATAGTGCAGTAACCAAATACACAGATAAAGTAGTTAAGTACACTGCTCCATCAAAAATCACAATAGAAAATAGAGTAGGTTAGTTAAAAAATAAATAAGCATTTAGGCAAAAACACTTTGCATAGTTACGCAGTTTAAGGTTCTACCAGTAAATCATGTGCATATCCACAATAGGAAAACTGCAGCAGTTAGTTAAAAACGCAAGATATACCATTAATTAAAGCACGAAATATTTATCTAAAGTCAAAGGGAAACAATGAGGCAGGCACATCACTCCATAATGTACAGTAGAGAAGAGTGCTAAGTGAAGGAAGGCCCTGTAAAGAGTATGACCTGAGCCCAGTCTCCACGTGTAAGGCCACTTCCTAACCAACAGTGAAGGTTACAATAACCATAGCAAAAACAATAGTGATATATGTCACCCAAATAAGCTTCAGAAGAGCCTGAGTGGGGTCCAGGAGGCACTGATTAGCCTAGTATTAGTCGCAGAACATAGCGCTAAACACTACCCGAAAATATTAGAAAATATTAGAAAAAGGTCAAGGCCTTAGTCGAGGTATAATCTCCAGAAGAGTCTGTAAGGGTCCAGGAGACAATGAGTACACTATATCATTGGTCGCTCAACAGTGCGATAAGTATTTGCCAAAAACAAAATCAGTGTAATAGCCTGTATGGGGTCCAGGAGGCACTGAGTAGACTATAATATTAGTCGCTCAACAGTGCGCAAATGTGATAAGCATTTCCCATGAATTTCCAGGTTCCATTTAGAATACCAAAGAGACAAAAGAGAGTTTCCCGATTATCCTGCAGGTATGCCAGTGTGGCCATTTTAATTTCCCCTATTATCTTCATCCTACGTAATTGTACTTTTTGACAATGTCAGATCATATGAAGTACCTTGCTTTGATTTCCTTGCACCTTCAGCAATTATCACATGAAATCCATTCCCTTTCCCTTAACTGTGCTGCAGAAAATGCTACCTATACACCATTTTGAAATGAATAAAACAATTAAGGGTGGAATTTTATTGACTGTACCTCTATGATTTGTGCTCCCCCAGCTCCCATCTTTCATACTTCTGTTTATTTCCCATCTTTTTAATTGCAACAGTTCGTCCTCTTCTGCCTCCATGATCAGAGCTTAGATTTTTTTTTTATTAATGGATTTTGGGTCAGGAAATTAGCATATTTTTATATGCGTTTAACTATCTCCTTCCCCATAAGGGGCCACATCTTCTGAATCATTACTCGTACTTGGATATATTGCCAACTCTGAATCTTTTTCTCCAGCCTTTGGAATAACTCCTGAAAAATTAGAACCCCCACCCCACCCCCACTCTCTTCGCTCACTAGATTCTTTATGTGGTAAATACCATTTTCTGCCCAGTCCTTCCAGTAAATTATCTTACTTTCCACCATATACACCTTTGTACCCCATATTTGCTTTCCACTCCCAGCCCTTAAATTACAAAACCTTTTGAAGCCAATGCCATTAAAACCAATTTTCTTTTCCTCCTGGATCCTATGTTTTGGAGTTCTCTGTCTTTTGATGACCATTCTTAAAAACAAAATGTGTTCCAGATCTCTAAAGCATTAGAGATAGGTTTTTCATCAGACCATGGTTTGATGTCCTCAGCCTTGTGATGAATCTTCTGTTATCAAAATGTATTCCAAATCTCTAAAGCATGCTTGATAGGTTTTCATCAGACCTGCTCTTACAATATTGCCACCTACTATGGCCACATAATATGCTGTTAGATTTGGAATACCTAGTCTCCCTTTTCTACATTGTATACATAATTTATTTGTACCAATTATAGGTGATTTAGCATCCCACAGAAAGTGCATAAAAATATTTTGGAATTGTTGTGGGTATTTACCATGGGCTATTTGTGGTAGATGTCTTACTAGAAATATGTATTTTGGTAGAAGACACTTCCTGAGTATCTTAGCCCTATTTAATAAAGGCAAATATAGTTTGTTCCAATATTTATTTTTTTATTCTATGTCTTTGACCATTAACTTGGCATTCAAGCCACAATTAATCTCAAAGTCCACTTCATGTATATTACCATCTATTTTACTTCATCCACTAATTTGAATGGCATTTACTGCACTTCTTGCCACTTCCTAATTCATTTTGCTTTCGGGGAAATACGGCTATTTTATTCATACTGACAGTGAGTCCTGAGATTTCCCTGAAGTTATTGAAAATTTCTATGATCTCTTCAAGAACCCTGCAAGGATTTGAAATCCGAAGCACGACATCATCTGCAAACCACACTGAGTTAAAGTCTCCTACATATACCTGCATGTGTTAAATGTTGCCATAAATACTATGGTAATGATTCCACTGCCAACACAAAAGGCATAGGTGATAGTAGGCATCCCTACTGGATACCCACCACAGGATGTAGGGGTAATGACGTAACATCATTAGATGTAATGTATGGCTGTGTATTCTATATAACAGTTTGCCCTTCTTCATATATCCCTCATGAAACTGTAACACTTGTAATGTACCCCACAAAAAGTCTCAGCCTAAAGAGTCAAATACCTTTTAAATATCAACACAGAATGCCATCATAAGTGTATCCATTGTCAGAGCATAACTTTGAATATTAAACCACAATCTATTAGGTTGGGTCCTCCTCTTCCTTAAAGTCTTGCTGCATATTAGTTATTATCTTAGTAATAGTTTTATCTAACCTGTTTGGTAAAATCTCTGCAAAAACCTTAATTTGTAGGTTCGGCAGAGAGATAGGTCTATAACTATGAGGATGTGTCCTCTGCTTCGCCTCTTATTGCAGAAAGAATATCTTGACTATTAGCAGGTCCCTGTAAACCCTGCTTTGCTCCATTTCCTTATAGAGTAGGTTGAGCCTTTTGACCATCTCTGTTTTATAAATGTTATAAAATCCCATAGTGATATCATCTGGACCCAAAACCTAATCCACCTGAAGTCCTTTTAATGCCCAAACTATCATTTGGTCAAAAAGTTCCTTCTCTTCCTGAGTTAGGTCTCTTAGCTACAGTCTTGACAAAAATGCATCATTTTTTCTCCTGTGTCCTGCTCTGTTTGTCATCTCTTCCCTGTAGGGTAATGATTATTAAGATCCAAGAGAAGTGCTTAATATTGTTCTTCAGTTCCTTGATTTGGCTTAGCAAACACTTATTTTGATACCTCTCTATCTTATATTGTCTTTCAATCATACTTATTTCTTCCTCTCTTTCTTCAAGCAATTTTTTATTGCTCAAGCCTTCCTACCATTGCATATTTCTAGGCCATTCCTTAATTTTGAATTAAAAAAAACTCCCAGTATGTGGGCAAACAAACTCCACTAACTCGATAATCCTTCTGAATTTCTTTCATTCATCCCATTAACCCTTCCACTCACCTTTTTGATAGTAAGGGATTCAATAACCATTCCCCAACCCTCTTAATCATTATAAAGCTACTTCATGTAGAGATGAAACCACTGTAGACCAAGAAAGCCCCAGTTTTGAGCTTTACCTCTAGTACTTGCAAGATGGCATTCATTGAAACCAGCCAGAAGTCAGTTCAGCTGGCACTTCTCACTATATTAGATATGTAGATAGAGTCAGTCATATTTGAGGCTAATGTCCTCCTTGAATCTACAAGATTTAAATACACCATTTACCATTCAACTACACCTTGGTAACTGTGTCATACCTGCTGTAATCCTATCTTTTTTAGCATTACTCACCACATTAAAATCTCCCTCAATTAAAATGGATACATTATCCTGCATATGTGATCTAATTGCCTCTCAAAACCTTCATTGGTTTACAATGTTATCCGCATTTGGGCCTTAGAAGTTGGCTATCGACAACTTACCATGTTCTGTGAGCACCTACCATGTAACCCATCTTCCCTTTTCATCCTTCCCACTACTCTCTTTCACCTTCCTGGCATCTTGTGAATGAAGGTAATTATCCCTCACTTTGTTGTTCTTACACAACAACAGCTGCCGTCCTTTCTATCCTTTCAAAAGGATTAAAGCATCTATTGCTCTGATCTATGTTTCTTGTTACAAAGTAAGTTTCCAGTTCTCTCTATTTAACTGTTTAAGAATACCTTATGTTTCACTCAGTTTGCTAAACCTTTAACATTCCATGAAACAGTCTGTCATCTACTCCCCTTTATCATCAGCTACTGCCCTTTATCTGTTTCTCTCTCTTCCCTCACTTGACCATTATAACGTCTCTTCTTTATTTTGATTTTTATGTATCTAAACTCTAATTTGGTAACTTACTGTCTCCTGTTTTATAGAATATGAATGTACAAGGATAATCGTCTTGCATCTATATATTATTTCCTCTCCCTTTCTAGGCATATTTACTAAATTACACACCATTGTTTTCCAAATAACATCTTCTCCCTACCCTTTATTAACATCTTCAATTAAATTTGTGAGTCAGTCTAATAACCTATTTTGGTGTATAGCCATTGTAATACATTTTACTCATTATTGTCACATAAACATTAATCAGTGAAACAAAATAATCGTTTTTTGAACGTTTTTGCTCTCATTTGCATATAATTCTCAAAAGCAATGCAGCACATACCTGTATACATACTGCGTGGGTTGCTTCACTGACAACAGTATAGAGTTTCTCACTGCAAGTAGGACACAAAATGAGACAAGCAATTTGCAATTATTTTGGGCTCTCAGCACCTTCATTATGAGACATCATATAGTTTACTAGACATGTAGTCAGAACTTTCTCATTTTTTCCTTTGTTCCTGTCTGGAATCCATTTAGTATCAGTCACACTAGGAGAGCACAGCGGAGAAGAAAAGAAAAAAAAAATCAAAAGAGCAATTTTTTTTATTTAACAATCAATAAAAGGTCCTTGGAGATCACCCTGGAAAATAAATACAAATAAAATAAAGATTTGCAGCAATAATGTAACACATACATAGGTACAGGCTGCAACAGCTCACCCCAGATATTGTGCAGCAATTTATAGAATGTTCATTCACTTCTCTGGTCGTAGTACATGTGTTTTGCTCGAAGCGTCCACGTTCCCCTTCCCTACTCTTTTATCGTATTCACTCTGTAGCACTTCCTGAATGCCGGTAGTTGGTGTCACAAAGTCCATTTCTTCACTTGTCTAGTGGAGTGAATCGTTAGAAGTGCCTTTATTATCATGGAAAGTTAGCTGCTGACTATGCATACTATTCATGCCTTGTGCAGTCACTTGCACTGCACCCTGACACTTTCCTTTTTTGCCCTCTGAAGATTTGACTGGTGAGGATATGACTGGCCTATCTCTTCTCTTTTGAGCATCTCTCTGTTCCTTAACTGTTGCTGCATACAGTTGCTGAACCCCCATACCTTTTATTCATAAATAGGCTTCTGCCTCTCCTGAGATGTAAAACACAAATGCTTTATCTCCCTGAAAAATGGGTAGCATAACAGGATACTTTAATTGCAAAGTATATCCTAGCTCTCTAGCTTTGCTAATCAGAGGAATGAAGGCCTGTTTTATCATAAAAAGAGAGTTACTGTAATATGGGGCAATCCTCACTGCAAGACTTGCAGTCCTTGCACTATTCCTTAATTCTCTGGCTTTCATAAGGACTACCCTTCTATCCTTTTAATCTAAAAGTTCAGTAATTAAATTTCTTCCATTGATTCTGTGCATAGCCAGCCTTAGGCATAGGCCAACTAGGCATTGCCTAGGGCACCGCTCTAGCAGGGGAGGTTTTCCAGTAATCTGGATAGTGTAGGTAGATGAGGATGGGGGCACCAAGTGGTGAGGGGGGTACTGTGGAGCCTTTTTGCCTAAGGCACCAGTTGACTAAAGGCCGGCCCTGATTCTGTGCACCCTTTCTATAACCAAGGAGCTATCCATGGCCAATTATGACTGAAGCTCCTCCCTGATAAACAGTATTGGATTCACCACTCCACTTTTTCAGGTAACCCTGTTACTCTAAGTTTATTATTGCTGGCTCTGTTTTCTATATTGCCCAAATGTGCATTGACCTTCTGTGACCATACCAGCATGTCTCGCAGACCCTGGGAATGAGTTGCTGTTATTTGTCTCTGTTCCTCTAGTTCCTGTGTTTGACTCTTGATCACATCCTGCATGTCATGTCTAGCAGAGCCATGATCACTGTCTGCATCAATGCTGACAATGCCTTCACTGCTGCCCTTACTGCTTTTATGTCTTCCAAGATGTTGTTGTTGTCCTCTTCCACCATTGCTTACTCTCCCCACAGCACTAGCCCTATAGAAAAGTATCATGCTGATCCTCCATGGCATACAGTGGGTGAACACCAGTATTCCTTTCAGTAATGGTAAGTTCAGCTAACCGCACATCTTTCTAGGAGTCTGACGTTATAGGTTATGTAATATGAGTTGCAAAAACCTGGACAGACAGAGAGGATCCATTTAAGGTGCCACTCCTGTTCAGGCACCTGTGCACACTTCTCTACCTGTCACTTCCTTTCGGTTCCTATTATGGCCAAGTCAGCCTGATATAGGTATGGATGGATGTGTACTTCCTGTATGAGTTCCTGACAGTCAAATCAGTTCAGTAAGGTCTCAGCTCATCAGTTTCAGCTGTTTGGGAACTTAACGCAATGAACAATTCTAAATGCTATGTTTTTGCAGGTGGAAATGCCCTGTGCACCCTCTTTTAAGTGTAAACCTCCTAGAACACACATTATATATAGCAACTCCTGCACAAACAAGGACAAGAGGGAAAATACTATTGTCAGCACACACACGGAAAAGCATTAGTAGCAGTTTCCTTTGGAAAAAAATGATTGTGGGGTTTAATTTCAGTGATTGTTTATTGTATTTTTATAGGTTCATAGGTGTTTACTAGGCTAATGGCCACAAGGGCCTTTTTAAGCCTAACCATGCAGCTCAAATCTCTGACAAGTTCTGCTACCCTTGATAAGTGTAAGCAGGGGCTTGGGAGGTGAAACATTTACAAGCAGGGGTCTGGGAGCTAGACCATTTGCAGGCTGCCTGTGCCCCTTAGAGACATAGGTGCCAGACCAGGGATGAATTTCCAGTTCCCCATCCAATTGCTTAAGTTACACTTGAATTGGGTTAGGGAGAAACTCTGCTTCACATGGATGGGGAGCCTGTTCCAGAGAATGGGGTAGTCTCTGAGATACAAACCTGTCTCTTCAGCAGGTCCTATTTATAACACAGGCAAAGTTTAAGTCTTTTGAACACGTACTTCTGGTGCTGTTTATTTTAGGGATATGCAGGAGGTACATCAGAGTGGGGTATGACAATGCCTTGTGTGTCAGGCATAGATCTCCCCTCAACAGCCTATAGGAGACAGAATGCAGGGATAGGTCCTTGAGGGGATCTGCACAGGACATGTTACTTATGCCCTGTATTCTTTTAGTGAGGAACTTCTGTGGATGTTCCAATTGTTGAATATGCCTGGTTAGGTACATAACAAAGGAGGCATTGTGCTCAATGATAGATCTGATGAATGCCAAATACAGTGGAACAATGACTTCCTTGGACCTAGATGCCATACCTTTATTTATAACTTGCATAACATAGAATGATTTCCTCACTGCTGTAGACATGTGATGGTCAAAGGCTAGATTAGTGTCTTTGTCAATATGATAGTTACTAGGGGTGGATGACTTCCTGATGGATACTATTATGCATTTCTTGGTGTTTTGCTTTAGTCTATGGCTCTGGCACCAGTTGCTTGCCTGTCTCAGCCCCTGCTGGAGAACATTCGTGTCAATGGTCGATTTAATGACAGCTCCTAATTTGCAATCATCTGCAAATTTAGTCAGCCAGAGACCACTGATGTTGGCCTTGACCTCAGAGAAGTAAATGCCAAAAAAGAGCAGTCCCAGGAACTGATTTTGTGAATGGCCTCTTTGTAGAGGTGAACTCCCCATTTCTAACTTCCTGGATCCTGTCTGTGAGCCAGCTGGCTACCTACTGGATGACATAAGGGTTTGTGCCTAACCTCTTAAGTTTTTCAACAATGCCTGAGTGGGAGAGTGTGTCAAATGCTTTGGTCAGGTCAAAGTAGGCAGTGTGAACCATTTTGCCCTCATGCATTGCTTTGGTGACCTTCTCAAAGAAGTCCACCAAGCTGAGTAGGCATGACCTGGCCTTGATGAAATGAAAATGGGTTGGGTCCAGTGTCTGGAGATTTCCTATATCATTATTGATCATTTCAATGATAATTCTTTCCATGGATTTGTATATGAGACTAGTGAGACTTATTTATTTAAAATGTGTTTACCAGGATAGCACATTGATAACAAGTGACCAAGTACAGTCTCAGTCCAGTGTAAACGTCACCATTTCATGCACTTTACACTTGAGTTCAAAAAATATATATTTAATTCTGTGACAATTCAGAGTACTTGTCAATGGCCGTCTACTGTCGGGTATAACCATGTTAAGTGCTGTTGACTACCAAACATATGCATTTTATTTAGAGTATGCTGTCTTATAAGATTTGTCTTTTTTCTGAATTAAAATGCATATGATTTTATTATCTGCATCACAGAATGCAGGAGAACAATTTACAAATTTTACCTTTTCATTATCATAAGAAAAGTGTAATGCACTGCCTTAAAGTAGCCCTGATCTGTAGTTGTATACAAAGTTATTTAACACTACGGACCTCATAAGAGGTCATTTGTAGCAAACTTTCAAGAGAAGCAAATCCAGCAGATATTCTCTCCAACCAAGCATCAATCCTGTTTTTAGTTAACAGCAAACTCTCTGACTGTCTTATTTCTATTGGCAGCTAGTTTTATCTCCTACCTGCACTCACTTGAAAATTGTTATCGTCCATTTTTTATGCATTTTCTCCAGTTCTACCAGGGCATAATTTCAGGTATTACTTAGATGTGTAATGAAGCTAATCCCCCAGGGTACATTGTACAATCCTTTTTCATACTTTTATATGCTCATATTAGGTCACCTCTACTCATATTAGGTCACCTCTGAGCAGTCCATTATATATTTTAAAAAGTTTTAGTTCCCTTAATCTATCCTCATAGCTAATGCTCTTTAAGCCCTTAATTTACATTGCCCAGTATTTATGACTTTCTCCAGTATCAATATATCTTTCCTACTGGATATACAAAAATTGGACACATGCTCCATGTTTGGTCTGACAATGCTTGTAAATATAGGGATCAGGACACTTTCATCTCTTGATGAAATTGTTTTCAATATTGCTTTGTTTGTTCCAAAACATCTCTTTACTATACCTGATGCCTCTCCTTCGAATTTTCAGTCCAGCTCAGTCAATTATTTCTATATCTTCTACTCCATTACATGCTTGAATTATATAACTGTGAGTCTATATTACACTATCGAAGTTTCAAAACTTTGAATCTGATATGGTCGACACCATATAATCGAAGTCTTGAAACATCGAAAATGTAATAAAACACAACAACCTACAAGAACAAACCATTTAAACTCTCTAAGCAGGGGGGCAAGCCCCCCCTGTGTCCCCACACACCCCAATAATTAAATATACCAAATCCAAGATCGCACTACAGTGCAGAAAATGGAAATCTTCCCTTGCCACGTTGTGCAGAGATTTCCTTTAAAAGATTTGAAGTTTCAAGACGTCAATCATATGGTGTCGACCATACCAGAGTTGGAGTTTTAAAACTTTGACTTTCTGATATAGATCCTATAACTGTACACACTATAAGGGCACAATGGGTTATTAATACCAGAACAAATCAGTCTGCACTTTTTTAATTGAAAGTTACATGAATGTTGATAACCCATCTGTATATTTCATTTAAATAACCTTGCATTCACAGTTGGTTCTTTAGGGAAGTAATCAGGCTTGCCACCTTGGTGTCTTCCACAGACTCCATAGAGCAGCACTTTTGGAAAGTGACATAAATATATATGACATAGATATATGGAATAATAATGGTCCCAGTGCTGAAACTTGGGTACCCCCTTTTCTACATTTACTTCCTATGACTGTATTCCACTCATACAAACTATACCCTTTCTGTTGTTTCTCCAGTTAATAATACAATTAATGAAGTAATGGTTGACCCCCCCCCCCATCAAGGCGTTTATTAGAGAAATGTGTAGAACAAAAATAAAAGCCTTTGCAATATCCAGGTATGCAACATCAACAGGTAAAATGTTATCTAGAACTCATATCACATCAGAGTACAACGTGTAAGAGATCTGCAGTATTAATGCTGTAATGCTTTAATATGCAATTCACAGGTACTGAGCTGCTACCTACACTTGGTTACAATTGCATACTGTTGTCAAGTTCTACTGAGCAAACCTTTTAGACTATGACATTCACTGAAGCTTCTGTATGTTCAGCTGACTGAATTCTGATACCTGATTGGTTACATTTTAATACCACCAACCCTCCCATTGGTTCATCTTTTATTAGGAGTTATGGCATGCTAACAGGATATTTGCATGGTCACCAACATTAGACTAAGACATCTGACTGATGTAGCACTTGTCATCTTTTTGTCTGATTCTAAAAGAAGAATGTTAAAATTATTTCAGATGTGTACTTGGTTCTTTTTAAGTTAGTCTATAATGTGTCTGCAGTAAAATAAATAAATGATTTTTTAATTTATGACACAGTATATACCTACATATATTTATATTAATAAATACCCCTCAATAATCATTGCATAGTATTAATTTCAAGCAAAATCATGCCCTCACATTTTCTTTACATGCACTATTGTATGCTCTGTTTGTCAGCCTTCAGAAGATTTTATTGAAAGCCATTAAAGACATACATAACAATGCTGACTCCCACAAGTTTGAACTGCATCTGTGTCATCAAGTAACTGCAGCATTTTGCAGCCATAATCTGTTTTTCCAAGCAGTCTTTTAAGCACACAGCAGCTCCACTACCTTTTTGCATGACACATACCACCTTTGCCATTCTCGCCTCTCCTATTTCCCATCCTAGCTCACTGTGTAAAGAAACTATCTCCACCCTGGCCCTTCTTGTTTTGTATACTAAGAGAGATGAAAGTCTGTGACCTCCCAACACTGATCCATTTCAATGAGCTTACACATAGTTCACAGATCTGTCAAGTTCCTTCACACTCTGTTGCTGATTTTTCCTCATCACTGCAGAGAATTAAAGTTCCCTCCACAGGCTGCAGCTGATTTTTCCTCATCACTGGAGAAAATTAAGGCTATGTGCTATTAATGGACTGCTTCCTGTAGTCCAGGGTTTGATTCCTTCCTTATTTAGCCTGCTGTATGACTCTAAATAAGTCACTTAACCAAACAATTGTCTGAGGTTGAGCCTGAAAAGGTCCATATGGAGCAGTGTTCTACCTCAGTTAACAAACACATAACTTATAAATATATAACTTAAATAATTTTTTATTACAAGACTGATTTAGTAAAAACTACAAGAAAGACCCAGTACTGGTAGAGTTTTTACTATGTAATACCTTGAAACTAATGCAATGAAAACCCATGGGATAATTGAAAATGACTTTTTAAAGACATACCAGTGTTCAGTTACATGGCTCATGAATGCCCATGACTTTTTATTTTCACTTTAAGTCATTGTTTGTGTGACCTTTTTACCCTTTGGTTTGGATGTTGAATATTTTGCAGTCACTCTAATGTTATGAATATCAAACTTGTTTTAAGTTCTATGTTTCCAAAGTACAGTCAGATATTCTACGTATGCTGCATTGATGAACTCAGGAAAAGGTGAAACTTGTAAAAGTTTGCAGCTCGTGGCTGTTGGCTTTATTGGCCTGAATACACCAGTAAACACTTAGAAAAATGATTTCTTCAAATTTTCTGCGACCTTTTAACCCTTTGATTTGGTTTTTTAGAAAATGGAAATATGGAAACCAAAATATGAAGTCCAGAGTAATTTGGGAACAAACCTTTAATATAATGTTAGCATAGTTAACCACATAGCAACTTAAGAATACACCTTAATGGAACCTAAAAACTCATACAGGATTTGACAGACTAATCATAGTTTGGGTATTAAGATTGTATGTGTTGTTCTGTATAACAATTGAGCTAATGGTGAAAGCATCTGTGTAAATAAATGTGTTGTATGGCCTACACCTTATGGTATTAACACTAATGTATAACATACTCCTATGGTCATGTTGTAAAGATCGAAATGTTTGTGTCATATATAATTGTAAAAGAAAAAGAAAAATTACTGAAAAAAAATGGAAATGTGGGATACTGTGTCTTCTTCTGAGCTTTAAATAGATCAAAGAATATCAGGAAATGAGATAAAAATGTGTGAAGAATTCAGAATAAAGCTAGCAAAAGATGTAGTGAATGCATAGCTTTCATGATTTTTTACTATCTCCAGAGTACAGAATGCCCTAGTCTTACTTTTCCATTCCATTCATTGTATCATACAGAATCTTTTGTTATTTGAAGCTCAAAAATGCACCATATATCTAAGTTTCACCTTATCTTAGCCCATTTAAACAGCCCCATAATGTTACCTTATGAAATACTCAAGCATCTTCTCAGCTGCCCTCAATTAACCAGCAAGACTGACCTGAGCATACCACAGCTACGCGTATCACAAAGATTAGCTCTGAAAACGTAATAAACACAGCTTTTTCCTGCCTCCCAGGCACAGTCAACAAAACTACACAATGTCCAAAGTATTACAGTTTCAGTCAACTAGCATAGTCCTTAGCTGGTTTCCACACTGCTGCCTAAATACACATTTTATCAGTGTCCCTAACATTTAAAGGACTTAGAAATATTCTTTTGAAATTAGTACTCCAACCTTTTTTTGTGAGTATGGATTCTCTTAACTAACTGAAAGACCATCATGCATGTTTGTACACCTGTGTTACAGTGCAGTTTTTCCTTGTACTCCTCTAAAACTAGAGGAATACTACCTTATTAATTTTTATATCTGTTTTGTTTTTAAAAGGTTTATTGTGCTTTTTAACACATACATTGGAATCATAAACACCTGTGTCATGTAGAATGTCACACCTCTCGCAGCCTATACACATGCAAACCAGAGCATTTTTTTGAAAAAAAAAATAAAGTTAAAAGGCATAAGATAAACAAATGTAAATAATTTGTAAACAGTAAAAGCTATTAAAACTGTACACAGAGCTATGTTTAGAGCTATGTTAGCAGCAGGAAGTATTCTTTATAGTTATAATAGTAAGTGCATTCATAGTCTTTTCCATGAATACTGTAATATATTATAATACACACAAATTGCAAATCATATACTTTTAAATTTACACAAATTTCCATATCTTGAAAACGGTACAGCCTACACATATATTTTTGAAACATCTGTGTTAACCACACAACAAATTCCTCTGTAAGTGCATGTTTATTGAGATATTTACAAAAAATATGAAAACATATGATTAATTATTTTATTAGCAAAACAAATAATAATGGATATCTCTCAAGATGTACAACTTACAGTGCAAATACCAAAGACAGTTTTCTTCAACAACATCTATCATTTTATCTGATGTCACGCAACAGTGTGGAAGTCACTTGCTCTTTGAAGTATTAAGTACACATGGAAATATTACTTGTTTTCTTAATTACTAACAAATAATTAGCCATATTGTGTAGTATAAACCAGCACTAACAGTAAATTGTCTTGTCTCCCACATTGGTGTTTCACACCATACACCTCAATAACATGTAGGTCTCTCAGTTAAGAAAATGTCCATGGAATTTTTGTATTGCGTTTTTTTTTTTTTAGTTTAACATTGCTGTTTTTTTAACAAAATTGTTACTATTCCTATCTCTTAACTGTACTATTAATGCTCATCTGTGAATCTTTCACAAGTTAGTCAGCTTCTTTTCTAACTATTGTAAATCTTTTCTCATGCTTTGGACTGTCATGTTGTATTGTTAGTCATTCTTGTACTTATATTGTGTGGAGCTTTTCTCCCCGTGTCTCCACTGAAAACGGGCAACCTTGCCCAGTCGGACTTCCCAGGTAAACAAATGTAAAATAAAATAAATAAATAAATGAGCATAAATATAAAATATGAATAATACGTGGCAAACAAAGATTCATTTCTCCAGTGCAAGATATCCTAGACTAACAATCTTATTGTAATTTTGTTAATAACACCTTGTCCTTTCTAATACTGTCTATTATTTGCTGGTAAGTCACTTAAAAAGCCAGACCCAAAAAAGCTCTGGATCCATAAGGAGGTATGGGTGTGAACTGGAAGTATACAAAAAGGTGATATAGGCTTGAGTGAGTTAACATAATTATTTGTAACACTGAATACACAGCATTTTAAAGTGTAATTTTATTACTAGTATGCTAATTAAATAAACCATTTTCCTATTTATTTAACTTTTACCTGATTATTCTGTATAAGGATTTAATGTTTTGTTGCTACTTAACACACATTTGACATTAAAAGCTTATGTGATAGTTGTTCTATTTTTTTTCTCAGTTGCCATTGTGTAGGTATTGCATATGAAACTAGCTAACTAGGAAATAAGATTATTTCTTGCTTTCACTACTGAAAAATGATGACTGGGATTTGAAGACAGATATAACTTGTGACCACCTAAAGACGTGACTGAAGAATAGCAATTTATTGGTATCCAGGAGATTACAAATGATACTGTCTGGGACAGCATGAAAGAGAGAGATGATGTAGTCTCAATAGTAGCCTACTGAGAAAAATGAATTTCTTGTATGTCTTTAGAAGTGACAGGTGACATTCTAAATGCAGCAGCTGATATACTATGTGGACATCATTGTGGTCATCTGGGGAGACATAATATCTCTTCAAGTTACAAGCGTGACTATTTACAATTCACATTGGCTATACATAGTTTAATTGAAGCCTCAATAATTTTTTCTATTTTTAACAAGACTCGCATCCACTGTTTCCTTCACTGAGAAGGATCCATGATGTTATTCTTTTTATACTTTCTGTTCTTTTTGTGGCTGCAGACATACTATAACATTACATGAGATGGCTGTATACAAAGATCAGTCTGTTCCTTATCATACAGTATTTTCTCTTTTTATTTCTATCTCACACTGGTGCAGCATAACTGTAATTAAAGCATAGCCATTTTTAAATCTGGGTTTTATAACTCTCTTTAACTGATGAATTCATCTTTTAAAAAGAAGGAACAACAATTTGTGACTCACTGATAATAGCACAGCTTTTGTAAATGTATAGTTGAAACTGTATGTCTCAAAATTAATATTGCATACCTGCGGCAGATGCAAAGTATTTATAAAATGTAAAATCCAGGAACCTCAAATAGCAAAACAAATATTACCATCCAGCCAACAAAACAAGAAAGAAGGGCAAGGATGAACCAAAATAAAGTTTGATATAAAACTGAGCGCTTTCTTCTGATAATATAACAGACTTCTTCAGAGTAAAACACATGAGATACAAGCACAATTAAATATCCTTAATTATTAGTCACATGCTTCCACATATCAATTAACTAATTAACTAAAAATGAAATCAAATAGGAAAAGTGCACAGTTTTGTTGGCTCAGTGGTGGCATTTATTTACAAAATGTAACAGCCAGAATAGTCAGACAAGTAAGTAAAGCTCCCCAGAGGGCAGTAAAATGAAAAATGTAAGTAGAAGGAAATAAAAAGCATATATAATATATATATATATATATATATATATATATATATATATATATATAGGTTTACTATTACAAGGTCGAACGGCACTCCTTCGACTGTCGTATAGTCGACAACGGAAGGTCGAAACTGATAATCGCGAACTCAAAAAAACAATCTAGGAATGGGTTTCAACATGGGTTGAGGTAGGGGAGATGTTTGTAGTTCAGAATAATACGAACACCTACCTCAACCCATGTTAACACCGTTCCTAGATTGATTTTTTGACTTCGACATTCGACATTTACGACCTTCCGTTGTCGACTATAGTACAGTCGAAGGAATGCCGTTCGACCTTGTAATAGTAAACCATATATATATATATATATATATATATATATATATATATATGTATGTATAGTTACATAAATATAGATAAATGTCTCAAATCCCATTTCTTCCTTTGTGAAAATCTTATTTGACTGTTGCATTAAGAATTCCAGAAGAAAAAATAAAATTAATTTGTAATTTGAATATCCATCTCTGTAGTTCAGCTGCAGTTTTTTGTCATACTTCAGTCAGTACCCCCTGACATCAATGCCTCCCTGCTGCCTTTCCATTGAGATTGGAAGACTACAAAGTCATTCCATTTGCAGACCCTCTGTTCAATGTTGTTTGCGCATGTTACACTTTCAGGCTGGCATATCACATGTCAGTACCTGCCTACTTCAGTACTTCAGCCAAAACTGGATTCTATGTACCTTACTGCTTCAACAGAAGCATTTCCAATACAGTATTGGAGAACGTATGCCTCATTAATGCATATAATTCAGTCAGAGTGCTCTTAAACAATGGCTTCATGAAATACAGGCATTAGTTAAATAATACATGACATTATATAACGCATTAGGAACAATGTGAAGGGGGGCATGAGGTATTGGCCTTGTACTGCAGAAAGGTATTCTAGAACCTCTGATACATAAAATGGCTGTAGACACTCTGCTTGACTGCTTGCCTGTTTCTTCTTTTCTCCAAACTTTATCCATCCATTTGCTCTTTTCCCAAGTTTAAACAAAAACATTACTGTGATGCACAATTAAAATAAAGAAAAAAAATTATACTAAAATAGAAATGATCTTTAGCCATTAGGAACTTCCTAAATGTTTGATATGCTTAGTGAGATACATTCCCAAGGGGGTATTATAATCAATAATTGGTCTGATTAGTGGTGATAATATTCCTTTAGCAATTAGCTATGCTAAATAAAAGGATTTCCTGACAAGTGTTCTCACATAATGGTAATAGAGAGGGAGCTAGTAAACAAAGTTACTAGGACCCTGACTACATTTTTGTTTTATAGTGGTTACTTCTATATACAACATGATCAGAGGAAGGGCTGCCTACTAAAAGTGGTGAGTTCACTAGGGAAAGTTCATTCTGGAAAGGTTTGGGTGACAGAGGTGACTTAACAAAAATCGTATGCAAACTTTGTTAGCAAAAGATTGCGCCTCTCTTTTTGGAGATCAGAGAAGTAAATGCAGAAAACGAGAGATCCCAGCACCAGGCCCTGAGGAACAGAGGTGACTATTTTCATACTTTCTGATGAGCTACCTGCAACTTGCATTGTGTGGGTTTCATCTTTCAGTTAGTTTGTTATCTAGCTTATCAAATGTAGGTCAAATTTTACAGAATTTAGCTCTTGTATGATGCCAGCATGAGGAATGCTGCCAAAGGATTTGGCCAGATCAAGATTCATTGCATGTAGTGCATGGCCACAATCTACAGTCAACACTTGTGAAGAAGTTTACCACATTCAGTAGACAAGCTCTACTCTTCACAAAGCCAAACTGTTGGGGATCAGGTTTATAAGGTCAGTTCCAACACATTCTATGGCATTGCAAATTATGCTCGTAAGGCTGATATGGCTGTTATTATCCATGTCAATTGTAAATCCACCCATAAGGAGAGGCATCACTCTGCAGTGTACCACTCAACAGGGGCAAAACCAGTAGCTAAAAGTAGGTTGGTTTAAAAATTGTGGCTGCAAGGGCATGTTTGACACCATTAATTAAGCAACCAGGTATATTGTCAGGCCTCAGGAAAGAAGTATTTTTGGTCTCGTAAGCACTTTCAGTAAATGATCTTAAGAGATAATTGAGATGAAAGGGATTCAGATATTTCAGGGCTTTGGATATGTCTCAGTGGTGAAACTGGGATTAAATATGTTTGTAAAGATGTTGGCAATATGCAGTGGTTTAGAATAGGCGGCATCATTATAAATAACTTTATAGCTTTGCAATGCAGGAGATTGTTTCTTAGTTTTCTAGCTTAGCTAAATAAGGATTTACAATTGTTTTTTACTTCAGAGGCCAGCGTAAGTTAATGGGCTCCTTTAGTGGGAGTGATTGTGTTTATCATTTTTGATACTATCCTTGAGAAGGGGGGGTTAGATCTACTGAATAGTTTAAGGAGTTTCTTTCTTTTTCTATGTAGTTTATTTATGGTGGTGGGCCACTAGTGTAATAAGCATTTTTCTAAATGAGTGCAGAATTCCTCAGAGATGTTTGCTGCTGCTGTATTGAGTTTAGGAGCGGTGCAGTCATGAGTGAATTTTGATATTTCAACATAAAGTAAGTTGAGGATGACATCTTTGTAGTCCTTAAATTCAGTATGGTTTGCTGTGGCATCTCTTAGAAGTTTTAATGAGAAAGTCACAAATTTGTGGTCAGACTTCATTGGAGAATGAGATAGGCGAGGAGTAGTGCAAGAGGCAGACATACTTGTAAGAATCAAAATGCTGTGTCCTCTAGTAGCTTTTTTATCAACCTCTCAAGAGAATTTTTGTTTATTAAGTCTGGGAATTTTTCTGAATATCCTACACTGGAGATGTAGGTGTGAAAGTTAGACGTTGCCCATTCAGTTCTCAGTTAGAGCGTCTTCTGTGTGACGACATGCGTGAATGGGCGTTCCTTCGTTGAAGGTTGTGTGTTAGGCCTGGCAAGCCAGCACGTAAAACTCTACTGCCAATCATTAGCGGACCGGAGTTCCGCTGTGGCGACCCCTAAAAGCCGAAAGACGCAAAGTAAGTTAAAGTCACCCAGAATAATAGAGTATTTGCTAACAAGGAGAACATTTAGAACACTGAGGAATTTTACATATTCATCAGGCAGCAGGCATTCAGTAATACGCAATTAGTTGATAATTAATCCTAACTAGTGAGTTCAGTTAATGGGTCCCTAAGAATGTGCCTGGAGGTAGTATGGTCCTTGACAAATATGTAGACCCCACCAGAGTTGCCATTGGGTCTGTAGCCATGAAAAGCACAAAACCCCAGTGTAGAGGGAGTGTGGTCTTTACATTTAAACAAAGTCTCATTAACAAATATTTTCCAAATGCAGGAATGTCTCATGATCAGGCAATTTACTGTTTAAACTTTTGCCAAAGGTTCCTAACAAAAAGATCATTGGCCTAAAGCCCCTGAGCTATCAAGACAGGCTGTAAGCTCTGTCTCTTTATTTAGTGTCTTATAAATGTTTGAGGGGAGATCTCTATCTCACTTACTGTACCATCAGAGACCTTGTTGTCCTGGACCACTAGTATCTCTGCCTTGTCCAGTATCTCCACCAATGTTAGAATCAAGGACCCAGATCTTCACCAAGAGATAAATAAGCCATGGTGGAGGTATAGGTTTATAACCCATCAATTTCCAAAGCTGTAGAATAAACTTGCTCTGCATATTGATCAGTGTGACTCACTATTTTCCTTAAAACACAAACTGGATGGCTGGATAGTTATCCACAAATTTACCCAAGGATTAATTGATACGGCCCACCTGGGAAAAGGCGATGCAGTATGACAGAGACTACTACTAAAGCATGCATGGTCATAAGAACTGGAATATCTATGAACCTATAAATCTAAATAAGACAAACTGTTGATTAGAACTTAGGAAACAGTGAGCTAAAATAAGTATTTAAAATGTACAGTGATAATTAGTAAAGTATCTGTTGTGCCAGATAAAAGCAAAACATTTTAGCATTGCATGTTAAACGAATAACTGCAGTAGGGCATTTTTTGCACTTTTGAGGTACTGAAATTAAAATCAGTACTGCCTCAAACTGGTACATACAGAGTAAAATAATAAAAAGGATGCAGTTGTTGTAATTTATAGAGCTGAATCTTGAAAAACAGGTGCTCCTTAGTGTTATTTGAACAACACTTGCTTACATCCACCATTGAATAATAGTGAGTAAAGTGGTTTAAACGTATTAGCACTAGATCCAGATGTTGACTGAATGAATGAATGAATGTATTAATATGTATTTATGTATTTATTTTGTTTACTGAGGTAGTACACTGATCACAACTTACCAGTTTAGCACTGCAATTTAAAGGAATACTTCATAAAATAATATAAAAAGAAAATGCAAGTCTGGTACATGTCAACAAATCAGGAAGGCCATTAACTCATACAGAAAATACCATTAGTAATTAATAGTTGTATATCCAGCAGATATGGACATTTGTCTTCTATACTCTCATGACTGAGACAGAAACCATTTTAGAATTTGCTTCATCTTATTTTATGTATTTATTTTATTTTGCATTTGTTTACTGGGATAGTCTCAATGGGCAGAAAAAAAGTCCCTTTTCAGTTGTGGCCTTGGGAGAAACGGTCTGAGAATACAAAAAAAGAACTTAAAAAATGTTATACTATTTATAAAATACTATAGTAACATAATCACAAAATTATTATAACAAATTAAAAGTACATTAATTGGTATAGTTAAACTGAAAGAAAAAAAAACAGAAAAGGGACAAAAATGGGAAGTGAGAAAAAATATAAAAGATAGGGAAAAAGTTAAGAAAGCAGAAGTTATAGAAATTATCAACATTTGATGAACCAATTCTACTAAACCATAAGGTGCACAATCCTTCTTGAATACAGACGATGGATATGGCTAAAAATAAATCTGGCATCATATACCACAGATTTCCTCATATTTCAAACTCAGTATTACTGCTTAGGCAGGGTACACTTTGTAACATATTCTAAAGTATATTATCCTCAGATAACTCATTACCATAAAAATATCAAAGTTTGTATAACACTTCACTGAACACATCTTTGGCTGATGCAAAACAAAGCACTTTTATGCTGTCACACCAGAGTATTGGTTAGTTAAGATTCATCTGATTCATGACCACTTCCTGGAAACCTACCTCATTAAGTCCTGTTTATTTGGCTTAATTGAGTTCCACTTTGTATAAAAGACCATGCAGTCAGATATGGTTTGGCTGCATTCTAAGTACACAAGATAGTATCCTTATGGTTATAGTTATCCTTATGGTTATAGTTAAAGTCCAGGTTGGGGTGGATTTAACAGGTAGAGTTAGAGTTGATGAATCATACATCTGTAGAGTGCTTACCTGTGTTACCTGGCTTAAAAGGTTTTGGATGTACAAAAAGGTATTGGCCTCACCTTTCTTTACTAGACATGAATGCTTCCCTCAGTATAGTTTTTTTTTAGTGTTATAGTTATAGCAATGACTCATTTTGCAAGAATGGGTTATGTCCTTGCCTTAGGTTGCATCACTGTGATGCACTTGTATTTTTTTATATGCATGGATTTTCTGTCATTATATAATATTTTATCTTTAAAATTCATTTTAATAAAATTCAAAAGAGTTTTTTTTACATATACTTGTCTGCTTTTATTGTTATTTATACTCATGAATAACTGGATATATATATATATATATATATATATATATATATATATATATATATATATATATATATATATATATATGGATTCACTTTACAATATCGAAATACTGAAGTCGCGAATTTCAGTATCTCAAGACGAAAGTACCGAAACCGCAAAATCACAAAACCCCATAAAACTGAACATCACAATATTGAAACTGCAGAATATCAAACTTTCAGTATGCGATGCTCTGATTTAAAATACACCTTCCACCATGCAAGCAAACACACATACACCTTCCTCCTCACACTACAACAAACCAACAAAATATACACACACACACACACACACACACACACACACACACACACACACACACACACATACACACACACAAAAATACAAATCAAACCCACCTAACCTATATATATAAGTAGGGGGAGCTGTGCCCCACACCCCCGCTACTTATATATACAAACTCTGAGGTCGCACTAAAAAGAAAAAGACATCAAACTCACTGCTACACACACTCTACATTCCCGTTGCACAAACACACATCACATATGTACAAACACCACCACTTTCAACACTTACACACTCACACTCTTACCTACCTACACTAACCTACACCTAAAACTTCCCAACACATTCACATACACTCAAATCCCTACCCAAAACTCTTAAAAAAACACTTACCTGAATCTCCAACTTTAGCCACACATCGGCAGCCATCCCCATATCCCAGAGCACACCACACCTTACAGACACAGTAAACCACACATCACATAGTGCACCACCACAACTGCGAATTCTACATTTCCAAGTTCGGTCATGTGCAGTTTCGTGCAACTGCACTTTCAACACTTTTGTCTCCACTGATTTAACTGGATTTGCAGCAAAAGACTGTCTTTGTGTTACACTGCCTAAGAATATGTATTTTAATGCACAGATAAAGTCTAATATTTAATGGAAGCACTACAGATAAACAATTTAAACAATTTTGACTTGGGATACTTCACTGGACGATCTTAGGACTTGGATAAAGTCTGTAAATGATGATGTTAGACCTTTTGCTGGTCATCGGTCATTTGTGCAAATCATGCTGTCCCAGATCTTGAAGAATGAAATAAAAGGTTGTGTACTTCAGGAAATCATTTCATCATGATTTCCAATGGTAGCTAATCAAAATGCACTTGTCTTACATACTTTATCTCAAAATACGTAGAGACGTGAAAAGGAGATATGGGTAGTATGTTAGGTGATATGTTATGTGCTGAAAAGCATTTGGCTTGGATGGAGAAGTGCTTTTTTTGGGTAATGCATTCTGAATTTAGAGAACGTGTTGACTTATTTAAGGCTGATGGGGAGAGCTTGCCAAAGAGTATGTGCCTGCAAGTTGGTCAGGCTTATGAATAGTGGGGAGTTTTTTATTTTCAATGAGGTTTAACTGTAAGAGGAGGAAATGTATGGAGTCTGAGTAAATTTGTAAAGTTGAGATCCTAATAGTAGGTTAGATATTTATTTTATGGGTAGTCATTTGGTGATAGAGCAATGCCTATAGACCGGATAGTTTGCAATGAATCAGCAAGTGCTGTTGGAAATTGTCTGGAGTGTGGTTTTGTTTTCTTTGGAGGCAGATGTGAAAATGGGTAGTCCATATTATAGTTGAGAGAGAAGAACTCTACTGTTGATGGCTGTTCTTGCTGACTGAAAAAGAAAAGGGGAGATGTTTTTGGCCTGGAAGAAGAGGGAATTTATTTTGGCTCTCACTCTATGTGGAAATGGAAATTTGGAGATTGATCAAACTATAATCCTAGGTATGTGCAGGTGGGTGCTGTTTTTATGGTGTGGTTGTGTAAGCTAAGGGCAGTTAAAGAGTCAGGAACTTGGTGCATTTTCTGTGGAGTTCAAAAAAAGCATATCTGTGGTCTTGGAGGGGCTGACAAGTAGTTTGTAGTTTATGAGCCATTGACAAAGCTTGTGTAAGTCAGTCTGGAGTTGGGATTGAATGTTGATGTGAGTGACTTGTTCGGTAAGTGACCACAGAGTCTACACAGAGTATGAATGGGAAATGGGGAAGATCACAAATATGTTTGTTATTTTTGTGTGTGAGTATATTTTACCAGCTTATGGCCATGTTCAACATCATATAATTTATTTAGAAACACAGACATTTTAGAGATCTCTGTATCTATCATGTTTTGATCAGAATTTTGTTTCCTCACACTGGGTACATATGCTTTTTGTTGTGTGTATGTGGTTGCACAGGATATATATTAGTGTACTTTTTTAACATTAATGCCTACAGGTAGTTGTCTGGAAACAAGTTAATAATTAATCTTCTGTGAAAGGGCAGTGCTACCCTGAGACAAAGCTGTCTCACTTAACAACCGGTGCTGCTCACAAATGTTGTGACAGAAAAGAATACAGCAACTGCACTTCCCAAATGCATCCACTAACACCTTGCTCATGAGGTGGCAGCCCCCCTCTCCCCACCACTGCTATGCTTTGGCACTGCTTGATTGTTTGGCACTGCTGCTAGTGTGCAGTTCATAAATATCTCCGTTTAAACTGCACATTTTGACAGGCTTGTACTATGCCTTCCCTGTTTTTCTTTAGTACACAATTACATACAGCTCATGGGAATCTTGCTGATTGGGACAAATCTGTTTATATTATATTTCAAACAAAAATAAACCTCATGTAACAGGCACCCAACCATAATATTCTTTGTTATTTATTTTGTGTAGAGTGTTTAGTGAAGACATTTACATATACTTTGACCTATAGTACAATTACTAATACCTAGCCGTATTATAATGCTGACACTTTCTTGGATTTGTATCTAGTTTAATTTTTACTAGATTTCATCATATAAGGTACATGAGTATCCATATTAGGGAAATATGCATCTGGACTTCATGATTAAAAAAGTTTGCTTTGAAGCTTTGTGCCATTTTGCTTTTTCCTTTTAGATTTTACTTTACTTGGCTTAAAAAATTCAATATATTTGTTGATATATTTATGTATATATATATATATATATATATATATACACACACACACACACACACACACATATATATATATATATATATATATATAATATATATATATATATATATATATATATTCTCATGCTGTTTGCGTTTTGCCAGCATCAACTGTATAATATTTAGTATTCATCTATAATACCATCTCCAGCAGATGAAGCATTACTTTAACATCTCATTTAAAGAATATCCTCTGGACTGCAGCAGGAACACCTGTTGCCCTTCAATATCAGAAATGGAATATGGATTTTAATGTTAATGCACAACACAAAACAAATCATATACTACTCCTTGCTTCCTTCAGTAACATCACATTTAGTTTTATTCCAGTACTGATTTTTATTGTGTGCTAGGTTTTTGACTGTATTTGCTGTGGAACTCCACTGTGGGAAGTCTTTTAAGGCAAGCGTTATTGTGCATTTCATCAAGTATCATACTGAACAAATGTTAATATTGGAAATTAATTAATGCCATTTTTGGCCAGGATGTGTAAGCATTAAACTAGTTAGTTTGCCAGAGTTCCTTCTTTTCTTAGCTCATATTTTTGGTAGCTCATACGACATAGCCTCATCAGATATCTCGCATACAATCATCAATGATAACAAAGAGCAATCATATTTTATTCATGCAAATAATCTATAATTAGTAATCACTCCAGGAGATATTTCCTCTGATTCTTAGTGAAGTAGGAGCTTTCGCATGATGGTATACACCACTATCCAGAGTAAACCTTATTGTCAATGTGAGCAGGCAAGTACTGCACCATATTAGGTATTATTTTGTTTTATAAGAAGGAATTTCATTTACAGTGTTATAGTTTTGAGTTCATGCAAGTGAAGGCTAGGTGTGCGTAGACACACACACGTGTGCGCACACAATTATTCACTGCTTTCAAACCAATGGGCAAATGGGGATCGTGGGTTCCCCTCTTACCTTATCTGTGGGATGTGGGAGGAAAATAAAGCACATGGTAAGAGCCCATATTAACAAAGAACTAGCCAGTTCCACATTGAAAAAAAATGATAAGAACTGAAATAGAGAGTCAAATTCTGAGAGGCAGCAATGCTAAATGCTATACCACTGTGCTTTATAAGTTTGTCATGGCCTATTACTTTGTAGCACTGAGTATTTTCTAAACAATGGTGTATGATTCATTCTGGAGACGGTAGTCAAAACAGGACATTATACAATGACCCCCCAATAATATTACAAAACTTGCACACTGATTGGTCAGCGTGCCCGTTGTAAATCAGACTTATACTAATGGAAAAAGGTCCGGTCGCCTGGACTTTTTCCATTAGTATAAGTCTTTTTTTTGTGTGTTGGACAGCAATGGAGAATGGAAGAGCTCCGTTGCTGTTATCTCGCTATGTTAAATGAGTTTAACATAGCGAGATATCTTAAAAAAAAAGCAACGGAGATCTTCCTTTCTCCATTGCTTCCACACACAGTTCTGATGTACTGCATAACCATTCGCATGCACAGTACATCAGAACTGCCACAGAATACTGGACAGCTGAGGAAAGGCAGCAAGGAGGCATTATACAATGCCATTATTTAAGAAAAGTAAGTATTTTTTTCTTAAATAATGTCATTGCATAATAGCAGTAACCCACTTCTGGGTGTGGGTAATGCTGGATTTACCCACTGTTGTCTTTGTTTGGCCACTCGGGCTTTGCCCTCATGACCAAACCACACCAACCATGGGTAAATCCAGTATTACCCACACCCAGGCGTGGGTTATTGCTTAATTTTACTGTTATGTTTCCTGCTGCCTGTGACATCAAGCCTCGTTACAGAACTAATTATTCTGTTCTTCATTACTATTACTATTATTATTATTATTATTATTTTAGTACATGTTGTAATGTTTGCTAAAAAGCTGAAGTAAGTGTGTCTCTTTGCTTCTTGGGAAAACTGCTAAATGCCTCTCACTGGCACCCTTGGAGTACTCATTGTGTACACCGTACATTGAGGAGAATTAGATTTATGATCCGCCCCATCATTTGCTAGGCTGTGTGAGTAGCATATCGTATAACAGAGTGCAAAATGGTTGTCATGGATGTCAATATAGTTGAACTTTGACATAATGTCTGGTAGTAATTACTATTGTTATTACTGAATATTACAGTGACCATTTTTAAAATAAGTCTGTGAGTTTGTGCATTTGTGATTTTGTGTGTGTGTGTGTGTGTGTGTGTGTGTGTGTGTGTGTGTGTGTGTGTGTGTGTGTGTGTGTGTGTGTGTGTGTGTTTATTTTAACATATTGCAGTTCATTTGTCTTTAACAATGGTGTGTGATTCATTCTGGAAATGGTAGTCAAAACTGAACATTCTACTGTTATGTTTCCTGCTGCCTGTGACATCAAGCCTCGTTACAGAACTAATTATTCTGTTCTTCATTACTATTACTATTATTATTATTATTATTATTTTAGTACATGTTGCAATGTTTGCTAAGAAGCTGAAGTAAGTGTGTCTCTTTGCTTCTTGGGAAAACTGCTAAATGCTTCTCACTGGCACCCTTGGAGGTCTCATTGTGTAGCAACGTACATTGAGGAGAATTAGATTTATGATCTGGCCCATCATTTGCTAGGCTGTGTGAGTAGCATATCGTATAACAGAGTGCAAAATGGTTGTCATGGATGTCAATTTATTTGAACTTTGACATAATGTCTGGTAGTAATTACTATTGTTATTACTGAATATTACAGTAACCATTTTTAAAATAAGTCTGTGAGTTTGTGCATTTGTGCTTGTGTGTGTGTGTGTGTGTGTGTGTGTGTGTGTGTGTGTGTGTGTGTGTGTGTGTGTGTGTGTGTGTGTGTGTGTGTGTAATTTAACATATTGCAGTTCATTTGTCATTTTCAGTTGCACTGACTTCAGATCTCGATGAGTGTGTATTATGGCATAGAAAAGTCATCAGGATTTTGACATACATTCTGTATAACCTAACAATGCAGTGAGAAGTGTTGTATAGCATCATCTCTTGTTCTTTAGCACCTTGTCCTCTGTTTGCATTGTCAAAACTGATTGTTTGTCTTCTATTTAATTAAATGGAGATGAATCAGCTTTTCGATTTCTTTTGAGTTTATTAAAAATGGCAAAGAAGCCACGTCTGTGTCATTTTTTAAATGTGATGTGATCTTTTTTTCATCAGGCTGAACAATATTTGAGCTTGAGTTCTTTCATAAAGAAATGGCTCTTTTCTGTTTTAATTCACTTGCTGAGGGAATTATCTTCTCTTCACATATTTCTGAGGTCTGCTGCTTTGAGCACAGGTAAAGTGTAATCAAATATTATGACAGCCAAGGCAGTCTGTATAAGATGAGTTAAATTTACATTGCCTTTAGGAAAAAATGCAGTTTCCTTAAAAATATTAAAAAGAATTTATGCCTCAACTAAACTGTATTACAATCAGGATACTACTTAGCATGATTATGGAACGAAATCTGAACCATTTTCTTCTGCAATAAAATATTTGTGTAAATTACTGTTACTGAATACTGAATATATGATTATTTTTTATTCAAATTTTGATTTATAAATTTAAAAATTTGAAGTTCCAAAATCACATGTGAATAAAATGTAATATGTGCTTCCCATATTTTATTTTGTTTAATAATATTGATCTTGTGAAGTGAATTTCAAATACTGGAAATATTTCACTCATAGTTAAACTGATGTCAAGATATGTATGACAGCACAAGATATTGCTGTAATTAAGGAATGATTTCATATTGTCTTTATATTATTTGTCGATATGGGAATCTCCAGAATTTAACATAAAAAAATGTCATAGACTCCTACATACTCAGGATGGAAGATGACAGCCAAGAAATTCAAATTAGTATAAATGCCTGACATGGAATTTAGGTAAATACATGCTAAAGAGCCCCAGTGCAGCCATACTGTGAAGCAAGTAAGATGTCTGATGTGAAAGTAGTAAATTTTGATGCTATAAAACTGCCATAAAATGCTTTAGCCTTCGGCAAACTATATGTAGGTCAGGATTGAGAAAAATCGCTTACGCTGGTGTATAAGGGCAAAATCGTACAAAGTAGTTCAGTATCGCCTAATACTGATTAACTTTACAGTAGGGACAATCTTCTGCAATCAGGTCTAAAGAAGTAATCAGTTCACTGGTAAGAACAAACCAGGCCAAGCAATCACAGAACCACAGCAAGATATATGACTGGATGGCCCCAGTAACGTGTATGTGGAGTGCTCATGATGATATACATGTATAAATGCTCGATGGCATGCCACTAAGAGCACAGCCGAAAATACAGATAACACCTATGCAGCAAAACCCATATTATATTTGTATTATAAATGGGATGGGAATGGTCGTATAGATAGACATAAAGTGGAAAGAATAAGCAGAAGGGCAGTGAGAAAGTAAGAGTGGTATGGAGTTGGGGGACAGGTGTGTATGTGTGTGTGTGTGTGTGTGTGTGTGTGTGTGTGTGTGTGTGTGTGTGTGTGTGTGTGTGTGTGTGTTATTGTGTATGTATAACTCTCCCTCTAAGCTCTGCTCAGCTACTCAGGCATCTTTTAACTTAGTTGAAACATGGCTCTCCAACCACCAGCTCATCCTTAACCCTGAAAAAAAACAAAGCTGTTACTCTTCCTACCTAAAAAGTTCAACAATGCTAAACCCTCCTTCTCCATACAGTCCATTAATAACACTCCCATTCAGGTAGAATCCAGCAGTAAGGTCTTAGGCATAACCATCGACGATCAGCGTAAATTTGACTTGCATGTTAATAACTGTATCAAAAGTACTCATTCAAAACTAAGACTCCTTTACCGTAACAAGAAATTCCTTACCTCTGAAGCCAAGATTACTCTCTCTCTCTCTTACCTACCTTCTACCCAGTCTAATGTACAATTCTCAAATTCTCACAGATCCTAACTTAGCACTCCTGACCAAACTCGAATCTACCTACAACAAGGTAGCTAGATTTGCTGCCCAACAAACCTACAAATCTCATCACTGTCTCTCTCTAAAACACTTAAACTGGCTTGAATTACCACACCAACTTCTTCGCTCTCAGCTCCAGATCATCCATTCTATCCTATACCGGCCTTCCTACTGGCCAGCACTATCTCCTCTTATCTCCCATTATTCTTATCTCCCATTATTCTGCCTCCAGACCTCTCCAAAGCTCTAACTAAGACCTACTACAAATCTACAAACCCAAGTCTAAATTTGGATGCAACATGTACAGCTATCACCCAACTATTGTCTGGAATAGACTTCCACTAGAAATCAAGACCCTTACACATCTGAGACAATTTAAGGCAGCCACCAAAGAGCACTTTAAAAGTCACTGGTCCTGCCACTGCACTCTCCCTCCTTAACATCCCCTACTTCTCATACCTTAATCTGCTTTCTGCCCTTAACTCACTCTTCTCACTAGCTCTCTCTTATCTTCCTTGACTGCTCTTTCTACTGTCTTCTAAAGTCTATTAAGCAAATTGCCTCAGAGAAATATTACGTTATAATTGTCTAGCCTTCATTCAACTACATTATAATAAAACTGGGTTTTTGTAACCACTTACCCCAAAAACTATATCTTAATGACATATTTATTTTTATATATCTTGAAATAATTTTGCTATACTCCTGATTACTGACACTGTATAACATTGTATTGCTACTTAATGCCTTGTAATAATCCTGTAACATTGCTGTTTAATGCTAATTTATAATTAAAACTGTATAATATTTTGGAGCTTTTCTCCCCAGCCCTCTGCTGAAAAATGGCTCTTCAGCTCAGTCGGACAATCCCGGTCAACAAATGTAAAATAA
The DNA here is from genome assembly GCF_019279795.1 of Protopterus annectens. Taxonomy (NCBI): domain Eukaryota; kingdom Metazoa; phylum Chordata; order Ceratodontiformes; family Protopteridae; genus Protopterus; species Protopterus annectens. The sequence goes on from NC_056725.1 coordinate 1,233,158,005, forward strand.
ATAAATAAATAAATAAAATATATATGTGTGTGTGTGTGTGTGTGTGTGTGTGTGTGTGTGTGTGTGTGTGTGTGTGTGTATGGGCAGAACACATGCCCATTTGATTACATTTTCAAGAATGATAGTGGGAAAGACAACACGGGGAAGATGTGTGCAGGAAAGAAAGTATATGGATGACAGAAGGGGCAGACAAACCAACACAAAAGACAGACTAAGACTGACAGGGCAAGTGCTGATGCAAATGGGAGGACCACAAAGAGAGAGACACAGCTAGACAGACTGAGGACAAGCACTGATGTAGTGGATTGGACTACAGACTGGGGAGCAAATGAAACACAAGCACAAGAAATACAATGATGGGAGATAGGGTGAGTTGATGGCTGACTGTCTCACTGTGCAGTGCTACACCTAACTGAAGTTAGTTACCCCCATAACTGCTTTCATGGCTTTGCCCAGCTACTGGTGGTATCACATGAGGATGCATTCCAAGCTGCTAATGCAGGTGTTAAGGTAACAGCCCACCAAGGCCATCATAGGGCCTTACAATTCCACCCAAGTGAGATGGCAGCACTTCCTTAGTGACACTCACAGAACCATAGCTACATTATCTGATGCCCTGTGCAGTTCCCTAATCTGATGGACCCTCAACTGTAGATTGAGGATCAAATAAAAAAAACTGTTCTGTTTAACCCAAGAACCAAAATAAAAAATAAAAACTATCCAAGTTGGTGACCAAAAAAGTGCCACAAGCTAAAGATGTTACAGTTGGCTTGCTACAGTCATGATACCATATATGAAGTACTTCAGTGTTTTAGCCATGAGTGCAAATACAATATTATCATTTATTTCTGAATGCCTGTATAACATTTGCTCACTGTGTTTTTAACAATTGCACCCATGGTAGCTGCCCTCTTTGCACATCCCTGACTATGCCTCAGATTTATACCTCCACTAGCGATTGAGCATCAGAGGGCAACAATGAGCTCTCTATGTTGCCTTACCCTGGCTGTCTTATCATTCTGTAGAGAGGCATGCCTGGAAACCACTGGGGGCCTAGCAGGTGTAAGGAGGTTGCTCTCACACCATGTTCACTTCCACAGATGACACTGAATAAAATATGAAAATAAATAGACAGAAACAAAACAAAGAAAAATAAAAAAAAACAGAGAGAGCGAAGGATAGTGATAAAGAGAAAAACAAAAACATAGCTAGCTGTGGCATGAATGAAAGCAACTTACACTCTTCATTTGCCCAATTTAGCATCTGATGTTAAGGACTAGTGATACATTTTGTGAAATAAATTGTAATACTTTCTTTTTGTAATGTGCTAGGCAACCAGATTTGTGTGGTAGTTGTGCTGTGGATGAAAGTAACATCCTGTCTTCATTTGTTTATGTTAAAGTCTATAATTAAGCACTAGTGTGCATTTGTGTGAAATAAATTTGAATATTTATTTTCTTTTTCTTGTGGAAATAACTGTTGATAAAAGTAACTGGCCCTCTGCTGTGGCTCAAAGTCTGGCACTACAGGTTGGGTGAGTGTGTATCTGTGTGAAATAAACTGGAATATTTCTTATATATATTTTTGGAGAGAGGTGGCTAGCTGTGCCGTCAATGGATAGCTTGCTATCGTCATTTGTTCAGTTTGGAATCTGGCATTACATCCTAGTGTTCTTTTATGTGAACTAAATTAGAATGCTTATACTTGTTCTCTTTTTAATATGCTGGCAGGCAACCAGATGAGATGCTAGCTGAGGTGTGGATGAGAGTAACCTGTCTTCTACAATTGCTCAGTTTAAAGTCTGGCATTAAGAGCTACTGTGTATTGTGTGAAATATACTGAAATATTTATTTTCTCTTTTTTAATATGCTAGCCAGCAACTGTGTTGAAGGCTTAGTTGTGTTATGGATGAAATCAGCTTGCCCTTTTCATTTACAGTTTTGTTCATATGCTGGCAGGCAACCAGATTGGCATGGGTAGCTGTGCTATGGATGAAAGGAAGTTGCCCTCTTCATTTGCACCATTTGAAATCTGGAATTAAGGCTTAATATATTTGGGTAAAATCAATTGGAATATTTAGTCTCAAGCTAATCTTTGTTTTAAACACACTTGAAATGAATGACATAAAAACTGCCAAATATTTTGGTCAACAACTTACCCTCTTGTTGTTTGCCCAGATTACAGTCTGGCTTTACAGGCCTAGTATACATTTGTATGAAATAAGATGAAATATTTACTCCCTGGGTCTGTTTGGGCAAAGCTGCACTGAAACAATGCATGGGTTTGCAAAATATCCTTGACTTTTTTCCTCATATATTGAGTCTTTGCCTCATAAAATCTGTGATTTTCTGTTAAATCATTCAGCATTGCAGTCACTAAGTGGCAGAGGGACAGTCTGTGCATAAAAGCAATGTAATACTTTTGTTGTTTGCTCAGCTTATATTCTGGCTTTATAGGACTAGTGTGCATTTGCATGAAATAAACTTTGGGTACTGTTTATGTGAAACTAAGCTAGAATTGATCTTTTACTCATAAAATAATGGTTTTCTTGCCAATCATTAAATAAATAACTGCAAACTTCTCAGTTTCAGATTTCATGTTCTACAGAAAACGAGTTTGAATGCAAACACTTTTATTCCAGCAAGTTTAAATACATAACATAAATATTTAAACTGTGTCTTCCTTTCTTAGCCTCTTTACTTCATTATGTTCAGCTTTGTCCTGATTCTAGTACTCGAGAGTGTGGAAGCAGAGGACTTGAAACTTGCATGGGTAATTATAACAAAACATTATTTTCATCTGAAGTGGTGTTAGGAGCTGCTAACTTGTTTACTGTTCCTTCTGCTAAAATACAGGATTGTAAGTTTTGGAGTTACTTGTCCCCAGTTTCTCAAATATAGTTGAGAGGTATTATCTTTTACCCCAATCAGATGTGGTGTACAAGACAAGTGGCTATAATTGCTGAGTGGATGTGGGGGAGTATCTGGGGATGAACATAACTTACCATCTTGTTGTTTGATCAGTTTAAATAGTCTGGCTTTGCAAAACTAGTGTGTGGTAATATGAAATAAGTTGGAATACTTGGGCTACTATGCATTAGTAGGAAATAAACTTGAAATACATGATTTTGTCCATAATTATTAATCGTGTCACAATCAGACATTTGTAGTGTACACAGTCAACAGTGCTGAGTATGGGGACTGTTTTTGGATGCAAAAGGCATAGCCGGCTGACATGTCAAGTTAAATAGTAATCAGTCCGGCTTTGAGAGACTATTGTACATTTCTATAAGCAGGTTATGATACATTACCGTGCCCATTTTTTTTTTATCTCAATCAGTTATTTGAGGTGTGTGGCTATAATTGATGGGTGTGGACATAAGTGGATTATAATTAATGAAGTTTGAATTGTCTTAAATAAGGAGGATGAATCCAAATTACAATGTACATTTATGCATGGTCCCCTCTACACAAACAATTGGGGTTGAGTGGGGCAGCATGTCTGAAAACTACCCAGAACCTAAGCTACTCTTAATCCACCACTGGTGGTATGCTATATATATATATATATATATATATATATATATATATATATATATATATATATATTACTTGAGCAAGAAATAATTATACCTTACTTTGCACAAAATGAAAAAAAAACAGTGAGTTAGTAAACCCAGAATACCAGTACACTACCCTGTTTAACACATTTTACATGAATAAAATAATTGATTATGTAAGTGATGTTATACAAAGGTGTGTTTGTAGTAGATACTGTATTAAAATAATGCCCTATTCATCGAATTCCTTTACTTTGGATTAAGTTATACATTGCAACATTGCATAGCAAATATCTATGGCATTATCAGGCAGCACACAATGGTAATGCAACAATATTTTTTTTTAATTTGAACACAAGTTGTCTGACGCCACATGCATTTGCAACATGACTCAGAAAAAAATAACAGGGGCAACATGTCAACTCAGATTTTTGCTCACAACACAGATAATAGATATTCATCTTTCTTTACTGGTATATGCCACACCATTTTACATGTCCAGGAAGCTATTTATGTGATCTATTGTATGTATAGGCAAAGGCAAATGTGGTAGCTTAAGGCAATTTGTGTATGCGCTTCCCTCGTTTGCTACCAAACACCTTTATTTTTCAATCTATTTTCATGTGTTTTCAGTTCCTTCTGTGTTCATCTTACATAATCACTCCTCAGAATATTTGCTTGTTGTACTTCTGCTTCATCACCTCTTGGTACCCTTCACTATGCTGTTAGAAACTATTATTATGTCTTGTTTCCTCCCACACTCTTTTTTTTCTAGTTTTGTTCTCTTTACTTGTATTGCTGTTCCTCATCACCTGTTGACCTAATAACTTATATCTTCTGTAACCATGTGCCCCTCCTTTTTTGCTTTTTATAGTTTTTTTCTAGTCTTAATATGTTTGTTGTTATTGTTTGCAGCATATCCCTTTCCTATTTCATCTGGAAGTGCAGACTACCTCACTGCAGTGCCGTGATTGTTAAAATCCATATGTCTTAGTATCTGACTCTAGTTTGTGTTGTCCTGATTAGGCATCTCACACTACAACCCTGCATATTAGTTACATTTTTCAGTAGCAAAGAACCACATTTCACAGTGGAAATTCAACATGGAACTTATCAAGTATGACAGATGGCGTGTGTAACAGTAACAGTGTTACTAAGAGTGGATCCTTACTTGTTCTTCCTATCAGCTGTGCCTGTGTCTAGATGCAGCAATCTAACACCAGCTTAAATCTTTTGTAGCAGTACAGTTGCCCAGATCCTACAACTGACAACAGTGACAGTCAGTCAGCTAACACACTTCTTGATACCAGTTCCTATACTTTGATAAGTCACAAGGGCCATTTAGTCCATAATATGAGGACTAGTTACCACATCTGAAGTAGACACTCTTTAGTGTGATATGCTGCATCCCACCTACGTATCCCTACTAAGCACCCACTCACCTGCAGGGTCTTGTCATACAATAAACAAGTCCTCCATTAAAATCAACCTGTCCTTGATCCTTCTGCACTTAACAATTTGTTAGGAGTTGAGTTAAGCTATACTGTTTAACCTTTTCTGTATTGTGCTGTTTGGCTTTATATACATACAATACTGCCATCCTCTCCATTTGTCTTTCTATATCCCAGAAATTGGACCCTTTCCTTTGCTCCTTTGGCCTACAGCAAGCGTTCTTATCACATACATTTTCCCCTTCCATACCATGAATGTAAGGCTAAAATGTTTGTTACTTTTACTATAAACCCATTGTTTATAACCTGTAGCCATTTCACAATAAATGTGGATATTCCCCATTTCTGGCCCTATACTCCATAATAGTATCTTCTGTGGACTGAAGAATGCCATTTGAACTGTTCTCATGTTTTATGTGTTTTCATGTAAGTGCTTATAGTCTAGTGTTACATAGCAGACCTAATTATTCCAAGCCTGCTCCTTTTTGCAGTCACTGAAACATGGCTTTGTCCATGCTTCAAAGATTCTAATATCCACTTTCACATGTTTAACATTCTTTGAGAAGGCAAGGACCATAAACCATCTGGTGATGTGAGTCATCATTTTTTGTGACACAATAAAATACTCTTGGGTTTTTTTACAGCCCTGGTACACAAGTAAAGGAGACACAGTCACTATTACATTTCATATCATCTCTGTCAAAATATAACAATAGCATGCATCTAGCTGTCCTCAGACTCACCTAAACAGGTTGTAGATGCAACCATTTTTGTGACCACTGCCAGTATAAAAGGTGACTTAATAATCTTCAAAAACCTGCATATCAAGTTGAATTATACTCACTGTAAGGTATGGTGGAAAGGCAGAGTTTAGGCCATTCAGCTTGCTAGTTGGACTGACAAAATCACTGGTAAAGCCTCTATTCTTGCCTGGATTTAATCCTTGATTCTCAGTAACCCCCCATTGATGGAAGTTACATCTCACTAGTTTGGTGGTTACTTTTCTACCTTTGTGGCCTAAGACAAGAATGGAGGTGCAAATAGAATATATAAATGCATGTAACCATAAAACAGAACACCTTAAAGTATCTTTCTTCGTTTTAACCTTACATCTTATTAATCTCTACTTAATTATTTTTCTGTCAGACCTCTGTGTTTGCATACTTTATGGCCGCTTTCTCAGATTTCTCAGAGACATACATGACACTTACTCTTTAGACTACAGTAAGAGATTGTTCCTTGCTCTAAATCACAAGTGACATTAGGAATGTGATGGCATTTACAAAAAGATTGTAGAGACAGCATTTCAAATTAAAATCAGCAAACAATCAATCAGACACAAAAAAAGCAGGAAAAAATCCATATTTTTATTCTCTACCAGAAAACCCAGTATAACAATTCAAACTTTTTGTAGTAGGGTGTCAATGTCTGCTCTACACTGACTGAATGACTCAGCCCAACCTTTTTTCCCCATACATAACCAGGTTATATGGGCCTGTAGGACCCTTTCTCTAGAGATATTTGAGAAACTGGGGACAACTAACTCCAAAACTTAAAATGCTGTATTTCAGCAGAAGGAACAGCAAAATAAGTTAGCAGCTCCTAAAGAGCACTCCAGAACAAAAGCATGTTTTGTTATAATTACCCATGTGTGTTTCAAGTCCTCTGCTTCCACACTCATTAAGCAACTGAGTCATGCTAAACTTAGTATTCATTTTTTTAAAAACATCTTTATTGAATTATCAGTTGTGACGTAGGCATACTTACACTAATCTAAAAGTAAACATATTAACAAGTTCACATTGACAAACATTATACATCACATATATTCTTCCATGCAATATAATCAACCCAGCATTACATGAATTGCCTTCTCTTAAATCTCATTCCTCCTAAAAAACATTATTCTGCATGTATCTTCCCCACAATTTCCATTTTTGTCAATGTAATTTACTCCTACCCTTTTCTAAAGATCCCACTTCCTCTTCTTTTATCAATGTTACAATAGTAATTGCTTCAGGTATGTTTGGCTTATACTTTAATTTCCATTTTCTAGCAATTGTTTTTTTTGTCACCCACCAGAATTAAACTTAACAAGGCCTGATTATGTCTAGGCAATTCAGATCCTGTATTCTAGCTCAAAAATATAATTTCCTTAGTTATACTCGTTTGTCCAGTATTCTGTAGTCTGCCAACTCATTACACTCCCAAAACATATATATTCCCAGATATCTTTCTCTTCTCCATCACACCTCCAACATTTGCCATATACCAGAGGAAAATTTATTGAAGTCTGCTTGGGGTATAAAATACTTATGTAGATGCTTCCAAACAAAAAAATCCTAATCTTTTAGACTTTGTTGCATATTTGGGATCTATTTATGTGGCCTCCCATTGTATCTCTATGAATTGCTTATTTAATCTCTCTCTTCCCATATTTTCTGACATCCTCTGATTCCTATAGTTATCAACAATATTTTATATGCCCTACTAATTATCCCTTTATTAACAGCAACTTCTGTCCTAGAGTCAATTAAAAACTCTACTAAAGCAGTTTTTTTTTTACTTAGGATCCCCTATTCCTTTGTCTTTGCCTATACTCTGATATCAATCCCTAATAGGGAAAGCAGTCTCTAGCCTGCAGTCCAAATGTCTTCTTGGCATCTTCCCTTTCTATTACCTTTCCCTGTCTAATTTTTTATTCCCAATACCTTGGTTCCATTCCCAGCTTCCTCCAATAAATTCCAACTCCCTGTTGCCTATTCTCTGTACTCTAATTACAGTCATCCCTATTGGCAAAATCCCCTTTCTCCATTCCCGTGTTCAGTGGTGGACCTACATTTTTGGGACCCTGAAGCTTGAACTGTTATGGGGCCCCTTTGCAACCAGCAATAACAGTACAACATCTAACAAGGTCCAAAGGCCCTTGCTGCTCTTGCAAGGACCTCAAGGCCAAAATGGCAGAGAATGGGGGGACATTGCCAAAAATAAAATTACTATTCCAGTGAAAAATAACATACTGTACATACAGTAAAATAAAAATAACAGTAACAATAATAAAAATAACAATATGGTAATAATATACATACAAACACACACATATAGATATGTAGTAATATTCTAATAATTGATCAATGAAATATAAAATATACTCAAAGGACAAAGCATTGACTAATGCATAAAAAAGAATACAATTACAGCCATAATGTTATTAGTTAATTTTGCTTCATTCATTATCAAATATATATTTTATTCAAACAATACTGTCCTAAAAATGCCTGAAATCAATCAGATTCTGAAAAATAAATACTGAATAGAAAAAATGTTGTAGAAGTGAAGTACCAGTTATATAAACTCAACAGATGGTGCTGAGGAGGACTGAAGATGCCACAAGGAAAAATTACTTGGGTAAACAGTTGTAAAGGCATTACCCTTGACATGACTCATGTGAATACATATGGTGAGCTGTCTACAAAGAATTCTACCACTAGAATTATAGTAAATGAGAAGTAGGTTAGGTCTGCCACTATCAAAAACCTCAGCTGTATAAGTAAAATATAAAAATCTTGTGCTAGAAAACAGAACTATCTCAGTAAATATGGGAACTGGAGTAGTATTTGCTGGCTAACGAAAGAGCAGAAATATACACATAAAAATATCATGCTTACATGCTAACTGTAAATCAGTATGTATGTATACCTTTAAGAAGCATTCCATGGGCTTGCACAAGTGTATAAATACTGAACACGTGCGAGCCTGATTGCCATTTTGTAGTAAGCTGTTGAGATGTAAGAATGCATGTCTGTGTAGTCTGTCAGTTAATCAGTTTGTTTATATTTTGTACTGCTGTTATCCATCTTTATGTCTTTCTATGTAATAAAGCATACAAATGAACTACCCTGCCTGTTCGTCTCCAATTATAAATCAAGTTGAGAGACATGATGGTTCCAGTCCTACTTAAATAACAGACATCAAGCAGTGCTCTGGAACTCCATTCTTTCTACCCACCTACCAGTTAATACTGGTGTCCCTCAGGGATCCATACTGGGCCCTCTCCTGTTTTCTATATTCATCAATGGCCTTCACCTAGTTACTCCCCAAGCCACATGTATACAGTACGCTGATGACTCTACTCTTATCTGCTCAGCCACATCCTTATCCAAACTCCAGTCCCTTACGCAAGAGGCATTTAATTCTGTCGAAATTTGGTTCTCAAATCGCTGTCTTCTATTAAATCCTAAAAAAACTAAACTTCTCCTTTTTACACCTACCAGCAAATCTCCCTCTATTGACTTCACTCTAACATCCAACAATGGTACTCTCATATCCCAAGATCCTACGACCAAACTGCTACGTATCACCATTGACAATAACCTTACCTTTGACACTCATATCAATAATACTTTGAAAACTATTAATAAAAAAAATAGGTTCTCTTTATAGGATCAAGCCTTTCCTCACTCCTACAACCAGAAAAACTATTGCCCACTCCCATCTAATCTCTACCCTTCTCTATGCCTCACCTATTTATACAAATCTGTCAAAGAACAACCTTCAAAAACTAGAAAACTCCTACAATAGCATAGCCAGGTTTGCCACAGGCAAACCTTTCAGAACGCACCACTGTATCAATCTAAAGCTTCTAGGTTGGCTGAATTACAGCAGCAGCTCAAACTTAACCAACTGACCATCGCCCACAAAATACTTTACCAACCTACCAAGACACCCATCCTTTCTAACCTTATGTACCCCTACTACAACCTAAAATCCCTAAGATCTTCCCAAAAAGTTCTTGTAAAAATAAATAAATCAAACAGTAGAGCTGGTGACACTCTATTTGCTAACACAGTTGGAAAAACCTGGAACCTACTTCCCTCTGACCTTTCCTCACTTCCCTCTATCTCTCATTTTAAAATTAAACTCAAGTCCTTCCTCTATTCGCACTGGATGTGCACTTGTACTAAACCCGATTGACCAACATTGCTCTAATTACTTGACTCATCATATCCTACATTTCTCTGTAATAATCCCAACTTAACAACTACAACTCTGCCGCTCCATCATAATCCTATCTACTACTTTATTCTTAAAATCGTGACTTGTCTTACTACTCTAACAAGTACTCATCCACCCTCTATTTTTCTTCCTTTACATCTTCCTTTTTATTTTACGTTCTATTCTGTACAGTGTTAGTTATTATCCTTATCCAACAATGTATTAATAACCGCCTCAATAACTGCACTAATTCAAGTCCAGTCATTTGCATTTTTGTTTCCATGTACTTCTAAATGTGTGATCACTTTGAAAAATGTTTTTTTAGTATTTTTTGTATGAATTTTACCTGTATTCTAAATTTTTGTATATCTATAGACAGGTTCTTTCACTAGTTGTAGCTTTTCTCCCCGGGCCTCTACTGAAAATGGACATATATCCAGTTAGACTAGCCCGGTCAACAAATGTAAATAAATAAATAAAATAAATAAAATGATGTCAGAATGGGATCCGGAATCAAGACCATGAAGCACTCAGTTAATGTTGGAGGAATATAGAGACTTGGATCATCCCTACTGCACATACAACTCACAAAACAGGTCCGAAACGAATTCCAGGTACTAAACCTTGCTTAAATGATTTCTTATTCAAAAAATACAAAACAAAGCACTCAGAATGCTCAAAGCAAAACAAATTTCTAAGTAAAAGAAATGTTTGAAACTACAACATATTGATAAAAATATTCGAAATAATTATGAAAATGTTCAAAATAATGTCCGAATCTCATAAAATGAATAAAATAAAGGAAATGACTGCATTTCTTCACGATGTGCTACCTTTTCGCATTACTTAAAGCTATTCCAGATATCCAAATATACAAAGTGTTTCCATGTTTGTGCAGTATTATAGTACAGTTATTTCACAAGATACAGCCATTTTAAAGCATATTTCACAAAATGCAGTATTTTGAAGAGTATATTGTGCATATTAATGTTATTACAAGTACCTGCTGTGTGTATATGTTCATACATAATTACAAGGGCCATCTTTACAGTGTGTCTGGGCATACTTTGTTGGCATGGCTGAAGGATTTCGGAAACCAGGTCCACTTGAATTTGATAATAATATTGCAGAAAACTGGAGAGTGTTTGAGCAAGAGTACGGTATTTTCAAACAAGCTGCATTTTCTGAAAAAGATGCATGTACAAAGGCATTTATTCTGCTTAATTTAGCTGATTCAGAAGCCATAGAAAGAGAGTGTTCATTTGTGTATGCACCTGCTTTGTTTGCAGGGGGGAGGGGCCATCATATAGTGGTACTGGCTAAGTCAAGGGAAGACCCCGAGTACTTAAAATGTAAATTTACAGAAGTGTATAATCCCCAAATGAATATCACAATAGCAAGGCACTTATCACAAGGGATCAAGAGCCTGGGGAAACTTTTGCAGCATATATAACTGATTTGAGAAACAAAGCTAAATGTGCAGATTTGGTCATTTAAGGGATGAGTTGATAAAAGACAGATTTGTGTGTGGTATTAATGATGCTGTGAGAAAGATTTTGCTTCATGACAGTGATTTAACTTTGAATAAGGCCATTGAGATTTGTCATATATATGAGCTTACAGAAAAGCACACAGATATGCTTACAAATGAGAAATTCATGCTTCCAATATCTTCTAAAGCTAATGTTGATAGTATGCAGCATGTGGTTAAAAGAAACAGGCCAAAGAACATAGCAGCAGCTGTGAACACTGTAATAGTCCCTGGTAAACCACATAGCTTTCTAGCAAATTCCATAGCATGCACAGTCTCAGTGAAGCTCAACAGGTGAGTCAGCAAACTCAAAGCATGCACTATCACCTAGCTTCATAGTCAACTGTCATAATTGTGGTCGCAATCAGGCAATCATGTGTCTAAAAGAGAAAAGTGCTTAGCTTTTGATCAAAAATGCCACAGATGTAAACAGTGGATTCATTTTAAAAGATTTTGTAAATCAAAAGAGGCTCATTCTTTTATTAAAAGGGAACACTCCAAGAGACAAGTTGATCAATTAGAAAGCTGTGACCCTACTCTTTATGTTGATGGTGTGTCAGTGCTTAATGAAACAGTCAATGCAGTAGATTTATGGGCAAAGAATGATATATTTTGTACTGTTCAGATAAATGGAAAACCCATAGAGCTCAAAGTTGACACAGGTTCAAAGTGCAATGTTATGTCTGCAGAAACATTTGCTAGAGTGTGTGCTGGTGAGAAGCTTAATATAGCAAAGTCTGCACAGCTTGTTGCTTATGGTGGTGAAGAAATTCACACTGAAGGTTAAATGGTGCTTTCATGTTACTCTGCTGGGAACAGCAATGAATTGTAATTGTATGTGGTTAAAAGGCACATACAGTCATTACTAGGCCTCAAAGACAGTTTGAAAATGGGACTACTTTCATTTAATAAGAAAGTTCATTGTGTATGCTTAAAAGGCCACTGTTCTAATTTTGCCCCGTCTATTTTGTCTACCTGTGCTGATCTTTTCAAAGACAAACTAGGCAAACTCCCAGTTGTGTACTCCCTGAAGTTAGACCCTGAAATCAGCTCAGTTGTCAGAGCAGCACAGAAAGTTCTAGTAGCTATGCCGAACCGAGTCAAAGCCGAGCTAGATAAAATGGTGCAGCAAGGAGTGATTTTTTTTCAGTTGATGAACTTACTGAATGGGCATATTCCATGGTGGTAGCTCATAGGAAAAGCTCAGATGATATCAGAATATGTATTGATCCAAGAGATGTGAACAAAGCACGAAAATGACCTCATAATCCAGTGCATACATTTGGAGAATTTGCAGCTCTTATGCCAAATGCCACTGTTTTTTCTGCCTTAGATGCAAAGAGTTCATTTTGGCAAATTTTGCTTAACCTAAAATCTTCATTGCTGACCACTTTTAGTACTCATTTGGGCAGGCACAGATTTTTGAGAATGCCATTTGGGATTAATTCTGCCAGTGAAGTTTTCCAGTGTGCAATGAAACACATTTTTTCTGGGTATCATTGTGCTATTATAGTAGATGATATTCTAGTAGCAGGTAATGGTGAAGCAGAGCATGACAGAAACCTCAAGAAAGTTCTGGAAAGAGAATGTGAAGTGAATTTTAAGCTGAGTCCTCAGAAGTGCAAATTCAGGCTATGAGAAGTTACTTATGTTGGTCATTTGTCTACCAGTTCAAGCTTACGACTAGATCCTTCCAAGCAAGCAGTTATATTTGAGATGCCAGCTCCAGACAATGTTCAAGTCCTACAATGTTTTCTTGGCATGGTTAATTATCTAGGCAAGTTCATTCCAGACTTGAGGTAACCTTCAGCACTGCTCAGTGAGTTGACCCGCAAAGATGTATCCTGGTCATCATCAGAACTACTCCAGAAAGTATTTGATGTCCTGAAACAGAGAACTGCCAGTCCACCAACTCTCAGATACTATGATGTTCACAAACTCTTTCTTGTGATGTTTCAGAGTTTGGTCTTGGTGCAGTCATTCTTCAAGAGGCTAGCATCCAGAACTCTAACCCCAAACTGAAATGCAATATGCTCAGATACAGAAAGAACACTTGGCAATTGTGTTTGCATGTTTGAAGTCCCATGATTATATTTATGGTTGACCTATTCAGATCAAAACTGACCACCAACCTCTATCACTATTTTGAGAAAACCTATGCATACAGCTTCTGCTAGATTACAATGCATGATGTTGAAATTGCAAAACTATAATTTCAATCTTGTTTATACAAAAGGCAAACTTCTTTGTCTTGCTGATATTTTATCCAGATTGCCCAGAAATACCACTGAACAGCATGAAAATGAGAAACTTGATTTGGAAGTCATGGAAGTGAGAAATTTTACTTCTGCATGTCTTGAACTCAGAAGTCACACAGCCTCAGATCCAATTCTTCAGAAGCTCAACCACTTTATTAATAGAGGATGGCTGTCAAAGCAGTCTTGTTTACCTGTAGAAGTGCAGCCTTATTTTCCTTACAGAGTTGAGATTTTGTCTGACAATGGTATCACCATGAAAGGTCCAAAAGTGATTGTTCCAAAATCCTTGCAAAAAGAGTACATTACTATTTTTCACTGTGGTCACCCAGGAAGTGATTCTACCAAATGAAGGGCAAGAGGACTAGTATTTTGGCCTTCTATGTCAAGGGACATTGAGAGAGTACTTTTGTCTTGTTCTGTATGTAATAGAACAAAGTCGCATCAACAGAAAAATCATCTCAGCTAAACCAGATTCCTGAACTACCTTGGTCGACAGTAGCTACAGACAGTTTCGAATGGAGTGGTCAATATTACTTGGTGTTAGTAGACTCTTATTCAAATTGGTTTGAGATTGACCCACTTCCTAATCTAGTGTACAGTACTGTCATTACTAAGATGAAGTGTCATTTTGCAGTCCATGGTATTCTGCACAAAGTTATTTCTGACTATGGTACACAGTTTACAAGCCAGCAGTTCAAGAAATTTGTTGATGAGTGGGACTTTATTCATGTTACAAGTAGCCCTGAGTACCCACAGTCAAATGGTTTGGCAGAACATGTAGCTCATAGTGTAAAACGATTACTAGAGAAGTCAAAATGAGACAATAGCGATGTTTTCCTGAATCTCTTGAATCTCAGAAATATTCCTTGTGATAAAGATCTTGGTTCACCTGCCACAGAGACTTATGTCGAGGCAAACCAGAACCACATTACCAATCAGCAGTAATCTGTTGGTTCCATGTGTTAAGAACAACAAATCAGTGAAAGCCCATCTGTTAAAGAAGCACTTATCCCAGAAGTCCTACTATCATAAGTCCAGCAAACCACTCAATCCATTACGAGAAGGGGAGATAGTGAGGATGCAGATGTCCAAAGCTTTTGATCGCATTGGAGTTGTGAAAAGTGTATGTCCAGAGCTGAGATCATACATCGTGAAATCACAAGAGGTCGAATTTAGGAGGAATCAGAAACATTTGGTACCAGTGTCCAAGCCTGTATTGCAACACCTTGCCTGTGAAAAAGATTCTAGATCTTAGAGTGAGTTATCCAGTGTTCCAGTTCCAGAGGACATTCCAGCAAATATCTCTGTTCCTGAAAAGATTCCTGAAACTCCTGAAACAGATTGCTCACCAATGACTATCCCTGTTGCCGAACCCAGTTCTAATTGCTATATCACTAGACCAAGTCGCATTTCCAGACCATGTTCCAGATACACAGCGACTTGGACATGAATGTTGTGTTTGTATAATTGCATGTCTTATTCAAGTGACATTTTATTGTGGACAATTCATTAAAGAAGGAGGATGTAGATCAGTATGTATGTATACCTTTAAGAAGCTTCCCATGGGCTTGCACAAATGTATATAAACTGAGCACGTGCAAGCCTGACTGCCATTTTATAGTAAGCTGTTGAGATGTAAGCATGCATGTCTGTGTAGTCTGTTCGTTAATCATTTTGTTTATATTTTGTACTGCTGTTATCCATCCTGATGTGTTTCTATGTAATAAAGCATGTACATCTTTAACACTAAACACTGAAAAAGATATAATCGAAAATTTACCAAAAATTAAGAAAAATAAAGTTTGGAGGAAAAAAAAAATCACACCATCCAACATCAATGCGAGGAAAAAAGTATTGGGTTCATTCTCTACTAGGCAGGAAGTCAGAAGAAGATCATCAGAGGGGGATTGTTAGGCTAAAGAAGTTGAAATCTGATTTTTGGTGTTAAAATGCACAAGCAAGATGAGTGCATCCTTAATTGAGAATTCAGATGTCTTTTTATGGTTCCAATTGGCTCTAGCCTAAGGGCTGAGATGTAGAACTATTAAGCCATGCACCAACAAAGGATTTGAGGGTCCAACTGCTAAAATGTACATTCTGGTGAGCTCAATGAGCCCATACAGCTGGGGGGTTATGATACTGCAAGCCACAAGAACATTTTTGAAATTTGACCAATTACAGGGGCATTTTGAGGCCTTATAAAATGAGTATTAGACCATATTTCAACTTAGAATTTCTAAGGTCAATATTAAGTACTTTAACACATTGGCTTATGAGTCTATGACTAAAATAGCCTTATTTTGATAACAAACACTTAAAAAAACTCCATCAATTTTGTTGAAAAATTCTCTCATTAAAAAAGTTGCTTCAGGTCCCCTCCAGTATTAGGGGCCCTGAAGCTTAAGCTTCATTAATTTAATAGTATTTCTACCACTGCCCATGTTGGCTTAGTTCTTGGTATACAAAATGTCCTTTTCCCATTCCCATGTTGACTTAGTTCTTAGTATACAAAATCACTTTTCTCCATTCTTGTGTTGGCTTAGTTATTAGTATACTTTCTGATACTTTATGAATAAACGTATTAATCTTGACCATTTATCACAGTGTATCCTATGAAATGAGTAGATCGCATGGAGAGTTTCTTCACTGTCTGACTAGTTATGTGCAACAGCTGCCTACATCTCCCACCAATTCTCCAGTACTGCACACACCACATGACACTTTTGTGCATAGTAAGCAGCATATAAAAAGGACACAAATCTGCAAAAGACAAGACTCTAAAACAAACAAGATTTTCAAATGCCAGACTTAAGCATTGAGCAAATTGTTTTCAGTTTAACTAAATAGCAAAAAAAAAAAACATTCCTGAAACCAGCTTATGATGGATCCTGGAGGAAACCAAAAGGCTTAGTGTCAGATATAGTATCTGGAAATGGCCTGTGAATGTGCAATTCTTCATCCCGACATATCAATGCAGAAATGATGTGCAAGCAATGTGCCCTTTACAGAAGTATTACAATATTTGCACATCATTAACATCAGCCTTCTAAGATTCATGGGGGAAGCAAAAAAAAAATCTATAGAAAACATCAACATTTGGGGCTGTTTTTTTAAGTATTAGTTTTAGTCATACAAAAAATTCATATGATAAATAATATGCATGTGTACTACCAGTTCAGAGGAGAAGGAACTCCTGAAATGTCGAGCAAAATCATGAACACCTGAGTGTGCTTCTTTCATGTAATAATACAGAGAAACCATATTAGACTACATAGAGGAGGATGCAGATACAAAAGGGAAGGAAGCAGCTCTGTTAAAGGACAAATCATCTGTGGGGTAAAAGGTAATAATGAAACTGAAATTAGCAGTGCATGCATGATATACAATATATGGCGCTTTGCTTAGTCTACAACTAGAGCAATATTATTGTGGGAATCGACTTAAAGCAGTTTTAATACTGTGTGCATTACTGTTTGATGAGCCATGAAACGATTCAGGGTTACAGTCATTAAAATATTGATCTGTTATGTATTTAGTGAAGTACTATAAAGAAAACATTTTTATTTTTATTTCATTTTTAATACTCATTCTGCCATTTACACTATAAGATTAACAACATTTGTTAATTTTGTTAGTGGAATAATCTAAATCAGAGTGAAGACAGACCTGCACCTTTTATGTCTCAAAGGGATACACCTGTATATGACCTAAGATCCCTTAAATGTTTAACGGTGAAAGGTGTTGTAATTGTCATTTTAAAAGTTCTTGATGTAGCAGCCGTGAACACTCACAAACAGCTTGCATTGCCTGTTACTAGGTAGCACATCTGGAGTTTAGTTTTGCATATATATGTTATACAGAGTAACTGTCCCATACAGAAAAAAAAGCTGTATATGTTTGAGAGTACCTCCAGGACAGAAACAAATTAATCAGCGAGTGGGTCATATTACCATTAGTATATCAAAATCAGATATCCAAATCTGTATACATTTTTTATTCAGTAATCTGTTTTCCACACATCACCCCCAGGACTTCATGGGGGTGCTACCACTCATGTTAAATCCATCATCATTAGCCTTATTTAAGGCTTTCCTTTCCTTTTTTTATTTTAGCCTGTCATTAGTGCAATCTACATGTAAGACAGATGCATAATTTCATTTAGAGACATGGATAGAGCATGTAATGAGCTGTGTGGGAGTTGAAGCAATGGAAAGGCACCCCACCTTTACTAGTTACAGTGTCCTCCCCTTCTTGCTTTGTGACTTCATTCACTAAGATACCAAGATAAGTTCTCAATGCAGATATCACGCTGATCACATGATGTAGCACATATGCTGATCACATGGTGTAGCACATTCTTTTTTTCCCTGAAATAATTGTGCAAAAGAAATTCATTTCTGTGCTTTCGTGTATCTGTGACACAATACAGGCTGTCCTGTCTCTCCTGGGTGAAAGACACCACACAATTTACTAGCCTGTCTCCATGTAATGGCCAATTAGTGTCTCATAATACAATGTGAGTGCCTTGACCACATAACATTTTTAGTTAACTGTATATACAAGTGGACAGTAACTTTTACAGTCAGTTGAGATTTTAAGCTCTGACTTCTTATATGTGTAATTCTCTCAAACTGGTTTAGTGTCATGGAATCTAATTACAGAAAAATAAAAAAATGAAGCTGGTCTGTAATATTAACCAGGTAACACAACCCCCCCCCCCCATTCATACTGCTGCTTTGGTGGTGGCTACGAGTGCAGTTTCCCCTTAGAGTTCCAGTCTTTAGCTACTTAAAGTCCGTTGCTGTTTCTTCTCTTGCCAGACCAAAAATTTTTTTTAATGGCTTTCCACGCAGGTTGTTTTAGACCAAAGAGTAATATGAATGGTAATACTTGGATCAGATTCTCTGTAAAAGGCTTCTAGTCTCAGGCTTTTCCTCACCTTGACTGACTTATTGCTGAGTTTATCTAATTAATTTCGGGAGAAGGGTTGCATTGACCAAGGACTGTTCAGTTTTAGCACCTTCCAGTAGAGTCACTCTGTATATAGCTTTAAGTTATTTTTCAATGTATGTGAAACATGTTTTAATATGCAGAACAGAAAGAAGCCAGAGTACACTGTTCACTTTATGGAATAGAAGAGAAGAGAACAGAATGCAAATGCAGGATAGAGGTAAAGTGTGGAAGGAATGGCAAACCACGATATCTCTTGAAAACTTCAGAATGCTCTGCAACCTTACTGTAAAGCAAATAAATGAAGACTCACTGTCTCTCCCTATAAATAAATATATATATATATATATATATATATATATATATATATATATATATATATATATGTGTGTGTGTGTGTGTGTGTGTGTGTGTGTGTATGTATATATATATATATATATATATATATATATATATGTGTGTGTGTGTGTGTGTGTGTATATATATATATATATATATATATATATATATTTATATGTACATATATACAGTATATACTATGACAAATTTTAGAACAACCCTAAATTTTGTTTTGTCAGCCATAAAGAAATCTTACATCCCAGCCAAAAATTCAACTCTTGTCTCATAGAAAGTATAGCATCCCTGAGCAAGGATGGCAAGATATCTAATCCCAACTCTGCCCAACAGCCACATATCACCACATCCACTTTCACATTCCAACCTATGCCCACATCCTAAATAAAACTACTTTTAAACAAACTTAAACCAAGCTGTTCTGCTGATGACCTACCAAGTGAATACCTCAGAGAAGCAGCTGATAGCACAGTCAGTCTTGCCTCAGTCCTTATAAATAAGCCAAACCCAGGAATCCTGTGTTCTTTCTCTCTATACAAATATACACATTATTCCTCTACACAAAGGAGGAAATTCAACAGACACCACTAACTTTAGACCATAGCAGTCTTATCCCCATCTCCAACATACTCGAAAAAAGTATTTAAAAATAATTGTTAAACAATCTCTTGCAGGAAAAAAACTGCTATCCCCAACACAGTACAGCTTCCACGTTTCCAGTAGTACTAATACTGTCCTTCTAACTTTTATAGATCCTGTCACTAAAGCTAGAGATAATAGCAAGTTAGTCTCCTTATTTCTAGACTTGTCTAAAGCCTTC
Source organism: Protopterus annectens (assembly GCF_019279795.1). Taxonomy (NCBI): domain Eukaryota; kingdom Metazoa; phylum Chordata; order Ceratodontiformes; family Protopteridae; genus Protopterus; species Protopterus annectens. The sequence continues at coordinate 1,233,177,923 of NC_056725.1, forward strand.
AACATAGTTTATCACAACAAACTTCTACTTCAGATGTTCTCACTAGGTCTCTCTTAGCCCACCCTTCTGTGGTTCAAAAGCTGCCTGTTCAATAAGTATCAGTCAATAAAATGGCACTCCAGCCTCTCTCCATACCCTCCCCCCAGTTACCACTGGTATACCAGAAAGCTCTATCCTTGGTCCCTTCCTATTTAACTTTCTCACCAGAACTGTCTGCACATCCATACAACAGGCCTCCCTAATACAATAAGCAGATGACACCACACTCATATGCACATCAGACAACCTGGCACATCTCCAAAAAATTACTCAGGAAGCTTTAACAACCACTGAAACATGGCTTTACAACTTACAACTCATACTCAACCCATTAAATGCAAACTAAGCTTTTCACATTTCTCATGAAAAAAATAACATTTAAAGTCTTCTCTCTGTTAATAATGCATTCATTGATTTTAGTCACTTCTCATTGCAAATTATTAGGGACGATAGCGGATGATAATCTTAAACTTGACCTGCATATACAACATTGCATAAAACAAAACTCAACAAAAATTAGAGATGCTTTACTGAGCCAAAAACTTTCTCACCAATGCAACTAAAAATACACTTGCCACTACTTACCTCCTCCCCTCAATAAGTTATTGTGCTCTCATCCTTACTAACTAATCTCCAGGCTTCACAAAAGTCAAAGCTTGAATAATGCTATAATACAACTAAATCTGTAGCAAATACCCCTTTTGTTACCTACCACTGTATAGCACAAAAAGCCTAAATTGGTTAGAACTGTCCTATCAACTAACATTTACACAGCTTCTTACCATCTATAAAATTTTCCAGCATCCATCTGCTTCTCTAGCACTAAATACCAATTTACACAACAATATTCCCAGTTGGTCATTACAATCCAGTGACCAAAACCACCTCTCTGTCTACAAACCTACCAAATCTGCTGGGCATGATCTTTACTTATACCGTATTGCTAAAGACTGAAACTACTTATCTGTATCCATCGCATCAATACCCTCCCTCTAGTCCACTAAAACCACTCTGAAAGACTTCCTAGGCAAAATCTGTCTCTGTTCTTGTTCAACCCCAGGATAAACTATATCCCTAAATATGAACAAGCACCTATTCATACCTTACAACTCCTTACTCTCCCTTCTTCACTCACTTCCTTACTTCAATCAATTTCTCTCCCCTGGCTTTCTGTCTAAATATGCCATAACCCTGCTTTTTTTTCCTCCAACTTCATATTGCAATTTCTGTTAATATTATACTAACATACTTTTAATTTCCGGCTAAAATTTCTCTAAATATTAAATCATTGTCATATAAGTTGTATCTATTTGTAACCAGTTTTCACATTATTCTTAATTTTGTAGGATTGTTTAAATTATAGATTTTTTATTGTTTTTATTGTAGCATTATTTTTGAAGATTGTAAAGTGATTGTTCTTAAAATGCTTTTGTAATACTTTGGGGCTTTTCTCCCTGGATGCCCACTGACAATGGGCACCAACCCACTTGGACTTTCCTGGTAATCAAATGTCAATAAATAAATCAATACAATAAAATAAATGCAAACTAAACATACACCTGCTCTTCAACAATAAAGCCAGTGGAAAAGGCTCCATTCAGCATGTTGCTATCCAAGCACTTATCACAACTGGAGCTACCACAAGACTTCCTCACTAAAACAATCAAGGGCCTAAATCCCAGTAATTATGAAGACCATCTCAAAGCTTTGTCCCTCTTCTTGGTATCACACAGGCTACTAAGAGATGACCTCTGCCTCACGTACAGGGCCTCAACAGAACCTATACTGTAAGACCTTTAAAACATTAACAAGCCCAGTGATACAGTAACCACCCACTCAAGGGATCTCTGTCTCTTTTGCAACATAAATAAAACATGTTGGAGGGATAGATATGTATCAGAGGGAATACTTATTTTATGCAACCATCTTCCACTTCACACATACTTCAGTTGCTCTGTTCAAAGATAATGTTGATGAATGGATGGGATATCACAAATTAATTCCTGGTTTTGAACCCCTGTCCCTTATGGATAGGGGCAACAAGTAAATGTCCCAGCATATCCTTGTTCTGCTCACCTATGGGTTATTCATATACAAAACAGAAGGTCTAAATATGACCATGGTAATGTAAGGCTAGGTTTCTTATGATCCTCACAGATCAGTAGCCTCGTAAGTACCTGTGAACCAAAAAAAAGTACTGTTTTGGAGTGGCACAGTGGTAATGTGATTATTATAGCTGTCTCACAACACTTGGTTCTCTGGTTGAATTCCCACCTGGCTGCTTGCTTTTTGTGTGGAGTCTTCATGTCCTTCTGTATCAATATGTGATTTTTCTCAGTTGTCCTCTTTCATTCCACATTCTTAAAAGGCATAGTATTAGCTGAACTGATGATGCTATAAAATTTCCATAGGTGTGTGTGTGTGTGTGTGTGTGTGTGTGTGTGTGTGTGTGTGTGTGTGTGTGTGTGTGTGTGTGTGTGTGTGTGTGTGTGTGTGTGTGTGTGCTGACAGCATCTTAAGTACTATCTATGCTGTTAGGGTTAGGCTATTTACAGATCTGGATTGTGGTGCTGTGCCCCCATATTGAGGGGTGCAGGAGTACAACTTTCCAGCAAAAATGTATTGTTATGAAGTATGGATGATGTAGTAAGTGTTAGTATTATATATTTATGTTACTCTTTATGTTTTAGCTGAAATATTTTGAGTATGTCCTTTCTGAAGCACAGTGCTTCGTTATATATCCAAGGCTATAAGAACAACATCATGTGTGAATAATAATGATGCAACCCTCATATCCCTAAACATGATGCTTTCTATACTTGGAATTTACCTTGATGTCCAGTTCATGCAAATGATAAACAGGAGCAAAGATAAGACATATCCTTGGTGGAAGCCTAGGTTCACAGTGAATGTTATCTGATTTAATTGTCAAGAATGCAAATGCAACTCTAACTCTGTTAAATAAATGGACCAAATGGCATGCAGTAGCAGCCCTGAGATCTTGTACTCTTGTACTGTTGGATATCTCCCACAAAGCATTCTGGGATACACAGTCATATGCCTTCTACAGGTCCACAAAACACATGCAGATAGCATTGAAAAACACCCATAATCTCTGTTAAAATCTGTACAGAAACAAATAATTGCTCCACATTCCACAGCCAGAACAAAATACTTATAGGGTTTCCTGAACCAGAGACTCATTTATTGGATAAAGTCTACTTTCCAGTACCCTGACATAGTCTTTCCAGGGAGTCTGAAGAGTGTGGTCACTATTTGGTTAGAGTACAGCCTTCGATACCCCCTTTTTTTAATTTGCTAGAAAAGCGGAACTGTTCCTGTCATCCATACAGAGCTGGAAATATGGGTTACCAATGTCACCTCAGCAAGCTATCCAGTGCATGCAGTACTTCATTCATTCCCACAACGTTGCCATCTTGTAACTAATACCACAATGTCTTCACCTTCAGAAATGAGTCTAGACCCACCAGTTACTTCTAGCACTTCATTGTTACATGAGTGCATGCCTCAGGTACCCAGTAAAGATATAGGCATGGACTATATGAACAAAGCATTATCTGCATTGACTTTCGGATCATACAACACATCCAGGATGCCAGGAAACGTGAGGCACATGTACTCTGATAAGGCTAAATCATTATTCTTTTATGGATATACTGAGATATATATTACATTTCCTTTTCAGAAGCAAAAGTTTTGAAATAGTCTTATGGTACATTATGTTGTCTTTTATACATCTATAACATTTTACCTAAAACACATTTAGGCATTATTTAAAGAAATAAAATATTAATATTAACAAGTTACTGTAACTGCAAAACTTTTCTTTTCATTGCTGACAAAGATAAATCACATTATTAGCAGAACTGCAAAACATTTCACCACTATTTGTTGTGAAGAACTACCTTTTAATCTTTCGGTCTGTTTCAGTAACTTGCTGACCTTCTCAGCAATCTTCTAAACCTCAGACACTTTGCAAATACTGACCTCTGTACTTTCAATGCTGATGTTTCATGGAATTTACAAGACAGACATACTGTAGACCATAATCACCCAGCCAATATCTCCCCTCATAGGATACCACCTACCTTCAGGAGAGCAGCACAAGTCAAGCTCAGGGTCAACTTATAATCATCAAGGTTTTTCTTAAAATAAGTGAGGTTATAATTGTATCTTATATGGAATAGAAAAAAGCTCCAGAGATGTGGGAAGAGTTGAGTAATAAGTCTTGCTCTCCGTCATACCTTATTTATTAGCTGATGAAGATTTAATTCTAGTATAAATACTACCTCAGCTTTCTTCTGAAAGGGGGCCACAAACCTAGTGAAAGCTGCACATAAATGACTGTGCAAGTATCTGTGCAATGCAAAATATAGGGACAGAGTTTCAGGCTTGTCTTGGTAGTTCAGAGTCTTCAGTCTAGTGAACATTTTAGTTAGGAATCTCTTGGGTCTTTCAAGCTGTATGATGTATTTGGAGAGATGCATACTAAAAGGGCATTATATTCTATGACTTGCATGATCAGGGCAGAGTATAAAGGAATGATAACTTATTTTGACTTGAGTGAGAGAAGTTTAGTTATTAACTCAGATGAATAGAAGTATTTCATGACTACTGTTACTACGTGGTGGTCAAAGGGTGGGGATTATTCTACAAAGGTGCTACGGTCTCTGTTAACTGTATCTTTATGGATTGGGGTGCTGTTTATCCTATAATCTACTATCAAAGTTTGTTTATCAGAGATGACAACTCTACACTTACTTTTAGTTTCAGCCTAATTCTAATACACCACCAATTTGTATGGCTTGGCCCTTACTGTAGTAACCTAGTACTGAATGCTGAGTGAAGGACAATACCCAGCTTCTCGTAATTATCAAATTTATTTAGCCAAATGACTTTCTTAGTGGTTGAGGATCCAGGAAGCAAATGCTAAACAGAAGGGGTCACATTAATGAGCTCTGACGAATGCCACTCAGTGCCAGATACAGCACTAGGCGACCAAGGCAGTCTCCTAGGGCCCACTGGCTGGGAAAGGCCCCTCACTGGCTGGGAGGGGAGTCGCTGGCAGGAAGATTTATTTTTTTAATTAAATTTTTTTTGTAAGACCTCTTGCGTATGATCGCACAGATGCAACAGGTTTATGCAATCTGTTTCTATCTTCTGAATCTGTGCGACCTGTTGTTTACATTTTCGTCTTCCGTGCACATGGAATTTGAATGCTAGAAGACCTTTGAAATGCGGACCACAAACAGACAACTGAGAGGTAGGTCTGTGTGTATGTTTGTTTGTTTGTTTAAGTGGTAGGTAGGTAAGTGTATGTGTAAGAAGTAGTTAGGTAGGTCTGGGTGTGTGTGTGTGTGTGTGTGTGTGTGTGTGTGTGTGTGTGTGTGTGTGTGTGTGTGTGTGTGTGTGTGTGTGTGTGTGTGTGTGTGTAAGAAGTAGGCAGGTAGGTTTGTAAGAAGTAGGTAGGTAGATAGGTAGGTAAGGGTGTGTGTGTGTAAAAGTGGGGGGGAGGTGTCTCTCAACTATAGAGATTTTTCCAGAATATCCAGATTTTTGATGTATATTTTTAGTATGCTCCTCATAAAATTTGTCTTTTTTGGAGGGTTTATTGTAGCAAATCATTGAGCACAGAATCTACTAAATAATGACAGGCATTTCAGTTTCAGACTTCATATCCTTCAGAAAATTCACAATCACAATACATTTTATTCTAGCAACTTTATAAATTTGTGAGAGCAATATTTAAAGTTTGCCCCTATTTTTAGGGGGAAAGGGACAAACTTTAAATATTGCTCTCACAAACATCTATTTTTGGCTTTGCCCAGATTTTTTGTGCTACGAGGTAGAGAGGTGTGTGTGTGTGTGTGTGTGTGTGTGTGTGTGTGTGTGTGTGTGTGTGTGTGTGTGTGTGTGTGTGTGTGTGTGTGTGTGTGTATAAGTGTATGGTGTGGGGTCCAATCCATTATCTTGCTTGCCTAGGGCTCCATTTGACCTTCATCCGGCTCTGATGCCACTCACCTTTTTGATTTCTGAGAGGGTACCTGCTACTTTAACTACATGAGTACTATTTGTAAGCTAGTTTGCTAACTGTCTTACAACATAAATGTCTATAGTGAGGTTTTTAAGCTTGTTTACATTTGCAACATGGGGAAGAGTGTCAAAGACATTGGCCAGATTCAGGTATATTGTATGAACTGCATACTGTTATTTACAGCTTCACTGACTTTCTTGACAAGGTTCACCAATTTAATTAGGCATGAAAGCATACACTAATTATAGACATAGTATACACTGTTCACTAAGAACAGTGTATACACATAGTATACACTGTTCTTAGTGAACATACAACAGAAGTATAACTCACACCTTCTTCCTGTTAATTTTAGTTTTCCATCTGATTTTCTTGCAGCTTTAAATACTGAGGGGGATTCATAAAGGTTACCACAAAGTGTAGACTACATGTACACTTAGTGTAATCTTTATGAGTGACTAGAAAGCACAAAAAATGTGGTAGGGATGTTATTGAATACAGACCATGTACATGTGCACTTAGTGTAGGTGTTACTGAATTAAGCCCATAATCTCCCTTTGAAAAAGCCATATACCCTGTGGCTATGCTTAAAATGAACAGTTTTAGGAGGAATTCAGAGAGGGTATATTTTATATTGTTAATTAAACAACCAGGTATACTGTCAGTGGAGACTGAGATAGTATTTTTAGTTTTTAGACGTTCTATAATAATCTCTTACTAGTATGGTGGTTATCACAGAGAATTAAGGCTCTGAGCTGTTAATGAGCTGCTGCCTGTAGTCACAGGTACAGAGTTTGATTCCTTCATCTCCATGTACGTAGAGACTCTGAGCAATTCGCTTGACTAGAAAGTGCTCTCAAATTGCACTGAAAATGGATATTATTCCAAGTAGGCTTACCTAGTTAACAAATGCACTAAAAAATGGAAGGAAGGAATTTGGGAATTAATGAAACTTAGTGACTATTTCTGGTGTGAAGTTGTCAAATTGTCTGCAATTATAGAAGAAATATCCCTAGGGTTGAAATCATAAATACTATTATAAATTAATTCAGAACATAACTAACTGTTATTCCGTAATTGTCTAAAGTAGTTAATCAAGAATTTGTGATTATCCTAGGCTGCAGATGCTAATTTTAAAGTACTGTTTCACTTTGATCTTCCTTAAGGTAACTTTTAAATCGTTACTCATCTTTTTGATAGATTATCTAATGTGGGAATATTTTATCATAGTCCTTAACTGTGTTTTTTCCTTTGTTATAGAGCATATTAGTGCAAGAGTTCCCCCAACTTGGTTTATTTTTATATTCCCCAATATATTTGGGTCTGATTTGGGACCACTTAATTTATGCTATTTATTAAATGTGAGTAAAACTCATTGGCAAATGGGGACTGGAAATCTGATGATTGAATTTTAAGAGCTCATCATATAGTTTTAATAGGTTAAAAGTTATTGAATTCATAGGTGCTCATTCTAATTAGTTAAGATTTAATAAATGTGAAGGCTACAAATTTGTGGTTAGATTGGATCAGAAATAAGAACACTGTAGGAGAACAGCAAGTAGGTATAATTCTGAGGATGAGACCTTTAATGAGTTTGACCTCTAGACGGTTGCTATCTGTTTGTACAAGGGAGTTTACCTCATACTCTGATACATCATTCAGGAACCATGCTACAAGATTTATTTTTTTCTCCTGTGTAACTAATAAAAAATCCACCTTTAGCTTCAAGCCAGATGCATGGCCACTGCCAGACTGCCTGTTAAATTAGTTAATTTTTCTCAGGCATAACCAAATTAAGCCTCAAGCAAAACTCTCTACAGGGCCCCAGTACTGCTAAGGCTCATAGATGCATAGGTTCATAGGTACATTCTAGGCTACTGATCTGTGAAAATCTTAAAAGAGGCCTAGCCTTACATTCCCATGGTAGTTTAAGCCCTTATATTTTGTCTAAAAATAATTCAAGAGATGCACAGAGCAAGGGTATTTTGGGACATTTATATACTGGCTGTATTCATGAGGGACAAGGGTGCTAAACTTGAATTTGCAGTTACCTGTTCATGTGTTCAAACTGCATTATACTTGAACAGAGTAAAAGAGCTACTTTGCTATATGCAGAATGAAAGATGATTCTATAGCAGTGGGATTCTGTATGATGCATATCTAACCCTCCAACATGTTCTGTTTATATCATATAATAAATTCAAATTCCTTGATCAGGTGGACTTGTGACTGTGTAATAGGTCTGACAAGAAAGTGTCTGTAAGGCTCTCTATGAGAGGAAATGGTTGCCTCTCAAGTAGCCTGCATGATACTAAGAAGAGGGACAAGACTTTGAGATGGTCCACATAGTTGTTATGATTTAAGCCCTTGATTTTCTAAGTGAGGAAGCATTGCGGTCATTCCAGTTGAGACAAGTATTTGGACAAGTGTGTACCAAAAGGGGCAGTATACTCAATGATCATACTACTTAGCACCAAGTGCAGTCAAATAATTATATCCCTGGACCTGGACACTACACATTTAGATATAAACTGTGCAAGGAAAAATAACTTCCTTACAATAGTTAAAAAAATAGTTACGTTGAGTCCTACAACCACTCTATCTTCTCTGTAAAACAATGAAATGCACAGAGGAAATGCAGTACAGGCTCCAGATAAAAAGATTTTATTGTGATACAACTCGCAGCTATTCTAACAGTAAATTGTCCAGAAAATATAAGAAAATGTAACAAAATGATTACTTCTTGGATTAAAAAACTTCCAAATTTTAAAACAGGTTAAGTGCTTTCACCTAGGAAAAATACCTTTTCCAATGATTACCTACAATATACAAGTAACCATCCTAAAAGAACTTTTATATAATATTTATAAAGGGCAGTGTATAAGGGTAGCCTGTATGACATCGAGATATGAAGAGATGATACAGGAAATGGAGTACATAACAGGGCTAGTTGAAGAACGAGGATATGATAAGAGAATGATGAGAGATGTGAAACAGTATGTCATTCAGCAATGGGGTAAAAATATGTACCACTACTAGGAAGTTATAAAGGAACAAGTGGTTTCTCTAGTATTGATCAAATAAAGAACACAGCGAATTATCAACGAGCATGTGTTTTGGAGTATAGTCCCTATGTTCATCAGATTAAGCCAATTATGGAAACTCACTGGAGGATATTTTTGTTGGATGATAACTTGGTTGGACATGTAAGGGAAAGACCACATTTTGTGTATAAAATGGGAAACAATTTAAAGAGGTTATTAGAGAATGGGGAGGTAAATAAATACAGTAATAATACAGAAATCTCTAAAAAGGCAACCAAAAATATGGTAATTGTAACCAGTGTGAGGTTATAATGGAAGAAAGAGAGATCACATTAGACAATATAAATAAGACTAAAATTAAGTTTAAATCAGGCAACTGTAACATTAATTTTGTCATTTATATGGCAAAATGCAAAACTTGCCCTGGATATTATATAGGCAAGACCAAAAGAGCCTTTAAAAAGAGGATATACGACCACCAATATAGTATCAAGAGAAAAGATGGTAATAATGCACTGTATAGGCATATTGAAAGGTTAGGGGATGAACACAATTTCAAATTTGCCATACTAGAGCATTTTAAACATAACCCTAAGGGAGGTAATAGGAAAGAGATTTTGAGTTATAGGGAAGTATGGTGGCAACTCCTTACAGGTGCCTCAAATATACCAGGATTGAATGACAACATATCGATTAAACCCATATTGTTGAACAGAATATCAAGAACATGAGAAATGTAATTTGAGTTATTCAGCATTAAAATACACTATACATCTGAAATATTAGGAAGAAGGGTATATGTTACAATGTTTAGATAAACAAGGTTTGGAAGGTTGTACAATCAAATTGCCGATGTATAATAGATTAGAATCATTATTAACATAAGGTAGGGAATATTAACATCTGAGGATGCATCACAATAGAATACACATATTTGTTTATGTAGAAAAGTTAATAAATGTTTTTAATTATTGTTTTTAATCATCAGTCATTATAAAGGATTGTTACAGTGCAAAATAAAGATCAAATGGGATTGTATAAGCAACAACAGAAGGATGCTCAGTGCTACATATCTTAAAAATGGAGCAATATGACTTTAAGGGCTGCAATTTGTTTTTGGCGCCAAAAAAGTTATTTAAACACTGGAGCACTAGAGCACTTTTGTTCTGAGGAAGCCTACATAGTGTAGGTGAAAGCGCTTAACCTGTTTTAAAATTTGGAAGTTTTTTAATCCAAGAAGTAATCATTCTGTTACATTTTGTTATATTTTCTGGACACTTTACTGTTAGAATAACTGCGAGTTGTATTGCAATAAAATCTTTTTATCTGGAGCCTGCACTGCGTTTCCTCTGTGCATTTCGTTGTTTGCAGAGAAGATTCCTTACAATAGTGAATATATGTTAATCAAAGGGACAGTTCATTGCTGACATAGGTTTCCAGATTCCTGACTACAGAATCAATTTTCAGGGGTGTGCTGTCAATGTAAATCTTACCTACCAAACAATATAATTATACATTTCTTGGCATGTAGTTTTTATTCCATGGTTTTGACACCAGCTATATCTTTGGGACAGGAACTCTTGGAGGATCTTGATGTCCTCTGGGGAGTTTATACGGGTGCTGAGTTTACAGTCATCTGCAAACTTGGTCAGCCACAAACCCTTAACAGTAATGCTGGTATCCAGGAAGTAAATTTATTTATTTATTTGTTTATTTATTTATTTATTATTTGTTAACCGGGGTGGTCCAGCTGAGCCAAAGGCCTGTTTTCAGTGGAGACCCGAGGAGAAAAGCTCCAGAAAAATACAGTGACATTAAACATGCATAAGTTCAAAAATTGACATAGTTGTATCATACATTCATAGAGCAGGAAAATGTACATAGTTAAATTGTTGCACATATTTACAATAACAGAAGTTCATGCTATTAGGTCATAAAACTGGAGAATATCATATCTAGATTGGTAGTGAATGCAAGCTATTGTTGCTGTTAACAGAGAGTATGGATAGTAGAACATTGAGACAGTTTGAGTAGGGAGAGGTTTGGGGGGATTATGTACGGTCCTGGCATGGGCAGGAGCTAGTCTTAAGAAGGTAGTTTTTAAGTTCAATTCTGAAACAAGTTGTACATTTGATGTTACGAATTTTTGGTGGGAGATTGTTCCAGTCTTGGGACACTCTGCTTTTATATAGAAGTTTACCAAAGTTTTTGTTGGTTTTATAAATATTAAGAAGATATTGATCAGAGCTGCATAGAGTTTGAGAGAGGGTGTAGAGGGATATAAGATATAAGAGAGGAGACAGAGGGACAGGCTGAGGGTTTGTTTAGTAAGGTGTGAGTGAACTTTAGCTGGGAAAGAAGTGAGACAGTGGTGGGATTTGTATGCTGGCAAAATGAGCTATGTTGTTGCAAGTTTGTTCCAGTTTGGTTGAATAGGTAGATTGTAGAAATGTGAGAATCGGCGAGGCATACAAAAGACAAGGTAGGAGGAAATCCTGTACCAGTGAGGGTTTGGAGTTAGAGGCTAGGAATGTTTTGTGTCTATAAAGTAGTCCCGTTTTTTGATTTGTCTTTTTAATACAGTGTTGTATATGGAGGTCAAATTTTAATTGGTCATCAAAAGTTTAATGTGAGAATCAGCTTTGATGATGGTATTGCTATGTAATGAGATGATAAAGGTGATTTTATAGTGGGAGAGGGATTTACAGAAAAAAGGAGAACTTTGTGTTTTTGGGGGTTTAGGATAAGCTGTTTCATTCAGCCATTATTCAACGTTGTGAAATGTGTTTTGAATGATAGAGTGGAACTGAGAGATGTCATGAGATGAGGCTAGAGTCATCTACACATTTTATCAGGGAGGAGGTGGTGCAGGAAGAGTGGACTTTGTTTGTGAAGATGTTGAAAAGAAGAGGTTGTAGAATGTAGCCCTGTGGGATGCCTGTCTGGATGAGTAGGAAAGGGGAGCAGGTGGAAAGCCATCTGACTGACTGTAGCCTATTGGAAAGGTAGTTTGAAAACCAGAGGATAGTAGAGGAGGAGAAGTTGAGATCAGCTAGTTTATTTAGTAGTTTGAAGTATGAGATGGATGCAAAAGCTTTTGAGAGGTCAAGGAAAAGACATGAGATTACTAGGTTTTTGTCTCTGGCCTCTGTGACTGTGTGTGTGTGAAGGACAGAAGGGCAGTGGATATGCTATGGTTTGGCCGAAGACCATGTTGAATAGGGGTCAGAAGGTTTTTATCAATTAGATAATTAAGAAGTTGATTATGTATTAATTTTTCTAGAATTTTAAACAGTGGTGAGAGAATGGCTATGGGTCTGTAATTTGATGGATCGATGGAGTTACCTCCTTTGTGTAATGGTATGGTGTAAAAGGATTTCCAAATGTCATGGACAGTAGATTCGTGGATTTACCTACAGTATTTATGAGTATAGAGACAAGTTTAAGAAAGAGAGAAGGGAGGTTATCTACAAGTGGGGAGCAAGGTTTAAGTTTTAGTAAAATAGATTTTATGTAGGCAGTGGGAACATGGTTTAGAGAGAACAGGATGGCATTGGTAGTGTTGGGAGTGGTGGGTGGAAGATTTATACTTTGTTCTGTGTGTGTGCAAGTTTACAAATAGAATCAATGAAATAAGAGTTTAGTAGAGTAGCAGTTTCTTGAGGAATATTGTTTGGGTAGGGGGTTGGGGTAGTGTGTTTTCCAGGGTGTAGGATCTTGTTAATGGTGCACCAGAAGTTTTAGGGTTAGAATTGTGGGTGTATTGGATCTCATGGCAGAATATTTTTTGTCTTTGTTAATATGCTTTTTTGTGAGATTTCTGAGCTCTTTATATTTTTGGAGTAATACAGTATATTTAGTTTTTAGCATAAGTTTCCTGGTACTATCCCAATTTTTCATAAGAGTTAGGATGTCCTTGGAGAACCAAGGGGTATAGGTTGTTTTAATCCTAACTTTCCTTAATGGTGATAGGGTGTTAAGGACATCAAGGAATGTATGGTTAAATGCCAAAGAGGTTGTCCAAAGGCTGAATCCTTGGGTACATTTCTAGCAACACGCCTTTTGGAGGAGGTAGCTCTGCCCACCTTTATTTGCTGGGTTAAATTTTTGAGTCAATTTGCTATCTGCTGAGTTATACAGGGATTTACATTTAGCTCAGAGAATTTATTTATGATATTGTAGAGTAGGAGTGGGTCAAATACCTTTGTGAGGTCTAGATATGCAATTTATACTGATTTGACTTCCATTGCTACAGTTATTATGTTGACAAAGTCAACCAGATTAAGTAGGCAGGATCTGATCTGGCCTTGATGAATCCAAACTGGCTTGGGTCCCCCCTAATTTTATAATAATCCTTCCCATAGCCTTACAGATTTGGCTGATTAGCCTTATGGGTCTGTTATTATCCAGGTCTGCTGAAACCCCATCATTCTGCAAGGGAGTAAATGTTGCTGTCCTCTTTTCATTTGAAATAAAACCTGTTTTGAGGCTGACATCGAATAGCCTCAGTAGGGGTGTCTGGCAAGGCATGTTTTTGGCTGAACATTATGCAGGCTGGTACACTGTCCAACCCCATAGAAGTAGTGATCTTGGCAATGGATAACACCTTGAGGAGTTGTTCATGGGAAATTTGAGGAGGGTATAGAGGGCAGGTATGTGATCTGAGAATATTGGAGGGAAGAGGGGTGATATTTGAGCTAAAACTGTCAATGTCCTCTGGATCCGAGTATGTGATATTGTTTGCTATTAGGTCTGCACAGTGCTAGGCATTATTTCTAAGGGTTCTAATATAGTTAAAGAAGTCTTTGTAGCTATCCTTCACCAGGGTGGCTATTCTTACCTCATATCTACCTCATGTCTGGCTTTGGTTGGTTTGATCAGGGTCTGAAGTTCCTTGCTTAGGTTAGCAAGAACATTTTTGGTATCTTGAGAGTTAAATTTGGTTTTGTAGGCAATTATGTTTTTCTTTTATTACAGAGACAATTTCTACTAGGGGTTCTACCGAAGGGGGTTATTTTTGAATTTGACATTGTGATTATTTCTAAGAGGGATAGATGTATCTATGCAGTTACTGATATGTGCATAGAATTTGGTAGTAAAAGATTCTGCCTAACCAGTGGGGGTCATCAAAATGGTAGGAGATTTTGAATTTGGTAGGGCGTGACTTAAATTTAGCAATTTAGCTTTCCCATAATCTCTGAATACCGAGGTATTGGAAGTTGCTTCAGCCTTAAAGTGAATAAGACTGATTTGTGGCCTTATTTGACCAGGGAGGGTGTTACAATTGTTGGAGAGCATAGCTGTCCCATATCAGTAAGGGCCAAATCCAGGATTTTGTCACCCCTGGTTGAAGTGCAGTCTAACTTGTCTAGAGAATTTGCATTGTTGATGTCCCAAAATTTCTGTACATAGATGTTTGAGGATGTACAAGTATTCCAGTTTATGGAGGGGTAGCTTAAGTTTCCTAAAAGAATGATGTTTGGCTTAGAACATAGGCACTCCATACTAGTTAGGTAGGAGGTATGGGCAGAGCGGGACATAGAGGGGATCCTATAGTTAGCTATGACATGATAAGGGGTTTTGTTAATAGTAAGATGGACATGAAGGGGTTCTAGGTCATTATCTTATCTAACAAGAATGGAGGTGATTTTTTAGAATATGGAGACACCACCACCTTTAGTGCCCTTGTCTAATGTAGTGGTCCTGAATGTGTTATAGGCATTCAAACCTGCACTGACTGAATGCTTTCTTCTGTCTTCAACCATGTCTATGTATATCAATGTTTTCCCAGGTAAGGAGTGCTTTTCGGGAGTAGAGGTTTTTGTCACAGTTCCAAGCACTGAGGATCAATACCTTAGTGTTACGCAGATTTTGTTTTATTATGTTGGAAGCTTTAGAAGTCTGATATTGCCTAAAAAATGACAGTATGGGGTTGGGCAAGGATTTAACCAGTATACAAAAGCCTTGGGTGGAGAGGTGCTGGCCTTCCTTCACAAAGCAATTAGGGCTGTCTACCTTTTCCTCCCAAGCTGACATATATATATATATATATATAGAGAGAGAGAGAGAGAGAGAGATTGATACCAGATGCTAAGCCAATTTTGAAAACAATAATATTGTGACATCTTCCTTGATGATGGTCGAATGCTGCTCAAGGCTAGGTTCACACCAGTCTCAGACACATATTGTGACAGCTCCATCATGTCTCCCTTAATTTAGTCCAGGGAGATGCATTTCAAGTCATTTACACCTATGACTGTCATATGCCTACTTGTGGAGCTAGGACTTGAGAATGTGTAATGTAATGAATCATAGTGGCTGATATGCAAATGACCAATGCCCTTCTCCTTCCAAAGCCTGTTGAGTGGTGTGTCACTGTGTCTCTCTATGGAGTCACATCTTACTAGGGTATTGGATTGTGTGGAGATTTGGCTTATGGACTATAGAACTCAGTCAGTGTGACTCTTATATGTATGTTTCATGATGGATGCGGCCTGTGTTGTGAGTTTGTGACATCGCTGAGGGTACGTGTTTCTTAGATTACTTTTAGGAGGCCTTTCTGATTTAGGTGGGATACTAAATCAGCATATGAAGCTCTATGTGTTTGGTCTGAATGCTTAGTGGTAGGAAACTTAGTGGTGGAGCATAAGCTGTGTGTTCTTGGTTTAGGCTGGTGTTCTGTGGTACTGACAACCTTCTTGTTATTTGTCGTGGCTTTGTATGAGAGCTTTCTCTCCAATAACATTTATAAATACATCTCTTACATAATGTCCACTGGTTTAAGTAACAGGTAGTTATTTGTAAACATAAGGCAATTGTATTGTTTCAGGATGCCAGTTTCAACCAGGTTGCTAGAGAGGCAGTTGGAAAGTGCAGACGCATGGCTCCCGCTGCTTACTAACCTGGGCTGTAGCAGTAGTTGTACCTATGAAGTTTGATGTTGATTTTCTGGAGGCTTTTTGTCTAAAGCAAAAACAATCTAAGTCTGCATGTGAAGATCAACATGCCACCTAGTGCCAACTTTTCTGTCTAAAACAAGGAATCTTAAGTCTCGACAAGAACAGCAACACACAACCTAGCACAATCTTCTTTGTACAACTACTGACTATTTAAAGTGCAATAATAATTGGGGGAATAAGTTGTATTAAGTTAAGGTTCTAAACATTTGTCTTTACAGTGCAGGTTGTCATGTTGCTGTGTAATGGCAGCGTCATGCTGAATTTACTTATTTATAACACAGAAAATAAGGGGAAAAAGTCATAGAAGAGCACATCAACCAATAGCAAGACTCTTGAATTTTGCTTCATTACCAAGTAATACTCAAAATGTATTTATTTATTGACTGGGAAAGTTCACTCGGTCAGAACCCCATTTTCATTGGAGGCCCGGGGAGAAAAGCTCCAAATTATAAAATCAAAATTATTCATTGAGATATTACAAACAGTAATAAAACAGTGTACAATTTTTTATAAAATTAGCTAGTGATTAGTTATACACAAAAGTTTTATACAGTGTGGTTAGGTATTGGCAATACGCATGCAATGTTTTTAATGGCATTCATTGTAAGGAGAGAAAACAGACAGTAGATTTATTCACTTCCAGACATGTGAGGATTTGGATTTTGCCTAAATAAATGATTATAAAAAAGCCATAAATTAAATACCTTAAACTGATGGAGTAAAGTCAATGCAGTTCAGAGGATTTACAAATTATTACTTGTAATCTAAGAGAGTCATACTAATCAGCAACATCTAAGAGTTTGCTTATGGTGGTCTATAGTTCTGGGCACAAGGACAGATTTGATTATTAAGAAAATGGCTTTTTAGAGTGAATTTGAAGGTTTTTAAGGAATCGAGTTGTGTGATGGGGGAGGGGATATGGCATTCCATGCTTTCAGTATGGAGTAGGAGTACAATCTTTGTCCAGCTCTCTTATTTGGCTTGGATACGTTTAGAGGCTGCTTATTAGTAGACCACAGATTCCGGGAGGGGATGTAGATTGTAGGATAGAATGAAATGAAGGGCAGTTTTCTGGGTAGGATATTAGTTTATGAGCAAGAGTTAGTTGGGTGTAATGAAAGTAGTGAGGGAATTCCAACCATTTCACTTCCTTTATGACCTGGCAATGATGTGCGCGGTTTGGTAGACCACAGGCAAATTTTGCACATTTTGTAATTCTGTTGCTTAGAGATGTGTGAAGGTTGGCAAAGATCAGGGAACCACAGAGGAGGGAAGGGAGTATGAGGGTATTTGTTAGTTTTATTTTTGTGGGGTTTTCCATGTACTGTTTATGTCTGTAGGGTTTGCTTAGTTTAAAATGATTTTTTTATTGTATTATGACTGTGACGCCCATGCACTGGCCCAGTAATCAAGGAGCCCCAGTACTCACCACTAATACCAGTGAGGGATGTACACATTGGGAGGATGACAAGTACACACACAGTAAAGTACAATTTTCCTTATGAGCACACAGAGATCAGTCAGTCTGGGACTGGTTTCTCCCTTTCTTTCCAGATCCTCAATAAGACTCTCCACTGGCACAGCTTTAGAGTTAATATGTCAGTCGAGCAGTCAAGGCAAAACCTCCAGCACCCTCTCTGTCCAATCAGTGCTTCGTGTCCCTGCCCAAGTAGCTCACACACACACACACACACACACACACACACACACACACACACACACACACACACACACACACACACACACACACACACACACACACACACACACACACACACACACACACACACACACACACACACACACACACACACACACACACACACACACACACACACACACACACACACAGACACACACACACACACACACACACACACACACACACACACACACACACACACACACACACACACACACACACACACACACACACACACACACTTTGAGATATGAGTAATATACAACCACACATGCACTCCTGGAGAAGGCTGGCACAGGTTCCCCAGCTATGCCCCCTTCTTTCCAGACTATAAGGTAGAAATCACTGCCACCAACCACTAATATCAGCTACTATAAGGCCCTTCCCAAAAGGTGACCAATTACACTGTGTAATATTGCTGTTATCCAAATAGTGAGTGTGACTGAGCAGCAAGACTATTGGAGTGGCTTGGACAGTATCACTAAATACATGCACGTACTGTAGAGCTTAAATTATCTCTACACAAAACAGCCACAGTTCATAGGTTCATAGGTTCATACTAGGCTATCTGCCCTAGGGCATTTATAAGCCTAGCCAGAGTGTGTATGGCTTTCGCCACCCATTTTAAATTAATTTTGCTATGCCCTTTTTCGAGGTTAGTATACTGTGCCTCTGTCTAACAGTGACACAGAAGTGATACCCGGGGTAAACCTACGATCTCCCATCCACTCATCAAGATTCCTCTTGAAGAGAGTCAATGAGGGACTCTGCCTAATCTGGACTGGGATTTTATTCCAGAGTGAAGGGAGCCTCTGGGTTATGAATCTGTCCCTCCAGCATGTCCTATTTATTTCAGTACTGAGGTTCAAGTCCCTCGGCGTGGCTCGATGGGATTTGGATTTTCTGAGGTGCAGCATGTCCATTAATTCCGGGTTGGACATGGCTTTATAAGTCAGGCACAGATCGCCTCTGAGCAGGCGGTATGCCACTGAGTAGAGCTGGAGTTTCTTTAACCGGGCAGCATACGGCATCTGTTTGAGCCCCTTGATCCTCTTGGTGAGGTACTTTTGGGGTCTTTCCAGTTGCTGCAGGTGTCTGGTAAGGTACATCCCAAAGGGGCATTGTACTCAATTATGGGCCTGATAAGGGATGAGTAAAGAGGCACGATGACCTCCCCTGATCTAGATGTGAATCCCTTCATGATTAGGTGGGCTATATAAAATGTTTTTCTAACCACTTTGGCCACGTGGTTGTCAAATGAGAGATTGCTATCAACTTGGGTCCCCAGGTCCCTAATTACTTCTTCTGTACTTAATGGATTACCACCTATGTGGTAATTTGTGGGCACTTTGTTTTTGACAAAGGGGATGACTATGCACTTTTTGGCGTTTAGCTTGAGGCCATGGCTCTGGCACCAGTTGTCTGTTTCTATGAGGCCCTTTTGGAGGATGCTTGTGTCGGCTGGAGAGTCTATTATGGCACCCAGTTTGCAGTCATCTGCAAACTTGGTCAGCCATAGTCCTTCCATGTTGGCCTGTACCTCCAAGAAATATATACCGAACAAGAGAGGTCCCAGGACTGAGCCTTGTGGGACGCCACTTGTAACTGGTTTGGAGTCTGACATGGCTCCAGCTATTCTAACCATGTGGGCTCTGTCCTTGAGCCAGTTTGCAACCCATCTAGTGACATAGGGGTTTATATTTAAGCTGGTGAGCTTATCTATAATGCCCGAGTGGGGTATTGTATCGAAGGCTTTTGCGAGGTCCAGGTAGGCTGTGTGGACCACCTTCCCCTTGTCAATGGCCTTGGAGACTGTTTCAAAGAAATTGACCAGGTTTAAGAGGCAGGATCTGCCCTTAACAAAGCCGAACTGGGTAGGATCCAGTGTCTGTAGGTCCCCAATATCTTTATTTATAAGGTCCATGATGATCCTTTCCATAGCTTTGCAGACCAAGCTAGTGAGACTTATAGGCGATAGTTTCCAGGATCTGTTGAGGCACCACCTTTGTGGAGAGGGACCACTGTTGCTGTGCCACCCTTTGGGTACATATCCCGTAGTTAGGGTGAGAGTGAACAGTTGGTTTTGGGTTGGGTTTAGCTCTTCTTGGAGTTCATGTAGGGCAGCCTGGGACACCGTCTGGTCCCATTGATGCTGTGTTTCTTGCTTTGGAGGGCAGCTCTTACCTGAGCATCTGAGATGTCAGGGGCAGCACTCTGCTGGGATAGATATTAGCCCTTTTGGTGGGAGAAGTTTGTGCTGAACCTGTCAGCTAGGATGTTGGCAATGTCTGTGGGTTTGGTGTATTTTTGTCATTTTGGACTAATTCTGAGCATATCTGGGAATTCCCACCCAGGTTCCTAACATAATTAAAGAAAGCCTTGTGATTATCCTTAGTGTCCTGTGCAATTTTTCTCTCGAAGCTGGCCTTAGGCGATTTTATGAGTGCCCGTAGTTTTTTGCTAATACTGATCAGAGATGCCTTCCCTTTTTGGGATTTTGCTCTATCATGTAGTAGCTTCCTCCTTCTATTGTATAGTTTGTTTATGGCTGGGGTCCACCAGACAGGGCGTCTGCCTTTGGAGGATTGGGTCTTGGTTTTATTTGGGATTGCATGATCCATGCATTCCTGAAGGTGTTCATAGAATGCGTTTATAAAGGATTTTGCGGTCTGGGCCATATTATCCACAGGCCCGGGGGCTTTGAAGGATTCCACCTCGGTTTTGAGGAGTGTGAAATTTGCTTTAGAAGTTTTTCACTGTGGTTTTCTGGGCATGGGGTGGGGTCGGGATGTGAATATCCAGTGAGATTAGTTTATGGTCTGATCTTACCAGTGAGGGATACACTTCTGGTCTGGAGCATAGAGTCCCCATGTTGGTGATGATCAGGTCCAGTATGTTTTCCCCTCTTGTGGGAGTGGTAACAAGTTGTTCCATAGCATTTGAGTTTATAAATTCTAGGAACCTTTGGGCTAGGGTGTTGGAGCTAGAGTAATGCTCCCAGTCTATGGTTGGGTAGTTGAAGTCACCCAATATAATGGTGTTTGGAGAGACCTTCATATTTTCCAGTGTTGTCAGGAAGGCAGAGTGGGGTTCCTGGGTTTGGGAGGGTGGTCTGTAGCAGGCTATAAACTGGAAGGCAATTTTACCCACTGATAGTTGCACATGGATAGTCTCTGATGCTTCATGCTGTGCCACCAACCTGGAGGTGTGGGTATCTTTGATGAATATTGATATTCCCCCTCCTTTTGTGGTTCGGTCCAAGTTTTGAGGCCGAAAAGCATGGTATGAGGTATAACCTGGTAGTGCTGGGGTGCTCTCGAGAGCCTTGAACCAGGTTTCTGTTACTGCACAGATATCAATGTTCTCCATGCTAAGGAGAGTTTAGTCGTGCATCTTGAGGTTTAGACTTCTGGCGTTGAGTAGCATTACTCTTAGTTTCTTATCCCTTGTGATACCTATGGAGGTGGGTTTGTCTTTTGAGCCTTGCCTAAAAAAGGCACTATGGGGATAGCAAGAGCCTTTGCCAATATCCGAAAGCCCAGGGGTGACAGGTGCAAGCCGTCCCTAGCGAAGCATTGTGGCTTGTTGAGCATGTCATCCCAGGCTGACAGGCATTGGATCCCCTTTGAATGGCACCAATACTTAAGCCAATTGTTGAAATTGATCATCTTGTCTTCATACTGTGGCATCTTTCTTGGTGAGGGTAAGATGCTACTCAAGGTCAGGGTCATGCCGGCCTGGGCTACATGCTCAGAGAGCTCCTCTATGTCTCTTTTCATGTAGTCCAGGGAGGTACATCTCAGGTAATTCACACCAGCATGGACAATGACTGAGTCATATTTGTACTTGCCTTGGAGTGACCTGAGTGCTTGTGTTATATGGCGAATCCTAGCACCCGACAGGCAGCTCACCGTGACCTTCTCCTTGTTCAGCCTGGTGAATGGGACGTCCGTGTGCCTGATGATAGAGTCACCTATTACAAGTGTTATCAGGTGTGTTGTTTAGCCTTAAGGGCTGTGACTGTTCGGCACACTGGCTTTGTGAGCTATGTGTTGCACGTGTTTTGTTTTGGGGTAGCGGTTGCTTGGGTGTCTGCTTTGGAGGTCTCTGCTGCTTAGGCAGATTTTTATTTAGAGCCTCCTAGTATGTTTTTGTGTGTTTATGTGTTTGGTTTGCTGTCGTGGTAGGTCTATGTGAGACTGGAATTGTAGTGAGTGTGGTTTCCTTCTCCTCCTGACTGGTTACGCCAGTACTGAGCTGAGAGAGCTTAGCCTGCAGTTTGGCTATATGGTTGCATCTCTCACATGTGTTGGAATTTGTTGGGAGGAGGAGAGGGTTGTCTGTGTACATTGAGGCAGTTGTAACATTGCCTCAAGATTCCCAGAATCACCAGCTGGACTGGAGAGGAGACTGACAACTGACCTTTGGACATGCTAGAATAGTATTGGGAATTTCTTTATAATTGAAAAAAATGGCCAATGGGGAGCAAGGTACTCCAGGGGGAGTTTGTGAGGGTGTAGTTCTTTTAATTTTTTAGTGCTGACTTATATAATTGCTTTAGTGAGCAAGTGCCAGGTAACAAATGCAAAAATGACAAACAGTAACTTTCTTTCAAGTGAAACAAGGAAATAAGTACAGTAAGCAATGCAGATTGAATTTAAAAATATTTACTAAATAATAAAAACACAAGGCAATACTTATTCATTCAACACAATGACATTACAGATTTCAGAAATCACAGGAAACTTTTAAAACAATATTGTAGGATAGTCTGACTTAAATATAGAAAACAGCTAGGCTAATCTGGCTATATTTCTATCTAACTCTAAGAGAAATCATGATTCTAAATACTACTTCATACAATGAGTTATTGTCAGCTTTAGACGAAATCCAAAATGCTCAAATATTCTCTTTCTCTCTGAGATAGTCTTAAATTCATATACACATACTGCTGAGTCATTTCACATTACATAATTTTGACACCTCTGCTGAAGTTTCCCAGGCTCACTGAACTCAAACTTTAACATTTGTTTGTAATCTTGCACTTGCCAGAAACCCACAGCAATAAAGGACACTTTACATATTTACATATAAAACATAGTCATTAACTCTTGTCCTAAGGCAATAGAAAGAATTTCTTAGTCCAGACATCCTTTCTTTGATCTTGAGATTAGTCACAAAATGCTTCACTTATCAGCTTTCTTCCAGCAGGGTGCACTGTGGTTACATTTTTGAAGCTCAGAACATATAACAGTTTTCTTATTTAGTTTTCTTACATTTGTAAAAACACGCCCGTGGATTATATTAATATTTACAATGACATAGAATTATTTACAAAATTCTATCTAGCTAGGCTGGCAGCCTTCACAATGACTATATTGTTCAATAGCAAATATAGTAATTTTGCTGTCTTCACTACTTTAATTTCAGTCTTGTTTAGGGTGCAAATTTTAAAGTCCTGTGGAAGTGGTTTAGATGAAAATAGTAGTAGCTTAGATTGTTTGGGATTTAGTAGTAGTTGTGTATTGTTTATCCACGTTTCTATGGTTGAGAAGGCATTTAGGTTATTTTTAGGAGATATGATAGTAGAATCATCAGCATATATAGCGCGCTCTACTAATGCATCCATCTGAAGTGTCATAACATAGTTAGATAGGGGTTTGAATCCTGCAAATGGCAAGTGTGTGTGTTTGTCTGAAGGGGGTTAGTGTGTGTGTGATGGAAATGTCCCTTTAAAACCTATACGTGCTGGAGGGACAGATTCATCACCCAGAGACTCCCTATGCTGTGGAACAAAATCCCGGTACATGTGAGGCAGAGCACCTCGCTGGCCTTGTTCAAGAGGAATCTTGACCAATGGATGGGAGATCAGATATACCCAGGGATTACTTCAGTGTCACTGCTTGACAGAGGCACAGCAAAATAATAGGCATAGTTTTTATTCAAACTAAAGGGGTGGCGAAAGCCATATAACTATGGGCTAGGCTTATAAATGCCCTTGGGCAGATAGCCTAGTATGAACCTATGAACCTATATTGGATGAGTGAACTTTGAAGGAAGACCGTGTGGAGATTATTTATAAATACATTAAAAAGAAAAGGTCCAAGATTGTACCCCTGGGGGATTCATGTCTTATTAACCAGATAATACTGATGATGGGTGTTTAACCTGAAAGCTTTGTTCTTATAATTAAATATTACGCTACTCAGTTCGTCTTGGTTTCAAAACATTTTTTGTCAGAACTGTGTTTTACCTAAATCCGTGATTATCTTGCTGTTATTAACCAGATAACCAGACTGATTGTTTTGCCATCTGACAAATTGTTGTCTGTCGTGCAGGTAGTTGGTGAACCAGGTAGGGGTGTGTTCGGAGCATTCTACTGTTGCTATTTGTTGGAGTAGTTTTGTATGAGATACTGTGTTGAAAGCTTTGGGTAGGTCTAATAAGACTACTGCTGTCAATAGACCAGAGTCCACAGCTTTGTTCACTGTGTCAGTGAAAGAAAGTAAGGCTGTAGTAGTACTGTGTGCAGGACGAAAACTATGTCGGTGGGGGTGAGGAGATTATTTTCAGAGAGGTGTTTTACTAGTTGAGAGGATATATACTTTCCAGTATTTTAGAAAATGGTGAGAGAATGGAAATAATGGATTGATAGCGATGTTCCATACCAGAGGTATACCCCTCATTGGTAAGATATGACCATAAATTAATCTCACTGGACATCCATATCCCGTCCCCACCCCCAGCCAAGGAAATCACGGTGAAGAACTTCTCAAAAGCAAACTTCACACTTCTCAAAACTGAGGTGGAATCCTTCAAAGCCCCCGGGCCAGTGGAAAATATGTCCCAAACTGCAGCATTCTTTACAAAAGCATTCTATGGACACCTACAGGAATGCATGGATCGTGCTATCCCAAATAAAACCAAGACTCACTCCTCCACCTGTCTGGTGGACCCCAGCCATAAATAAGCATTACAACAGAAGGAGGAAGCTACTACATGATAGAGCAAAATCCCAAAAAGGGAAGGCATCTCTGATCAGTACTAGCAAGAAACTACGATCCCTCATAAAATCATCTAAGGCCAGCTTCGAAAAAAAATTGCACAAGACGCTAAAGATAATCACAAGGCCTTCTTTAGTTATGTCAGGAACCTGGGTGGCAACTCCCAGATATGTTCTGAGTTAGTGCAAAATGACAAAAAATACACTGAACCCACAGACATTGCCAACATCCTGGCAGACAGGTTCAGTGCAAACCCCCCCCCCTTCCCCCCAAAAAAGCAAATGTCTATCCCAACAGAGTGTAGCCTCCCTGACATCAAAGATGCACAGGTGAGAGCTGCCCTCTCCAAAGCAAAAAACACAGCATCAATGGGACCGGATGGTGTCCCGGGCTGTGTCTTACACGAGCTCCAAGAAGAACTGAACCCTCACATAAAGTTACTGTTCAATCTCAGCCTTACTATAGGATATGTACCCAAGGAATGGCGTACAGCAACAGTGGCCCCACTCCACAAAGGGGGTGCCACAATGGACCCCGGAAACTATCACCCTATAAGCCTGACTAGACTGGTCTGCAAAGCTATGGAGCATATCATCATGGAACCCATAAACAAAGACATTGGGAACCTCCAAATACTGGATCCTACCCAATTCGGCTTTGTTAAGGGCAGATCTTGCCACTTGAACCTGGTTAACTTCTTTGAAACAGTCACCAAGGCCATAGATGAAGGGAAGGTAGTCCACACAGCCTACCTGGACCTCGTAAAAGCCTTCGACACAATACCCCACTCGGGCATCATAAATAAGCTCACCAGCTTAAATATCAACCCCTATGTCACAAGATGGGTTGCAAACTGGCTCAGGGATAGAACCCACATGGTCAGAATTGCAGGTGCCATGTCAGACTCTAAACCAGTTACAAGTGGCATCCCACAAGGCTCAGTCCTGGGACCTCTCTTGTTCGGTATATATTTCTCTGAGGTACAGGCTAACACTGGAGGACTATGGCTGACCAAGTTCTCAGATGACTGCAAACTGGGTATCATAATTGACTCGCCGACTGACACAAGCATCCTCCAAAAGGGTCTCACAGAGACAGGTAACTGGTGCCAGAGCCATGGCTTAAAGCTAAATGCCAAAAAGTGCATAGTCATCCCCTTTGGAAAAACAAAGTGCCCACAAATTACCACATAGGCAGTAATCCATTAAGTATGGAAGGAGTAATTAGGGATTTGGGGACCCAAGTAGATAGCAATCTCTCCTTTGACAATCACATTGCCAAAGTGGTTAGAAAGACCTTCTATATAGCCCACCTTATCACGAAAGGATTAACATATAGATCAAGAGGGGTCATTGTGCCCCTCTACTCATCACTCATCAGGCCCATAATTGAATACAATGCCCCATTTGGGATGTACCTTACCCGACACCTGCAGCAACTGGAAAGACCCCAAAAGTACCTCACCAGGAGGATCAAGGGACTCAAACAGATGCCCTACGCAGTTAAGCTAAAGAAATTCCAGCTCTACTCAGTTGCTTACCCCCTTACTCAGAGGCGATCTGTGCCTGACATATAAAGCCATGTCCAACCCAGAATTAATGGACATGCTCCACCTCAGGAAATCCAAATCCCTTAGAGCTACACACTCCAGGGACTTAAACCTCAGCACAGAAATAAATAGGACATGCTGGAGGGACAGATTCATATCCCAGAGGCTCCCCTCACTCTGGAACAAAATCCCAATCCATGTTAGGCAGAGCCCCTCAATGACCCTCTTCAAGAGAAATCTTGATGAGTGGATGGGAGATCGTAGGTTTACCCCTGGGATCTCTTCTGTGTCCCTACTAGACAGAGGCACAGTAAACTAACCTTAAAAGGGCTATCTTCTGTGACCTACTATACAGAGGCACAGTCAACTAATCTAAAAGGGTGGCAAAAGCCAAACACACTCTTGCTAGGCTTATAAATGCCCTAGGGCAGATAGCCTAGTATCAACCTATGAACCTATGAACCTATTAGTATTTCCACCTTTATGCAGTGGTGTTATGATAGATTTCTTCCAGACCTGAGGGACTGTGGATTTTAGATGTTTCAGTTAATTAGAATACTGACAGGGTAAGCTATTGTGTCGGCACCAAGTTTCAAGTATTCGGAGGATAGTTATCAGCAGATAGGGAGCATGGTCTTAGTTTAGTGAGCAACTTAAATACTAGAGAGGTGGGCACTGGTTTTAGGGAGAATATTGGAGTTGCTGGGGTATTGTTAGTGGATTCTTTGTGTTTGAAGTGAGGGATGTAAGTTGGGATTGTCATGCACTGGGTTTGTGGTGCCTATCTTATGGTTGGGGGGATTATTTGTTATTGGTGGGGGTTCATTGACAAGTTTAAGAATGCTGTCAATAAAGTGGGAGTTGAAAATATGGGCTATTTGTTGTGGGTCTTTATCAGTGGAAGGTGATGGGTTTTGTGTGGTCCCAGGATTAAGGAGAAGAGATTGATTTCCAGAATGTTTTGGGGATTATATCTATGAATAGATAATTGTTGTGAAAAATATTTTTTGGCATTTTAAACTAATTTCTTGGCTGTGTTACGAAGTTGTTTGAAATTAATTTAATTTGCTTGTTTTTTGTTTTTACTCCATTCTTTCCAGTAACCTAGAAACCTTTTTCTGCCACCAGAAAGAAACATTAAACTAATTTCATCGAAAGAATCACTAATTTAGCCACTCACTAGGTTAGCTAAGAATAATAATCAGTGGTGATTCACCTTTCGGTTACTACCTGGCTACTACTAGTTCTAGCTTCACCATAGCTACACTCAGCTGGTAGCCGTTTCCCTTTTCTTCTTCTCTCACCAGAAGCAAAACAGTGACACTAATCCCAAGATGATTCTTAAGAAACAGGTAACAAGAGTTCTTTGGTAATTAGCAGTCTCATTTCAAATGGTCTTCAGGCTGGTTGCAGCTTTCTCCTGATAGATGCCCTGGATAGCACATACAGCAGCTCAGTGCAAGAGAGCTAAGCTGTACAATGTTCCAAAACCAGACCAGTCATGGAAGTGCCATACAAACTGTCCAATCCAAGACAGTCCAAAATCAGTATCAATATCTTCATGCGCCTTCTCTCACCAGGAGCAAAACAGAAGCACTAACCCAAGCTGGCACCAAAGAACCAGTTTCAGGCTTTCCTTTTGAGTAGTCTCTAGAAAGGTTAAAAAATAATGTCTTTGTGCTCCTTCTCTCACCAGGGGCAAAACAACACTAATTTCAGGCTGATTCCTAACATGTGGTTTGTAAGTTACCAGTGATTGGTGGGCTGGCCCTGATGTTTGTAGTTTCAGAAGTAGAATGGAAGAAAATGGATTCATGTTGTTCACATTGCAATGTGTACCAAACACTGGGAAGATATAAAAGTGAGAGTAACTGAAGTTTTAATAGTCTGGGGGGGGGCATCCTAGTTTGAACTTGTATTGCTCACTAGTATGAGCAGGCAAGTTGAGACTGGGAGAAGCTTTCAAAATCAAAAGTAGAAAAGAGATGGGCCACTCAAGAGCCACTGAGTTTATAGCCCAAACAGGGAAAGGGTATGTGGGTAGGAAACTTAGTCTCACAACAGCAGCAGGTCAGTGGCAGTAAAAAAGATTAAAATCTTTCCTTTTCTGTCAACTTTCTCCATTTTATTCATAATATTAATACTACTTAACTCAGCTACGTCACTTATAAATAAGTCAGCCATATCCATCTACACCACTACAACATCCTCTACTAACATATCCCAACAACTAAAGCATTACTGAAATATCTGACTGCAACTATTTTACTATCCTTTCCTCTACAACCCCAACAGCAAAATAAAATCCCACAATAACACCAAACTCCTTCTTCCTACACTAAATCCATAACACAAAACTAAATGCAACCCACTGCAAACTTATGTATTTGTGAAATTAATACAAAGTGGTGATATACACCCAAACCCTGGACCAAATGGACCACCTAGCTCCAAGTTCCAAACCTATTTACTCTAAACCTAAGAAGCTTATGCAATAAAATAACTTCCCTGTCTGCTTGGACAGAACAATACAACCCAGACATCTTACCCCTAAAAGAAACTTGGCTACACTCTGGAATTAAAAATACTGAAATTATACCCCTTAACTACACCATCTTTAGACTAGACAGACTAACAAAGAAGGGTGGAGGTATAGCACTCCTTTATCTATCCATACTGAATATAGCTCCTTATCCACACAAACTACCCAAATTCCTTAATGCTGAAGTACTAATAAATACCCTAAATCTTAACAAGTCTAAAAAAATCTGTCTCATAAGAGTCTATATTCCACCAGGAAACAATGTACAAATCCTAGAATACATAGTGTCATGTACAACTGAAAACATCAAAATAGAAACCATAATCTTAGGAGCTACGAATATTAACTGGCAAGCCATCACTGTAAACTCTCCAAACACAAATATAAACCTCTACAGGTTTAAACAACTAATCACTGAAACTACAAGGTACAACATAGACTTCACTAACCACTCTACCCTTGATTGGATCCTTATATTTCACCCAACCAATTTCTCCTCCTCAGGTACACCACCAAATACACTAAGCAGCCACCTTCCAGCCTTTGCCATCAGAGCAACCACCCACCTCTCAAAAGAACAAAACATAAAAACAGTTAGAAATACCACTAGACTCCAACAAGAAACACTCAACAACCTACTAAATGAATAAACTGGCCACCCCTAAAATTGCTACCACTAAATGATGCTGTTCAATACTTCAATACTACTTTCTTAAAAATAATTGCTAGTCTGGCCCCTGTACAAACAAAGAGAGTAAAGAAAACAAAAACTCTACAGTTAACAGCCAACTGCATTAACCTCATGAAGCAAAGAGACATAGCATGGACCAATTTGAAACAAAACAGAACTCAACAAAATCTCCAAGCTTATAAAACATTATGCAATAGAGTAACCAAAAGAGTCAACAAATGTAAACAGTCACACTACTCCAATCTCCAGCTTCAACACAAATATAGCCCCAAAATTTTGGCACTCTGTAACTAACCTCCTCAACCCAGGCTCAAACAAAGACCACTCCCCCTCACCTAGTGACCTCCCCAGCACAAATTGCTGAAGAATTTAACAAATTTTTCATAAAATCCATAGCAGACCTACTCACCTCTACAAACTAAGGTAACTCACAACTAAACCTACACACCAACAACAATTCCTTAACTCCCACCACAAAAGATCAATCCCATGGCCATACCACTAACCAACAAAATAGCTCAAACAATACTTTCACTTTCCATCCCATACCTGCCTCTCAAATAAAAAAAATACTATTCAAGCTCAAACCCTGCTCCACTTTAGCAAACAGTCTCCCACTCCAATACCGAAATCTTGCCGCTGACTCAATTGCATATCCAGTCAGCATCCTAATAAATAGATCAGTCCCTACAATATGGAAAATATCTCACATAACAGCTATTCATAAAGGAGGACAACCCACAGAAATCTCTAATTTCTGCCCAATATCAATACTATCCCCCCATCGAAAATCATGGAAAGGTGTATTCACCAGCAAATCATGAAATATCTACTCCAAAATAACCTGCGCTGTCAAACTCAACATCGGTTCAAGCCAAATCACAGCACATTCACAACATTACTATCCTTTACAAACACCATTAACAAGACCAGAGACAAAGGTCACCTAGTAGTAGCAATATTCCTAAACCTCTCAAAAGCATTTGATACTGTTTCACACACTACTTAACAAACTATCCAACCTAGGTTGTTCCTCCTGCACACTCCAGTGGTTCCAAAGTTACCTCCATGATAGGAAATAAGCAGTTAAATGGTCAAACCAACTCTCCCCCTTCCCACCAAACCCCACAGGAGTATCCCAAGGATCTATCTTAGGACTCTTACTATTTAGCATATTCTTCAATAACCTATGCAGCCTTAATCTGCACCTGCCTTACCCTCCCTGAACTGCTAATCAAAACGCAACAATCTTTCTCAGCAATTGACTTATGGCTTACAGAGCCCCAACTCCCAAAAAAACAAAATTTATGATATTCCACCCCAAAAAATACCACTCTCAACATAGGCAACTAAATATTTATGCAGCCAACAATACTATCTTAGATATCAGTCAAGAAACTAAAGTACTTGGTGTTATAATTGATGATAAACTCAACTTTGACCCTCAGATTCAAGAAAATATCAAAAAACACATAAAATACTAGGAATACTCTACAGAAACAGACAATTCCTTACCACTACATCCAAAGCTACCCTGGCTAAAATCTTCCTGCTCCCATAACTTCTCTATGGTTCCTGCATACTAGCCAATCTGTAGAACTCCACCAAAGCTAAATTAGAGCAATGCTACAACAAAGATGCAAAGTTTGCAACCAACTCCAACTACCGTCCACATCAATGTACATCAATCAAAGAATTAAACTGGTCAGAATTAACACAACAGATTTCATATACACACCTAATCACAATGCACAACCTATTTTATAGTTCCACTGCCTGTCCATCTCTAGAAAACCTAATACAACATTACAAACCAAACAGACCCCTCAGACCTGAAGATAAAAACCTCCTTAAAATCTACAAACCTATTAGAAACCCAGGAAAAGCTCTATATTCACACTCTATTGCTAAATCTTCGAACACCCTCTTTCCCAACATTAGGCCAATACCTAGCCTACCTCTCTTTAAAGCCTTCCTAAAAGAACATCTACAGTGGATATAAAAAGTTTACACACCCCTGTTAAAATGCCAGTTTTTTGTGATATAAAAAAATGAGACCACAATAAATCATTTCAAAACTGTTCCCACCTTTAATGTGACCTATGGCATGTACAATTCAATCTAAAAACAAACAAATCACATAGGATCACTGATTACCAACAGTTCAAAGCATAGATGGCAGAAACCCAGATATAGTGGTCCATGAAAAGAAGACAAAAGTAGCATTGATCATTGAAATTGCCACACCCAGGAACTACAGTGTCTTGCATACAGAGAGACACAAAGTCATAAAATATCAGGATTTGCAGGCAGAAACAAGAGCAATGTGGAAAAAAGATACCCAGACAGTTCAAATAGTAGTAGGAGCAACGGGTCTTACAAAAAAAGAATATAATCATATTTAGATATGTTAGCAATACATGTAACCCTGTACAAATTGCAGAAGGAGTCAATACTGGGCACATTGCGGGTGCTGTGAAGAGCACTTCTGGCTGACATCAAAGAATGAAACAATATTAATTTCATGAACTTCAATTATACTTTAACTTAGGAATAGGGCCCATTCCCGTCATGGGTTTAGAAACCCATAAGATTTGGAGAAATTAAAAAAAAAAAAAAAAGGCAAAATTCCCAAATTTAACAATGCTGAACTACTAATAACACTCCTAAAAATCAACTATAGGAAAACTATATGTTGAACATCAGTTTGTATTCCACCAGGAAACAATGTTGATACTCCTGAAAGCATCCTGTATTGAATATTCCAACAAATTAACCAGGAAATTATAATACTTGGAGACTTAGACTGGCAATTCACAAATTCCACTACCCTCCACTGAATCCATAAATTTGTACAACTTCAGACAATTAATAACCATACCTACTAGAATCAATAAAATTTCAGGGAGATTCTTACAAACAAACCAGACAAACTGACAATAGTAGGCTACCTCTCAGATAGCATAAGTGACCACATACCAACATATGCTACTAGAACTCAACATAACCTAGATAGCATATTATCTATAATCAAATACAAAATATGACCAATTTCAGCAAAGATATTTTCAGTGAAACACTAAAAAATATAACTGGAATGTATTTGGAACAATGCCGCTAGATCCTGCTGTAGAAGACTTTTTAATGTTTTCTTACAGACCTTAAATAATCTGCGTAATAAGAGTAAAGTCCAACCCTGCACCCTAGCTGACAAAGGAAACAAAAAAGTCATAATAAAAAGTGATATAGCCTGGAAAAATTGGTATAAAAAGGGAACTCATAATGCCCTCCATTAATTTAGACATCTTAGAAACCTTGCAAAGCTCCATGTCAAACAGGATAAGCAAACATACTATGTCAACCTACACGTCAAACGTATAAATAACCCAAAACTTTTTTGGGCATCACTAAAGTACTCCACCCTGGCAAGACCACTAGGCCCTCTCCAAAGACAGACGATATGATTGACTCTATCCCGACACGGTTTAATTCCTACTTTATACAATCAATATTATCTCTCATAGACACTAACACATCTTCCCCCTCACTCTACCTCTGTCCAATCAAAAACCACCACAGCTGTTCAGTTTTAGCCCAGTACCTACCTCACTTGTAAGCAAGTTGCTCCTTGAACTAAAAACTATTTCTGTAGCTGTAGACCAATTACCATCAGACTGCCTAACATTGGCTGCAGATGTCATAGCCTTCCCTGTGCCCATACTAATTAATAGGTCCATAGCAGAAAGATGCACATCTATCCTGGGTCCTTTCCTATTTAATATATTTATTAATGACCTCCACACCTCCACTCACCATGCTAGTTTAGTTCAATATGCAGATGACTCAACATAAATATGTGCAGGCTCAGCAATAAATAAGTTCCAAAACATCATCCAAAAATATTTCTCCTCTGCAGAAACCTGGCTCAAAGAATCAAACCTCTTATTCAACCCAAAAAAAATTAAGTTAATGCTTTTCACATCAAACATTGCCTAAATCAAAATCAATCTTTTACCATAAAATCAACAAATAATACTGTTATTGAAACTGTAGCTCACAGTAAACTTCTAAGGATTATAACAGATGACAATCTAAAATATGACCACCATATACTGCACACCATAAAATCTACACACCAGAAACTAGGCTACCTTTATAGGATCAATGGATTCCTTACAGATAATGCAAGCAAAACTCTAACCATCACCTTCGTACTGCCAACTTTCTTACATGCCTATCCTAACAAACATAAACAATAGTCAAAGAAAGACACTTGCCTCCTGCTACAATAAAATATGTAAATTTGACACCAGTCTCCCTTGCAGGACCCACCATTGTCTTAGCTTAAAACAATTAAATTGGCTTGAACTACACAGCTGTCTAACACATTCACAACTAACTACAGCGCACAAACTCATTCATCATCCAGAAAAATGCTCTGCACTACAAAACTTATTACTACCCTGCTGTCCAGAACGGGACTTCCATTTTAATAATACATTTCTTCTTACTTATAAATAAGTCAAATAATGTTGCAGGAGACTTGCTCTACTCCAATGCGTTGCTAAACTCTGGAATAATATTCCCATGCAAATAAAACTCTCCAACAAACTGAGTAGTTTAAACCACTGCCTAAACAATATCTTAACCAATTCTGGTTCTGTACATGCTCATTACAGCATTAAAACTTCACTATACAATACTACCCAAATACTCTCCTTAAACATAATATTCTCAACCTTTTACTCAAATGACAACATTTTTATCCATAACTGCTGAACAATTTTTATACATAACTGCTACTTGTACAATCCATTGAGTTGCATGTGTGCTTTCTCTTTAGTAACTTCCACCTCTGTAAAATCTTAGAATATATATATATATGTATAACTGTAACTATTGTTTGTGTATAAATGTAAATACAAATGTAACTTCTGTAGAAATGTAACTACTGTTTGTGTATAAATGCAAATACAAATGTAACTTCTGTAGAAATGTAACTACTGTTGGTGTATGAATGCAAATACAAATGTAACTACTCTGTGTTTGACTGGAACTTAATATAATGCAATGCAAGCAAATGAAGCTTTTCGGCTCCAGCCTCCTCTGAAAATGGGTATTACCCAGTTGGACTTTCCCAGTAAAGAAGACAAGTAAATAAATAATAAATGAATAAATAAAACAAGGCAGTGAAATTAATCATCACACACAATCACTCGCATGTAACATAAACATCTACGGTTGTTTTACTTTTCTTTACTTACAGGAGGGCAAGTTTACCTTTACCTACACCATATCTTTGGGATATGGGTGGAAATTGGACCACTTGGAAAAAAACCCACACAGACACAGTAAAGATGTGCAGACTCTACACAGAAGGCAAAGCATGGACAGCCAATTGCTGTGAGCCAGCAGTTCTAACAAGATTGGCACTGCGCTGCTCATAATGTGATCTGAATATAGAAGATTATGACTGGATCACCAATCGTAACCTGCTTATTATATGTTTGAGAAATGCATGCCAAGAATTCACCTCAACAGTGAAACTTGAGAGGTAATTCTTGGCATCCTTGTCAGGAACACAATATTTGATTACAATCAGAGATCTGATCATAATTCTTTGTTGTACATGTAGATTTACTTGCTCCATGTACTACCCATTACAGAAAAAAAAAAACAAATGAAAAAAGCATTAAGTGTTTTATTGACTTTTAATGCTGGTAAAGCACTTAGCAAGCACTGTCAAATAAACAGCTAGACATGCCATTGAGTCACTTTCAAATAAAGTTAGGGACAGATTGTAGAAATAGACAGCAGGCAGAAAATAAACTGTTGTGACTTCTGCCACTGCTGGCTGGCACTGTCAAGCTATTTGTGTGAGACCCAGACTTAATAACATTTAAGGGGTGCTTAACAATTGATAAGATTGTCTTGCACTACTGAAGCACCAAAATGGTTTGCTTTTTTTCCCCCCACTTTTGGACTATAATCATGGTGCTCCATGCACTACAATTTTTTTAGATATATTTATATTCTGAATTTGAAGTTATTTTTGCTTTACTAGCAAGTGTTCTATATTATTTTTGCAGTTTACTTACATCACTGTGAATTATTTTTGCTTGTTTATGCATGTGACTTTTGCAAATAGACAAATATTTTAAAGGAAAATTCTACCTTCCAATGTAACTAACAGTACCTCTGAATTGTTTTTCTTCTTTTAATATCACTTAGATGTTGCTTAGTGCTTAAAAGCCATGCAGTGCCTTTTATTTTTTTCTTCCATTTCCATTCATTTCCCTGTCACAGATCATGAAGATCCAAACATTTTTCCTTATTTTAATCCCATGTTATTTAAAAATAAAAATGTCTGAGCTTCCATGACTTACGCTAGACAGGGAAGTTTCTCTGATTTTCATTCCTGTTCATCAGCTGGAAGTTTACATCCCGACTGTGGCTTTCCAAGGCAAGAAAAGTGTTATAAACAGGTAAATTGAAATTAATTTGGAGAGTTAATTTGTGGAGGAAATATTTATATGAAGAATGCAGATGAGGTGATTGCAGCAGCACATAAACATACTTTTAAATGCAATCATTTTACCCAGTAAAATTTTGCTTATATCCATTTTTACAAAATTAAGCACAAATATACAGACAGTTATCCTTGCCTTACAAGCTCTTTGAAGAGACAGTTTTCACTCAATGAATGAGCAGAGCTGACATTTATACCTTGGAAGTGTGAGGATCTAAAAGGTTTGAAAAACCTTACCTCTAAGTCTACACCAACTGTGCACTGAACGTAGCCTTTCTGAGTGAATAGACACACAAGCAATGTGGTAGGGATGTTCCTGAACAGAGACAGTGTACACTCAGTCCTTGGGCTGGGACTCATAAACGTTACCACTAAGTGTACACAATTATTTCACATCATCTCTATTGAGAAAAATGGTAATGGACCAAGAAAAGCTTTTAACAGCTTAAGGTAAGCTCATATCAGAATAACACAGTTAAAGAGAATCTCTGAATTTGTTAAAGATGGTCTCCAATGCTCAGGTCTAACACCACTGTCATTGTAACTAAATGGGGGGGAGGGGGGTAACTAATTTATGATGTCTAGCGTGAATCATAGTATAAGTTCTCAAACTTCACTCTGTGAAGAGGAAAAAAGACTGAAAAACAAAATTGTTAGTATGACAGTCCCAGTGGCATCCATTTTGGGATACAAGAAATTAAAATAGAATAAGCAATTAGAGTGAAACTCACTATAAATATATATATATATATATATATATATATATATATATATATATATATATATATATATATATATAGTAAAAAACAACTAGAGTGATATTGATGCATTAGTAGTACATAACACATCGATAAATTATGAAAAATAGCCATATATTTTCGGTTTTAGGACAGAGTTCATAGCTCAAGTAGGTGAGCCAAAGTGAGTGACATTTGCAAAGATGCCTTTATTTATTTCTGTTACATAATGCACAGTGCTAACAATGGTGTGTAAAAAATATTTTTCAAATGTTATTTAAAACAATGCATGTAGTGATGAATTGTTTATCACATAGTATAATTACAACTTACAAATTAGTAATAGTCAGTATTCGTTGGTCTACTGTCATTAAGCTGGATTGTCCATGCATCAGTAAGCTTTAAATGTGTTATATAAAATGTATGCAATTAAAGATGAAAAATATCCACATAAAAAGTCTAGATACAGTTCATTTCACTGTGCTAGTACACAACTAAATGGAAAAAAAAACGTACA
The DNA here is from genome assembly GCF_019279795.1 of Protopterus annectens. NCBI lineage: Eukaryota > Metazoa > Chordata > Ceratodontiformes > Protopteridae > Protopterus > Protopterus annectens. The sequence goes on from NC_056725.1 coordinate 1,233,215,291, forward strand.
GTCACCTGTCTTATTAAGTGCTAGACAGCTTGACCTTGGAGCCATCAAGTAGTCTCCTGCATAGTTTCATAAAGCCTTTTATAATTACAGTTTAATGATGTGCTTCAGATCAGGGTGAACAATAAAGCTGTCAAAGAGGAGTCACAAAGAGAAGGCATACATATACACCTGTTGAAGTGTTTATATAATCCATTCTTCCTTTAATAGTATAGAAATTTAAGCATTAACAGCATCACACACATTGGAACACAGTCCCAAGGAAATTTGTAGAAATTTAAGCATTAACGGCATCACACACCTTGGAACACAGTCCCAAGGAAATTTGTATCAGTAATATTAAACAACCCTAATATAAAACAATTGTTAAACAGTTTCAATGTTCAGGCTTGCTTAAAACCATTTCAAAATCCTTATGCAAGACAGGCATAAATGAAAAAGAATGAAACATTTTTAGACAGAAGATATGAAGTATTTAGTATTGTTGCAGTCACATCTGTCACCACACTTGTGTGACCTCTAGAACAGCAACAGCATGCACAAAATAATGTTAATGTACACATTTGTTTGGTTAGGTACAAACAAGATACATGTCTATGTATATTTTCACACTAATAAAAAGTTTATAAATCATTTAAGACATATTCTAAGCCAACAATAATGCCTGACAGGGTGTGTGTTAATTATCACCTACCCAGGAGTGTTAGGATGCTTGATGCCACATGCTTTGACATCCAAAAAGTAGATGTCAAAGAGGAGTGGGCCCAGCATACAGCCTTGAAGGACTCCCCTCGTGACTAACCTGTTTGTGGAAGTGGCCTCACTGATTCTGACCTCCTGGGTCCTATCAGTGATCTGGCTAGCTATCTAGTATGTTATAAAGGGGTTTATACCTAGTTGCATAAGTTTGTAAACAATGTCTGAGTTGGGTGTTGTATAAAATGCTTTAGCCAGATCTAGGTATGCAGTATGCACCATTTTCCCCTCATTCATTGCCTTAGTGACCTTTTCAAAAATGTCCACCAGATTCAGACAAAGCTAAATTGGGATGGATCCAGTGTATGGAGGTCTCCTATGTCCTTGATGATGATTTCCATCTTAATTCTTCCCATGGCTTTGCAAATAAGACTAGTCAGACTAATGGGTCTGTAGTCTCCAGGATCTATTTAAGGTCCACCCTTATGAAGGTGGATGACCATTGCATTCCTCCATTCATGTGGCACAAAGCCTATTTTAAGACTATAGTTAAATAATGACACTAGGTGTCCTGATAAGTCATGTTTTAGACTATTCAGGAGGGATTCTGGGAGGTTATTGGATCCCACTGAGGCCAGGTTCTTGGCTGTAGTGAATGCAGCCAGTACCTGTTTAAGGGTATTTTTGAAAGGATGGTTGGGGGTGACAGAAATGTAAAGCTGGAACTGAATCTGTCCACTAACAGGTTTGCTATATCACCAGGCTCAGTGAATGTGGCACCAGTAACCAACAGCACATTGCTGTGTGCTACCCTTGAGGTTTCTGCCATAGCTGTAGAAGATCTTATGGTTATCTTTTACCTGGGAGGCTATCTTAAACTCAAAGTTGACTTTGTTTGACCTAATTACCTCTCTTAGTTGCCTATTTAGTTTGATTAGAGAGTTTTTCTCATTATGGGAATTACCCTTCCTGATTTTTGTCATCATATTTTCCTTTTATTATATATTCTGTTTAATTTGGGATGCCAACAGGGTGATTTGTTTCTAGGGTTTAGTCCTAGGCTTACTTCTGGTAGGTACAGCAGCCGCTATACAGCCATTGGCATGGTTGTTTAAAGTTTCTGAGAGCAATTCAGCAAAGGCTGCTGTGTTCTCAGGGTTTGAAGGGGGGATTGAATTTTTACAATTCATCACTTAATAAAAGGTAATTTGCCTTGGAATAAATCCTAACTTTTAGTGGTTTTAATGGGATTATGGAGTTGATTTTAATTCAAAGAAGACAGCTTTATGGTCAGGCCTTAACAGGGAGGATGAGACTTTGAGGGTTACATCATTCTCCCACATTTGTAAGCACGAGGTCCAGTGTGTTGAAGCCTCTAGTGGGTGTATTCACTATTTGGTCAAGGGTGGTTGTGTTTACAAAGTTCAGGAATCTCTGTGCCTGCCAATTTGAGGCTGTGTAGGATTGTCAGTCTATACAGGGGTATTTAAAGTCTCCCATGAGTACAGTGTTAGGTTGGATGATGTGTCTCCAGCAGATCCAAGTACGCATTGTGAGCATCTTGGGACTAGAAGGGTGACCTATAGCTGGCTAGGATATGGTACAGGATTTTGTCTATGGTCATCTGCACATAGAGGAACTCCAGTGCATCATCCTGTTTAACCACCCCAGAGGTATGTTTGTTATTTAACCCTTCTCTGTGCAGCTGCTGGTCTGAAAGCATGAAAGGCACTGAAACTTTGCACTGCCGGGGCACTCTCTGCCGCTTCAAACCAGACCTTGGTAACTGCACAGATGTCTATGTTCTCGAGTGTGAGGAGGGCTTGAAGGGTGTGTAGCCATAACTCTCAACCTGGAAACTCTGGCAAAGGCTCATGAAAATAGGTACAAATCTGTATGCTGATTAACATAACATTTGCATATGTAATTATGTAACCCCACCTACTCTAATGGAATTGTGGGATACCATCATTCAAATGCAAGTTGAAAAACAGACAAAATATTAAACACAAAATATAACCAGAACAATAGTGTTTTATTTATATAAACATTTAAATGTGTATCAAACTTTGAACTTGTATAAAACTAAACTAAATTTTCTTTTATAAAAATAAAATTAACTGCAGTGAATCAAGAGAGATTTTGACAGCTGACAAGCAATAGCAGAGCCCATGTAAGAAATCAGAAAAAAAGGTGGGGGTTGATGATTTAATTCCGGTTAAAATTGCATTGCACTAGTTAGCTATATTATGAAAGTTCACTGGCTTTTACCTGTATATCTGCGGTGGTGCAGTGGTAACGTTGTTGCCTCACAGCAAGAGGTTCTCCTGTTCAGTTCTCAGCTATAGTGCCTTCTGTGTGGAGTCTGCATGTCCTCCCTTCAGTCAAGTGGTCTCTGAAAGACATGTGTGAATGGGTGTGCCTTTGCTGAAGGTTGGGCATTGGGTTGGCAACTCGTCACCATAAAAATCTACTGCCAATCAGTAGTTGACCGGAGTTCTGCTGTGGTGACCCCTAACCGGGAAAAGACAAACAAACTGGCTTTTACCTCCTCAGAAAAAAAAAGATGCTTTATAGGACAACTCCTCATGAAACTTTATATTTCATTGTTTCATCTACAAATAAAGTTCCTGTTGCCCTTGAAGAATAAATTGCCTATGTTACATTAAAAAAATGATAAGCTAGTAATATTGTAATAGGGAATGGATGGCAAACTATTAGGTTCATAGTTACTAGGTATCTCCGCCAAATGGGGGACATTCTCAAGACTGTAGCATTCACCCCCTTTAAAAGTACAACACAGTACAGTAATCTATCTACATACTGTGGGAGTAAAACCCACAACCTTCTGCATCAAAAGCAAGTTTACTGCCTGTTGTGCTACTAACAAGACAACCTGATTTGATATACGCAGCACTAAACTTCTCTTCCCCTGAAGCTCTCAGCTCCTTGTAAAATCCACTTAACACTGAACTATATCTCAACTTTGCAGCAAAAGAAATCTAAAAAAGCCAAAATTTACTGGGAGAGGACAAAGGCCCAAAAATCAGGAACATATTTTAAACATTACTTGTATAATCTTGGAAATTTGCTAGAATAAAATGTTTTGTGTTACCACGTGTTTCTTGAACGATAGGAAGACTGAAACTTAAATGGCTATCATTAGTTTATTCATTTCTCATTGATTTGCCAGAAAACCACACATTTTAACAGGAACAGACCAAAAGTATTCCAGACATTCTCTGAAGATGGGATTCAAGGAGCTGTGCCCATAGCTCAAGTGGTATGGGTGGAGAATTGTGGCTCTTGCTCCCTGTACCTAAGGTACAGGGTTTGAGCCTGTGTAACACTAACCACCAAATATACTTAAATGAGGTATTTTTACACAATCACACAAATAAATGGAGCGACCCTTACAAATGGCAGCACAAAGAATTGAGCAACCTTTACAAAGGGCAGCACACACATAAACCCTTATGAATGGCAAAAGACACACAAGCAGCCCAGACTTACATAGAATTGAGCAATCCGGACTTACTTAGAAAGCAACCCTTACTAAGCACACAGAGAATTAAGCAACCCATACAAATGGCAGCACACACAGAAATCCTTATGAATGGCAAAACACACACAAGCAACCCAGACTTACTTAGAATTGAGCAAACGGCAGCAATCCAGACATAGAAAGCAACCCTTACCAAAACTTGAATACAGCAACATTCAGCAACCTGGACTTAGAAATGAATAGAGCAGCAATCCAGCTGAACTTACTGAGAATTGAATATAGCAAAAATGAAAACGGTCAGTTTAAATGAATTATTGAGCAATCCTTACAAATAGCAGCAATTTGGACTTACTCAGAATTGAAAAAAATGGCAGCTTGAATAGCATAGCAAAGCTTACTTAGAACTGAATACAGCAAAAAACAATTGGGAGTCTGGATTTCTGCTGTGTGTGTTCCTTGTTCAGCCTGGTTAGAGGCGCATCAGTGTATCATACAATGGAGTCCCCTATGATGACTCCTGGGAAGTGTGGTTACTTGCCTTAGGGGCTTAGTGTTTGGGGCTCTATTGAGAGTGACAGTATGTGTGGTGTAAGTTGTTTTTTCTGAGTACCTTTTATGCTTTCAGAGGCTTAGATTTGACAATGGGTATTCTAGGCAAGCTTTGTTGCTTAGGAAGATTACTTTTAAGTGCCACAGCATATGTTAGTCTGTGTGTATATTCTGAACTATGTGAGATGGGTGCTTGTGTGTGTGTGTGTGTGTGTGTGTGTGTGTGTGTGTGTGTGTGTGTGTGTGTGTGTGTGTGTGTGTGTGTGTGTGTGTGTGTGCGTGGTTTCAACAACCTGATGTGCACTTGAGTGCCGAAGTTTAGCCTCCAGTGTCTATTTAAGTACACCTCTCACATACTATTTCTGCTTCTTGAAGGATCAAACAGTTATCAGTAAACGTGACAATTGCTACATCATCTCAAGATGCTTATATCCACCAAGCTGACTAAAGAGAAGTTTGGAAATTGTATATCCATACAGATCAGTTTTTTGATTTGTGAGCTACAAGGATTTGGTGTATTGGGGTTAGAAGGCTATTAAGGGTGCTTTATCAGAGTAGATTATGCTAAACAGTACTAAATTCTACTAGCTTTAATGTTTCTACAATAGTGAATTCAACTAATCTGTAGGTATTGTCACGTGACTCCCAACTAGCTGCTCTAATCTGCTTAGCACACAATGTATTTGCACAATATTGCTGCTTTACAGGTTACAGTTTTATGAACGATTCTAAGTGTTTGCTACTGTAAAGGTCAGTGCTAACTCATGCAAACACACAAAATTTATAGCAGCACAAAAAAAAACAGAAACAGAAAACTAGCTAATGGGCCCTCTGTCCAGTAAAATGACTACACTATGAGCCGTTTTGTGTATTTTCCAAGTCAGATAGACCAGGCAAACACCTCTTACTACAAGACGAACAAACCCAGTCCTTCTAATGTAAAACCACAGTAGAAGAGAACCTTAACTGAAATGCTACCACAAAACACTTACCAACAACTAGCTGGAAATGTCTTGCCAAAGGCAATTTCAAGACAGTCTTACAGCAGTAACAGTGCGAGGAAGAACAATTTTTTTTTTACAAAAAAATCTGTGAAATGCACACATAAAAGCAGGAAACAGCAGTGATCACTCAAAATCACTTAAGTGTGATTTAGCAATCAAAGGAACTTAACTTTGCCTGAATGGTACTGGATGCAAGTAACACACTTCTTGAATGCAGTCTAGGACTTCAAGCTTTTCTGAGCTCCTGGAAAATGTGCAAGAGAAAATATGCCTTAAAGGTTTACACAAGAGCAATTCTGTCTTGCTCATAGATTTATAGGTTCTTAGGAGATTGCTAAGCTAATGGTTTAAGGCCCTTATAAGCCTAGCCATTATAACCCAATTTTACCCACTATATGGCCCCTAGGGGCAGAAGAATAGAATGGAATCAGATGTTGTCCTTTTCATTCTTCCTCACCAATGGGTTTAGCAAAATACAACAGACTTTGGATCCAGTTCTCAAGCTCCTAACTCTACCCATAATGCTCTATTCCATCCCCAACACCTCAGGTCTCATTTGCCACCATTGTGGTTAGACATAGGTTCCGCTCTCAATTTGTAAGTGATTGTGTTTTTAATCAAAAACTTTTGGATAGTCCTTCTATTCAGTTTTTCTCTTCCTGTCAAACCTGTTTATTTCCCTTTTTCCTCCTTCTTAGCATTTGCTGACATTAGGAGTTAGTGTACTTTTTGTCATGAATCTTCTCTTCTACTTCGGTAGTTTCTGTCAAATACCACTGTTGGTATATTTTTCTTTACCTTTTATTTAGCTGTAGCATACCATAGCTGGTGTTTATGTATTTCTTTTGATATTGTTAGCTTGTGTGGATTACTCTGTTGTTAGCCTTTATCTGCTATGTCTGAGAAACCGAAAGGGTTCAAGAAATGCACTTCATGTTAGCATACGATCCTCTATTTGGATGCCCATAAGAAGTGTGTTTATTGTTTAACACCTGAACACCTCATTACAGCCTGTTTGGTATACTCTACCTTCAGTTCCAGAGCATTAGCTGACATGTGCAATAAATTAATGTAGAGGTCTTTTGCAAAATCTGTTTCTTCAGAAACCAAAAAGAGGTCTCCACTGAAGTCTTCTCAAGCTTTGGAGCATTGGAGAAGATTTGAAAAATCTCAAATCCAACCATTTTGGATCCTTAACCTGGGAGCCTTCCTTCAGATCCTAAATGCATTTCAGATCCTACAGTTTTGGCTCCAGTAGTGATTTCTCCACTTTCTTCTACCTCCTCATCAGTTCTGAGTTCTACCTCTGCTCACAGGAGCCGTACTCTGGAGTATACCAAGACAGTATCTACTTCTTTGACAGGCCAAATTTTCCACACTCCAAAGAAACACTCAGGACCCTCATCCACAGTTTCTTCCAGATCGTCTAGGAGGTTATCAGATGTGGATGTGGATAGGATGATGCAGATGTTTCTCAGGGCTCAGACCCAGATGGGGGTCCTGCCAGCTCTGTCCCCTCCTGGATCCCTGAGTGCACCTGCTAAGTCCATTTTCTATCCTTCTCTGATCTGACCAGTGGATTTGGAGTCGCAGGATATGAGATCCCTGATAGGTTCAGCATCAGATCCAAGGAAAGTACCATCCTCGACTCTGATGGTGTCCCTGGCCGGTTTTGCTTCGATGGTCTCAAATCCAAGCGGTTGGTGTTAGATCTGATGGGTTGGGTTCAGCTCTGATTTTTTTGGCTCCATCCCTTCCTCTCAGAGCCTTGGGCCTGCACAGCTTAGATCTGATTCTCCCCTTGAGGCTGTGATTCTGGGGCAGCCCTGACCTACCTTCCTCAGAGGCTTCAGCTCCGTGGAGTGGGGAGAGAGGTTTCCCCAGCTTCTTTGGCCTTCAAGGTGGTGGAAAGGGCTTTCTCTCTTCTCAGGGAACAATCTTCTCATGTCTTTGATCCTTCTTATCTCCCATCTTTGATTCTGAGCTCTAAGCCCATCAGACCTATCCTACAGGGATAGCCAGTTCCAGGAAGTCTTCTTTTTCTTCTTCTAATACCTCTCCAGAGCATCCCACAGAGGAGGTTCCTCAGAAGAGGATGTGTAAGAGGAGACACAAACACTCACCCATGGAGTCTCACACAGAAGACACTGATCTTGATGAGAGAGAGGGATCCCCCTGATCTCCACCTGATGACATCTCCTTTGGAGATATCCTTGAGATCCTTAAACTGAAGGGTGGCTGGTCTTCTCAATCTCCTCCTCCTGAAAAATCAGTGTTTCTGGAGGATTTTGGTTCTGAACCATCTACATCTTGGGTGATCCCTCACTGGATGAACTGATTGACTTGGTCTCCCACTAGGTTTGGAAGGAACCAGACAGTGTCAAATCCATTTCCAAGCCCTTGGACAAATTTCTGCCCCCCCCCCCCCGTTGATAGACCTCACTGGACAAAGGGAGTCCTGGTTATTGTTATGGTGGTGGTGGCAGCCACCAAGAAAGAGCTAGCTGAACAGAGCTCTTCTGTCCATCTGCTGAACAGGGAGTCCAAAGTGATGGAGAGATTTGGAAAGCGAATGTTCGACTTGGCTACTTTCACACTGAGGTCTTTAAACTACTTGGCACATTTCACTCGACTACAAAGAGATTTGACTAAGGAGTTATCAAATATGCTCTCAAAGTCCATGTCTGCTGAGGATTTCAAAAAGACTTACTCTCAACTCGCCACTCTCCTGTCCATTTCAAATGCATCAATGAGACTGATCTCCCATGCAGCAAAAGGTACCTCAAGAGCAGCCAGTTCAGGTATAGCCAAAAGGAGATATGCCTGGATGTGGCTATGCAATTTTGTGGAGCCCTTCAAGACATCCTTTGTCAATGCCCCCACTGATGGCACTTCCTTGTTCAAGCCATTAGTTAAAGACATGCTTACCACAGTGAACAAGAGGGAAAGACTCTGCCTGCTTTAGGAATCAAGTTTTCTACCCTTCAAAGGACTATCTACCAATGAGGTGGTACAAAGATGTGGTTCTGAAAATCTCAGGGGACCTTTATAGGATTCATGAGGGGATAATTTCTCCAGAGGCAGAGGAAGAAATTTTAATGGTAGATGTTACCCTACAGGCAGAGGAGGCCTGCAGAACCAGGGCTTTAGAGATGCCTTTTCTGATAGGCCTTATCAGCGCTCCTAAAGTGCTGCTTGACTGTCCAACTCTGGAGGCAGTCAGGGGTCATTCCTCTTTGCACCTAGACACCTGGACAGATATCATAAAACATTCATGGGTTCTAAGAGACATATCCACAGGTTACTATGTACCATTTTCCTCTCTTTCCCCTACTCAAAAGAGGAAACGTCTCAACATTCCACCCAGTCAGTGGAAGGGTGCAGCACAAGAAATGCAAAAGCTGCTACAAAAAAGAGTCATCCAAGCGATCCCACCTAACCAGATAAGAATTATAATGTACTCACTTTTCTTTTTAGTGCCAAAGAAAACAGGGGACCTACGACACATTCTGGATCGAAGCAAGTTGAACCAGTATGTAAAGAAGAAGAAGTTCTGCATGGTCACAGTTCAGTCCATCTTGCCTCCTCTGTGCAAGGACGACTGGATGTGTTCTGTAGATCTCCAGGATGCATACTTTCACATAAAAATAGACAGGTGATCCAGGAGACATCTACTTTTTTTGGCTGTGAGCCAATAATAACCAATTCAGAGCACTGCCCTTTGGACTCATAACAGCCCCCAGGATGTTTATCAAATGCATGGCAGTCATGGCAGCTCATGTGAGACTCAAGGGATTCTGGATGTTTCCATATCTTGATGATTGGCTGCTCACTGCCCTATCCAAGCATCAACTTTTACAAGCCAGGGACTACTTACTCCAGGTTTACAACACATCAGGCATCTCAGTAAAGCATGCCAAGTCAAACCTAGTCCAAGTACACACTCTGGCACTCATGGGGACTCCTTTAAATACTACAAATCAGGTGGCTTCCTTATCTCTCCATTGCATCACATATGTCAGGTTCAGTCTATACTCTCTCACCTGTCTCCTCCAAGACTAGTATTACAAGCTCTGGGGTCGATGTCAGCTGCCATACTTCTGGTCCCTCTAGCATGATTTTTTTATGCAAATTCTTCAATGGACCTTGGTAGCATAGTGGTCCATGCTTTATCAGTCCCTATCATTTCCCATAAGACTCACTCCAATCTGCAAAAGTCATGTTCATTGGTGTATTCAGTCCAACCTATTTCTGGGCACACCATTTACCCTTCCACCCCCAGTGCCACAGTCACAGATGCTTCCCAACTGGGGTGGGTGGGCATTTCTTGGGAAAGATGGTCCAAGCCATGTGGTCCTCTCTGGAAACCAAGTTGCATATCAATGTCTTAGAGATGAGAGCAGTCCTTCTAGCATTGCAAACACTTCAAGACGTTCTCCCTTTGGGGGCTATTGCAGTTCAAACAGACATGTCAGTAGTCTGGTACACCAACAAGCAAGGAGGAATCCAATATTATCCACTGTGCAGAGAGGCCATGAGAGTTTGGGAATGGGCAATCATTTCAGACCACTTTCTCATTGCAACTCACATCCTGGGGAAAACCAACACATTAGCAGACAGGCTCAGCAGATCCATTCTGATGTCTCACAAGTGGTCTCTCAATCAATCAGTAGTGACTATGATCTTCAACCATTAGAGAATATGATCTTCAGCTGGTGGGACCAGCCTTGCTGTGACCTATTTGCCTCACCCCTCAACAACAAGTGCAGCAAGTACTCTGCTCTGATCTCCCTTCAGGGGAGTCACAGATAGATGCTCTGATTCGCAGTTGGCGCCCAGATCTCCTGTATGCCTACCTTCCTGTTCCTCTGATTCCAAAGTTCTTACAGAAAGCAAGCAGGCTGAAGAGCTCAGTCATCCTCATTGCCCCCTTCTGGCCTCAGCAGGTATGGTTCCCCTTCCTACGGTCTCACTTGTGATATTCTCCATGGATACTGGAACCCACTCAGGATCTCCTGTCTTATCCATCAATAATTCAACACCCCAATCTCCATGCCCTAAAGCTAACTGCATGGTTTCTCTGCTTCCAGTAAGAGTTAGACAGTCCCAGCTTTTTCTGCAGTTTGTGATATTATTTTGGTCTCCCAGAAAGCTTCTACCAAGAAAGTCTACAAAAACAAATGGGAAAAGTTTTTTTATATAGGCCACTAACCAGAATATAGACCACGTTTCAGCACCAACTTCGGCCATCATTCTTTTTCTAACAACAATATTTTAAAGAAGGAGCTAGTTTTTCTACAATTCAGTTTCAGTTGGCAGCAATTTCAAATTTCCATTTTAGAAATAAATCATTTTAACCAGCAGACAAATGTGATCTGAAGTACCTTTCTTGGAAAACTAAACACACATGCACACACACATACAGAAGGAGGCAATTATACCTAGTGCAGGGACGTCAGGAGGCATACTGACTGTACGCATTTCAGTACAGTTTATCTGGAGTGGGGGTAGAATCTGGCTGGCTGTAGGACCCATGATTGTGAAGTCAGCAGCCTGTTATCTACAAACCAATGGCTGCTGATTGGTCCAGAGACTCCCGCTTTAGTTGCTTGTGAGAGAGAGAGCGTGAGTACGTGGTAGTCTAATTCCAAGTCAACTTCCAGTTCCACTTGACCTGCTTGCTTCGGCGACTTATCTTTATCTTTATATTGTGTATTGCTGCAGCAGTCTAGAGATTTGTACCTGGGTAACCTGGCTGAATCATTTTATGTAAGTTATTTTAAGTCTTATTTATATTATCGCAGAGACACAGATGCAGACTAGTAAATTACCAATGAAGTGAACTAGTGGCAGTTGCTGAATTTCGCAACTTCGCAAAAGCATTGTTTTTTTTTTTTTGTTTTGTTTTTTTTGGATTACATGCATGCTACTAGTACTGCTGCTTTTATTATTTTCCTTACAGCTTTCTTTAAAATCACATTTAAGTGCACCCAGGCTAGCCCTAGACATAATATTTGAGTGTACTGGAGGTTGCAGTCGCAGACGAGAAGAAAAAGGCAGTGGCACACACACCGATCAACTGCTCGGTATCAGTAATAAATGTGTTTGTTTTCCAATTCCATTCCCATGATCTAGATTTCAAAAATAGTTTAACCATTACCGACTCACTGAGCAGTAAGTGTAGTAGTTCCCGCCAAAGAACAAACGCACACTGCACACTCGTTATAACACTAGCTTTTAGGCTGCTTAGGCAGCAGCTGTTCACTCCCCAACCCACCGCAACTTTCTCCGCTGGTGAACTTGTATCTTCTATAATCAATATAAATAGTTTTAACTAAAATGCAGTTGTACCATAAACTGTGGCATTTCCAACACGATCATTTTGGAACAGAAGTGTCATTTTAAAAGGTATCATTGTGTTACATGTTATTTTAAAAACACTTTTACTTTAAGGACGTTATGGCAGTTGCTAGGAAACTTTAAAGTTTAAAGGAATTTTCCCTGGCTTTGCCCACGCGACAAAGATGGACTTTTCTCTGATCCAAGCTAGTTTAAGAAAAAAGATTTAGAACTCCCTCCCATCAGCAAAATAAATACAACAAAATGCACTGACTGGAATGCGTAGGAAAAAAGACAAGCGCGTTTAACAGAGTTGTGCAACTTGTTACTTGGAACCATCCTTAAGTCTAAAGGCAGTATGTTATTTACTTCAGTACCTACAGTATAGCATATAAACACAGGGGTGCCCACTTACTTTAATAAAAGCGCCTTTTAGAAAGCTGATTTCTCCCTGTAAGCACTATCTAAGGATATGTTTCATACTTCATGATACTTGAAAGAAAGAGCAGGCAGACCAGCGTAGCGTAATGCACCCTGCCTGGCATGCTCTGTTTTTCTTTTTGTCTAATCAGTAAAACATGAACCTGAAGATTTTTAATTCTTTTTCTAATTGTAACAAAATATTAAATCAGTTCCAGATGGGCAAGTTTACTAGAAGAATCAAGCCAAAGAGGGAAAAAAATAATGATCAGGTAAAATAGATTCAGGTGTAATTTCTGACTGCAAGGGTCAATTGTAGAGTATGGCTTTTTGAAATCACCTCCTTTTCCTTCCGTTTGATTACTAAAAAGTCTTTATTTTCCTCTCCTTAATATAACTAAGGGGATTTCGAACTTTCATCCTAGGATGTCTTAGTAAAGGAAGAGCATCCTTTGGCTGCAGATGAGATTACTTGCCTCTCTCATTTAAGTCTGAACAGCAAATTTCGGCTGCAACTATTTACACACTTTTTAGGTTAACAAAATCCATGTTGAATTCTTCTTGTCTGTGCAGTGATTTTTAAGAATGCTTTGTGAAGTAACATTGATGCTTGAGATACCAGACAAAACCCGCAGGTAAAATTTCCAAGCTGGCATGTAGCGCTTAACATACCCCCCCCCAACAAAAATATATAATAGGCAAATATAAGCATATGCTTCTAAGACTTCATCTTAAACCTGGGAAGTAAGTTGGTTAAGGTCTGGGACTCGGTTATCGGTTTAATTACATCGGGGAACATATCAGCACTTCAATGTCATCATTTTCATACAAATAAATAAATAATCAACCTAAAATAAAAATGCAAGACAAATACTGCAAGTTGGGATTAATGTCTGCTGCTCGTGGATGTTCTGCTGGTGAGGGCATGTGACATGATTTCATGGTTAAGGATTACAGCATATGACATGAATAATCTTAAAAGTGCATTTGCTGATCCGGTACAACTTAAATGCACCTTATGTATTACCTAGCAGTCTAGCAGAATGGTGCATGTACAACTGTCACGTTGTCACTTCATTCTCCATAGATTAAGTGTAGAGCTTGACTTTACTATTAAAAGTGCCTTTGCAGATGGCGCAAGGCATCACAGAGGGCGGGAAGGGTGAAAGGCCTACAGCGAATAGAGAAAGTCTCGCACAGGTAGGTTAATATTCAATGTGTGGAGGTCTGCTGTTTGATAAATGAAATCTAACAAGATACATCCCTATATTTCATTTATCCATTCATTTAAAAAAACATTTTCAGTTTGGTTTACAAGTTGTCATTCACTTTAGTGGATACAGTCACTTTGCACTTTGTGTTTTGAATAGGTCTTTTTTATAGGTTTATGCAAATGTACAAACTCATGATTGCTTTGCATTGTAGTCCTAAAGAAAGTTTTTTTCATGTTTTTATATTTTTTTTATATTTTTGTAGATTTGGAGATGAGTAAATAATTTAGTAAGGGCTATGTTAGCTCATAGGTTTATGGACTTGTTATATGCTGGGTTTGGCTTACTTTCATTCAGTATGCATTTTTAATTTAGCTCAGTTATATTGGTAGTGACATTTTATGACTTACTTTTTTCTCCCAATACCTGGGATCCTTTGCCGGTGAAAGCGGCATGGCCTGGTCAGCAGTTGAAGGAAGTGTATGGACTGCAATGTGTAGATGTGGGTGTGGCTTGTGGGTGTGGCTTGTTAGGGGCAGCAGTCTAGGAGCTGTGAGTACAAATCTGAAAATCCTGGCTACACCCCTGTTCTAGTGCCAAAAACACTTACATCCTTTCCACACTGTAGAATGCCACCACTCAGGCAAACCAAATACACAGTAGGAGTACATCCATAATATGAGCAAACTATCATAAAAACCTTTAGCATCATGCACTCAAACTAGTTTAGCATCCTTTGTTGGTTTTATTCGATTTATATACAAGTAAAGACAACCTTAGGGATGGGCACATCCATCCCTCCCCAGGCTGTCACCGTCACTAATCAAACCAAGCTCAACTGGGCTTTTATGAGGACTATTGGAACATCGGGGAGAGAGGAAAAATTCTGAAAAAAAGTCATCACTGCTTGTGCACGTTACTCTGACATCCCTTTCAGGGACTACTATCAGAGTATAGACAGAGAAAGGTATAGAGAAGTGCTCATATAAAGTCAGATGAAGTCAACAGTGCAATGCCCTTATAAATATAAAAAGTCCACTCACACACACACACAGCATTCAGGTCAAAGTAGTCCGGCGCTCACACAAACAACATTCAAGTCAAAGCAGTCCGGCGCTCACACACACACAGCAATCAAGTCAAAGCAGTCCGGCGCTCACACACACACAGCATTCAAATCAAAGCAGTCTGGCACTCACACACACACACACACACACACACACACACACACACACACACACACACACACACACACACACACACACACACAGAGCATTCAAGTCAAAGCAGTCCGGCACTCACACACACACACACACACACACACACACACACACACACACACACACACACACACACACACACAGCATTCAAGTCAAAGCAGTCCGGTGCTCACACGCACACAGCATTCAAGTCAAAGCAATCTGGCACACACACACACACACACACACACACACACACACACACACACACACACACACACACACACACACACACACACACACACACAGCATTCAAGTCAAAGCAGTCCACTCACACACACACACACACACACACACACACACACACACACACACACACACACACACAGCATTCAAGTCAAAGTAGTCCACACACACACACACACACACACACACACACACACACACACACACACACACACGCACGCACGCACACACACACACACACAAACACACACACACACACACACACACACACACACACACACACACACACACAGCTCTGGAATTCTCTACCTTAATTCAAACCAGTCCGCTCGCTCAAGTAGCTCTGCAGTACAGTTCAGTTCCAGCAGAAACAGTCCTTCCTGGCAGTCCATTCCTGCTTGCACTTGCAAAAGTCCTTCCTGGGCAGAAACAGGAAATGTGAGCCCTTGAGCTCAATTCCAACAGGCTGACGGAGTTGATGATGTCAGCTCAAAAGCGGAAAATAAAAAAAAAAATAAAAAAAAAAAAGCTGGGAAAATCAGAAATGAAGGGGTGCCATTCGGGAATCTTGGCACCCCATTATTTGGACCCCAAATTCAGTACAGTTGGGCGGTATGACAGTAGTCCCTCGTTTGATAATAACATCGCCACAGTAGTCAGGAAATCCTTCTATGTGGCACGTGGCACACGTCATCACAAAAGGTTTCTCATCCAGGAAAAAAGAGGTCATTGCTCCCCTCTACTCGTCACTCATTAGACCCATTATAGAGTACAACGCCCCCTTTGGTATGTACCTCACAAGACAGCTACAACAACTGGAAAGGCCGCAGAAATACCTCACAAAGAGGATTACTGGCCTCAAACAGATGCCCTATGCAAACCGTCTCAAAAAACTCCAGCTTTTCTCCGTTGCATATCGCCTACTCAGAGGTGATCTCTGCCTACCATACAAAGCTATATCAAACCCAGAGCTGTTGGACATGCTCCACTTAAAGAAATCTCAATCCCTCTGAGCTACCTATCTGTATCAAACAAAGCTCCTCATTAGCACTCTTCAAGAAAAAATCTTGATGATTGGATGGGAAAAAGGAAATTCACCCCGGGGATCACTTCTGTGGCTCTGCTCAACAGGGGCACAGAAAAATAATTTTCTTGGGTGGCGAAAGCCAGGGTACATTTTTGGCTAGGCTTATATAGACTCTAGGGCCAATAGCCTAGTACCTACCTATGAACCTATGGACCTATGAACATGTAGAGGGCCACATAAAATGCTTTGCAGGGATGGATTGTGGCCCTAAGGTCACCTGTTGGTCACTCCTAGTCTATAGCAATCAAAGAGGGTGGAAGGGACTTTGCAAATCAGATTTTCATAAGGGTTGGAGGCCACAGACACAGCCTTATTATAAAACAACACCAATAATAAGGGTGGTGGGCTTGGGGAAAAAACAACCAGGCTACCTAGAGAGACATACAATCAAATAAAGGCAATACTGGAGCTCTTTCAGAAACTATAGCTTTATTTGTCAGTGGGGGATGGGGCAGCTAAAAAAGCAGCCAAAAAAATAAGCAGAATATAAAAGGACTGAGGCACAAACTGGGTCAGAGGAAATTCTCTCACTATTGACCTAAAACAGTTTAAGGCACCAGACGATGCAGAAAGTAGCATTGTTTATGGAAAAAAAATGCAATAATAAATGACTACAGCTGTAAGTTAGTTCCAGCATACTCTAAATGGTCTGCCAATCAACTCAGAATGTGTTGTCTTTTAACTCATTAACTCTTAAGAATTGTTAGTGGCGATAGCTGGCTATAAAGGTCTATTTTTGAAAACAAGGTAAATATGTTCACCTAATGGATGACTCCTTGCTTATTGGTACAGTGAACTGTCTTATCCCTTATAGCAAATTAGTTTGAGACTTCTCATGCACAGACTGAGAATGAAAGATTTTAGAACATTAATTTCCAACCCAGTTTCACCATATCTGGTGGCTCACGTTACATCTTCTGCTTTTGTGTGACTGAACATGCTCAGCAGTACATTGCTTCACTAAGGATAGTATTCTACAAATAATATCCTACTAAAGATCAGAGCATTCTAACCACTGATCTACATATTTAATCTCACCAACTGCAGATGCAGTTCTTTAATAGTGTGGACTAATGCTCAAGACAACTACCGTTCATTTGTCATTACTGTCATCCAAAGCACATTGCGAGTCAACATCAGTGCAGCCTTACTGGTTTATCTTCTGGTAGAGTCTTTACCATCAGTTAGTGTTTTGCCATTTTTATGGCAAACCACTGCACAACAACAAACCAGAAAGAGGCATAACCACAACAACAGCACACCTTTAACAAAAGGAAATTATCGCACAAATTCAGATCCACAACCAAAGAACAAGCAGGTGGTCAAAACAATTTTTGTAAAAAAATATATAACTGCTTTCATCCAGAAGCCAACTTCATCAAAACAGATTTTTAGCCACCTGGTGGTTCTTTGGTTGTGGTAGCAACAATTTCCTTTGAGTAACACTAGAACAAACTCTTCTTTCCCCCACAATATTAATATCAACAGTCCAGAAATGAAACATAACTGGCAATCTCTTCACTTAATTTGGAAGTTTGATCCAGCTTTTTTATCTTTGAATGTTTTGCCTAGACCATATGTAAACCACAAACATGTGTTTAGTCTTAGCAGATAAGTTATACAAGAGACTCTAATCCTTCATACCCAGACCCACAATAATCCAGCAGTTAAGCACTTCAGTAGTCAGTGGGTATTGTTACTATTCCACCTTGCACAGTAGTGTAGCACCTTCGGTGTGCATTGTTAGTATTTCACCTTGTATAGTAGTGTAGCACTTTCAGTGTGTATTGTTCCTACTACACCTTTAAGTGAATGACATAGTGCACTGGACTAAACTATCTATATTTTTCTAAACCACTGAGGTATATAATTAATGCAGACCACCAAAAATCTTGCTTGTGTATGACTATGCTTAGTGTGGTTGGAAAATCAGCACAAATACTCTATCCTGCACCTCTAACTTTATGACCATAGTTTACAGTAAAACTGCTGACACACAGTCCTTAATTCTGTCAAACAGTACTGACGTCCTTCATTGGCACAACGTTTTTTTTTTTTTTTTGCTGTTGTATGCTGCTTATCCAAAGGTCAGTTCTGCTGACCCAGTTATTGCTTTATTTGACCCTGTATCTTATGCAGCTTTTGATCTGTTTACCCTCTAACTACATTGCTTTATTGGGACATATCATTCAGGAATTCTGTACAATAACAGTTACTTTATCTACTCACAGAATATTGCTGAGTGCTGCACCCATTAGCTGATTATATGCACACTTGTTACATTTTATGCTGATGTTCTGTAACTATGATGCTGTGCTGCAGAATATTGTATATTATACAATAAAGGCTCATTACTATTCAAAAATGAGCATACTGATTGGACATCACAACCAGCTTGCCCTTTGTAACTTGAACATATACCAACCAGTGAAGTACCACTGAGCAACCAGACTACTGGGGCTGAGAACAAAATACAAGAAAAATCAGGTATGCTCTACAAAACTAAAGAAATGGAAACATACCTACTTTTCCCTGTATTTTTGCACTATCCCTCATAAAATCTATGATTTTTTTAAGAATTTAAAAAACAACAAACAGAAATAGAGTTTCTGTTTTTACCATCACCTCTCCTGCACTACACTGCACTGATGTACTGAAGTGTGAGAACGTAAGTCCCATATGCATACGCTGTACATCAGCATACAGAAGGCAATGCAGAAGACTGAACTGTTGTTACACAGACATTTTTCAACAAAAGTAAGCAATTTATTTCTTAAATAATGTCATTGTACAATAGCAATAATCCCCTCCTGTGTATAGATCTATCAGGATTTGCCCACAGTGCCTTTATGTCACTCAAGCTTCATCCTCATAATCTAACCAAACCAACCGTGTGTAATTCCTGATATGCCTAAACACAGTTGTGGATTATTACTAAAATATTGGTGTGATATACTGTCTGCTACATAATCATGAAATGATGCAGCATCACGCCATGCGCATTACCAAAATATTGTTTTAAGTACATCTAGCCTTTTGCCTTAAAATTTGAATGTTAGGTAATCTCATACCTGTGGCTTCAACTAAATTCAAGGGCAAAAATAGAAACTGGCTGTCTTTTGTTTCCAAACCATCAGGCAGGTCCCAGGAAAGGAACTGGAAAGTGTACTGAATGCTGTAACATGTATCCTTCCTGGCTCGGTTACCTTCTAATATCAATGATTTGCTCACCTTCCAAAAACTGCTTTACAGTGAAACACATTACTTCCTATATTCCTTTTGTCCTCTAAGGGCTACAGATTGCTAGAGAATTTGTGCTTTCTACAGTTGTCTGTAGTTTGCTCCATTTGACTCTTATCCACCTTCTTGTTCTATGCCTAACACTAAAGTGAAGTAACAGAGGATATGTTTCTGTTCCTATATTACCTTTAGTATAACCCTGCCAAGATGCTTTGTATTCTCCAGCAGAGGCAAATAAAGCGCTCTACCATTTCATGCTGTTAATTCTATAGCAAACTGTTCACCACAGAAAGCCATGCTCACAGATAGTTTGGATACTGGACTGCTTAGACTGCACTGCTTAGACTGCACTGCTTTGACTGCACTGCTTGGACTGCTGCTTTTCCAGTTATTTTACACACAATCATGACACTATCATGGGTAATAGTCATGGAGTTCACAAACAGTTTGTCAGTATATATAAATAGATGTGTTATTTACATCAGTCATAAAAATGTTGTGCAATGACTTTTACATCTTTCTGCAACTATATATTTTGATTCTCATTTGTCTAGGCAGCTGCAGAAGTCTATGTCTGCATTCATTTCTGTTCCTGTACTACAGTTACAACATTGGCTCACCCAAGGTAAAGTGCTTACAAGTTTGCTGAGGACCTCCCACTCTTGGGAGGTCAGTTATTCCTCCCTCTGAAGGAGCGGTGTTGCTGATAATTTATGTACAGCTTTTATCAGGTGTTATTCCAGGTAATTCTCATTTTAAACAGCCATATCTTTAGTTTAACCAAATACATTGTTCCTTCTTTATCTTTTACCTAACAGAACCAGCTCAGACAAGTAGAAGGCTACACATGTGTGGCCTTTTTAACTTGCACTGGTTACCAGGGGCTGTGTATTTTACTTTCCTGCCACTTCATAGCCAGTGACCTCCCACAACTACATTTATTAATGCTGAAACAACCCTTCTATAATCCAGTAAGATTTAAAATCCTGTAAGGCAATCAGGAAATATTTACTCAAACTAATAAAAAGAATCATCATAATTTTAGCATGGAAAACAGTTTGTTTTACTATGTCTTCTATATGATTCTAGTAAACAAAGCAAATTAATGTGTTAATATCTTCTTAAATGCCTGCTACATCTCTACAAGAATTAACATGTGTTACTTGATGGAAAAATATTCTAAGACCAACTTCTTTTCACTGACAATAAAACTTAAACTACTTTACTGAACATGTTGAATAAGCATATCCCAACAATAAGCCTACTAGGACTTCTTACTGTATTAAAATTATTACAGCCTAGTGACCTACTTGTCACTGCCGGTAAAACCTGCTTACCTACACCTGTTCAATAAGCACACCCCAATGATAAGGCTATTCCAAACCAAATTTTACTCCTCCTTGGTCCATTAAAAGTATTATAACCTAGTGATAGTACAGCCCAATCAAGCCTCCCTTGCTTCATCAGTCACCAGCCATGGTAAATCAGTATTTATGGCCTCCCTCACCTTAGGTGGCATCAAAAACAAATGGGCCAGTCCTGAAACCTGGGACTACATTAAACAATACAAACGTCATTGCAATTAGTAAAACTTGACTTAAAGATGACTACGGCACCTTAAGCTTTATCAACAACAGCTGACTGAGCAAAAGACAAGAAAGTGGTATACTTATTCTCTAAAAACAGGAAATGAAATCTTCCTCCCATTTTAATAAAAAAGCGACTCAGATATTGAATACTTATCTAATAGGCTGTCATCTGAAATAACACGTAGTGGTCACACAAAAATATATCCTGTTATTTTTTATATTGTCCTTGCTTCTTTAAAACTTTTAAGCCTTATACAAGAACTTATATCAGAAATCACTACTTATACAAATATATATAAATTTATCATTAATGACACAAATATAAAACCTCATCTTGAATGCTTGCCCAGTCAACAACATTTAGAGCAAACAATCATAGTTGTAACAAGGCCGAACATAACCACAGGAAATTACTCAATGTCTGATATTATAAACAGTCCTCACAAAGCCACTTCCATAGGTTCATAGGTTTAAGGTACTTACTAGGCTATTAAGCCCATTATATTTTGTATATGAATAACACAGAGATGGGCTGATCAAGGATATGCTGAGACATTTACATATTTTCCCTTGCAGATAGGGACATGGGTGCTAAACCAGTGGTGAATTTGTAGTTACGCCATCCATTCATCCAAATTACATTTGAACAGAGTAACAGAAGTACTTTGTTCTATGTAGTGTGGAAGACAATTCCATAGAAGTGGTATTCTTAGTGATGCATACCTAACCCTACAACATTTTCTACTTATTTTACAAAACAAATTGAAATCTCTTGAACTGGTATTTACAATACCATTGGACTGGTGAATGTGTAATAGGTCTGACTGAATAGGGTCTGTTGATGCTGTGTATGTGAAGCAGAGGTCACTTCTCAATAGCAAGTATGATACTAAGAAAAGGGATAAGGCTTTGAGATGGTCTGTATGTCTTTTTGATTTAGGTGTCATGGTCATTTGGGCACATACATACCAAAAGGAGCATCACCAAAAATAACCCTTGTTCTAACTAAATGGTCCTTCCAGTCTAAAAGATACCTCCTCTGCTAATCTTACTTTACAGCCTATCCTCCAAGTTAACCAACATGCGCTACTAATCCTTTCTCTACCTTATAGTACCCTACTACTTAGTAAAAATGTGACTTCCCACAGCAGGTCTGATGTTACACTGTTTCATCCCTTCCACTAACCAACTTTCTAGAATAGCTCCAGCATTTCCCCACCACCTTCAGAATTCATTGATTGCATGTATCATTGCTATACTACCATGTTGAGTTGCAAGGCTCGTATATCTAAAGATTTACATGTTGTATCTTTCGGCTTTTCCCAGTTAGGGGTCGCCACAGCGGAACTCCGGTCCGCTAATGATTGACAGTAGAATTTTACGTACCGGCTTGCCAGGCCTGACGCACAACCTTCAACGAAGGTATGCCCATTCATGCATGTCTCCACACAGAAGACACTTTAGCTGAGAATCAAACAGGAGAACATCTTCCTGTTAGGCGACAATGCTACCGCAGCACCACCACCGCAGCTATATCTAAAGATTTACATAATAGGTTAAAAAGCTCAATCTGTTGATAACGAATCTAGTATTTGTATGTGAATGCCATTAATTTTCTCTGATTTCTATAGCCGTATTCATCAACACAATTCTAAGTAACGCACATTATTTTATTATGTACTACATGAAACTACCTGCAAAATGTTAATGTTTTCTATCTTGTTTGCTATGTGTCATTTTAGGACATTTTTCTGTGTTATAACATAATATCAGTAATCTATGTTATACTGATCTCTGCATGTCTGATATATGTATTACATAATTTCTTATTTTATGTATTGTATCTGGAGCTTTTCTCCCTGGGCATCCGCTGAAAATGTTCCTGTGTCCAGTCGGACTTTCCCAGTAAACAAATGTAAAACAAAATAAAATAAATAATAAAATAAATCATCTCATTCATTTCTATCCCCTAATCTATGGAATCAGTTTTAAACAATGAACTTGATGCACCTGGCTGGACTCCATGTTGTAAGTGAATAAACCCTTTTCAGACTCATTTTGCTTTATAATGTTCTCACTCCAGAACAGACTATCCCCTTAACTGAAAGACTACCTTGGGTTTCACCTGCAGTCTAGCATGGAAAAATATGAAAACTGACCCAAACAATGTAGAATAAATATCAATACTGCCAAAACTACCTATTTGTTAGATTGCAAACAGAATTTTTAGGGCACCAAAATTTCTGGATGTCATTACAGTCACTATCTCACAATTCATTATTCCTCAAATCATTCCCACCTGCAGTATTAATCAATATAGTAATCATTATCCAGGATTCCGCTTCCTATCTTCCATATAGAGCAATCCAAATATTTTATGCTGCCCTTTCCCCTTTATTCAACATCCAGCTTCACAAGTATCTGTTAATCCTCCCTTTCTCCTTTAAAACAAATCTGTCACAAAATAGTAGAACCTTAATTAATGCAAATCCATCCCAGCTATGGTCCAATCAAACATATGTTTCACTCAGATTTTCTGAAGTTAGGTCAGATTATAATAAACTGTCTAAGTGCTGTACATTTAATCTTTCTTTAGCATCTGGTACTTCATTATATAATTTCAAATATGCTACCCTACATTCTTTTTTCCTTCTTTGTCAAGTAACTATCACGCAATTGCACACATATACTCATTAACACTTTTTTAAAAATAACCTACAGCTAGATTGTGCAATTCATCAACAAATTTATGTTGACTAGTAAGTAGCCAACATGGTTTTAGGCCAGCATTTAGATTCATTATTGCTGTCTTCACTATAACTGACCAATATTTTCAAATATGGAGGCAAGTCTAATAAAAGGAAATATTGTCCAATATCACACTATCTTACTTCAAAGGTTTTCTAATTGTGGGTTCTCTTCTCTTATTATAAATCGGATCAATGATTGTTTTTCAAATAGAAATTATCCAGTCAAGCCCAATTCTAACTTCTTGGGGATTATTTTCTTTTTAAGCAATCTCCTTGGGAATCAGTACTCAAACTGCTGCCAGTTTCACTTTTTGTTACTGTCCTTGCCTGGAATTTGCCAAACACTGTCAATATTCTGTACATTGATGACTTTGTTACTCATTCTTTAGATGTCTAGAAACTCTTCTAGAAAACACCTTCAAGCAAATATAGAATTTGTTATCTATTAATAATCTCACTATAAGCCCTACCAAATCTATTGTACTGCTCTATGGAGTCCCCAAAGACATAGCCTATAGATCATACCTCTATGAAGGACCACCTCATTAATCTTCTTTGTTATGTTGCAGCATAGAAATACCTAGGAATTGTCCTCAACCAGAAAATATTTTTACATCAACATGTAGGAAAATCTCATTGACAATGTATTTGACTAGTTTAAATAATTTTATATTCCCCTCTTTCTTGTTGTTGATGCTAGGTAAGAAATTACCATTAATATTTTAATCACATATCGGGTACACTTAACTGTTATCACACTAAATAATCCCTATAACGCTGCACTTTTTCAGGTAGCAGAAAATACAGTTCTGCATTTTATCCTCTTATCCAGCCAGAGAATGCATTACTGCCTAAGCTCTCAAACAGCTAAATGGCTAAAGGTTTTATACAGAGCCATCTACCTGCTAAACCCACTCACATGCAACTACTATGTAAACTTTATGGTTATCCATTAAGTTGTTGTTGTTGTGTCTTTTGGCTTTTCCCGGTTAGGGGTTGCCACAGCAGAACTTCGGTCCGCTAATGATTGGCAGTAGATTTTTACCTGCCGAGTTGCCGGCCCTGACGCACAACTTTCAACAAAGGTACGCCCATTCACGCATGTCTCTACACAGAAGATGCTCTAGCTGAGAATGGAACGGGACAACATCTTAACTGTGAGGCGACAATGCTACTGTAGCATCACCACCACAGTATGGTCATCCATTAGGTAATAAACTAAAAACTAAAACTGTAAACTCTGTCATCCAGAAAAAAGGTGATATCTTGTTGATCATATCTCAATGTAATTTAGGTGCAAATGAAAGAGTCTGCTCAAAAGCCATCACAGCTAACTGGTATTTCCTACCTCAGTTTATTGGAAGATAAGTATTCATTTCAAAGGTATTGAAGAAGTATTCATTTAAAAGGTAACTGTTATAATGGCCTTGGTCAGTCTTTAAGTTCATATATCATTATCTTGCATATTATTAACAAAGGTTTACTGGGATTGTAGCATTTAACTAATGCAGAAATCACTGAATAAGTACTCATTGGAAATGTAACTGTTACAATGGCCCTGGTCAGTCTTAAATTTATATACCATAATCTACAGCATTATTAACAAAGGTTTATTGTGATTCAGTTTTAATTAGTTTTAAGTCGTTATCGAGTCATTACTTTATAAATAATTCTCTTTTTATCATTATTATAATTGTAACTGTAAAACATAAAAGTCTAATACTGAGTTTGTAAATCTTCTATTGTTTAAACAGATTATTATATTTTTTATATGTTTTACTTCCTTTGATTTATCTTATGTTTGCTTATTGTGTATGCTGTTAATTGAGCTCAGACTGTTGTGGAACATGGTCCTTGGACCAGACTCCAAACTGCCTTAACAAAGAGTGGAAAAATTAATTAATTAAACCAAATATCACATAAAACATGCACTTGAGAGCTTGTATGTGATACTAATATTAAACAATTTGATAATCATCTTGCATTTCTTTCAAGATAATGAAATGAAACTTACCCCAGTCTTGATGTTGCTGTAGATAACAGGTGCATGTGACATTTGGGAGGATAAAGAGTTACATGGCTCTTTCAGCACACACTTTTGTGGAAGGTATACATCAGGAAACACCTTGAAAGTGTAATAATACAGTAAATGTAAATGCATGTTCTACTTGTCTGATTTTAGTAATATTATGGATATTTGTATGATACTACACCATACATTAATATAGTATTTGTTTTATGATGCCACTTTTGATTGTTTGATATATGAAGTGTGCAATGTCATTGGTTTAATCTAGTTCCGTTTTGAGAAGTTGACAGGTAACCCACTGAAAGCAAACTGCATGAGTCCAACTCATCAAACAGTCACAAAGACTGTACATGATGAGTAAAAAAAAAACATTTATTGTGAGGTGCAAGCCCACCTGATACCCCATATCAGCATTACCTACACAAATACAGGCATACATACTTACTTATATATACTATCTCCATATTTGCACAGCTGAAGGGAAAAGATAAATACCCTAAAAGGTTAATAAAACAGCTCACACAGCTGTCATCTTGTGGTGTGAAACTTATGGGACATGTATATTTTAGGAGGTAGGGTCTGGGAGGAAGCATTCAAGGAACTACCATTCATCAAACTGTAGGATTCCCATTTAACCATTTTAAGGATTCATGCTGAAACATCAGACGTACATATATATGCCTTGGCTTATGATCAAATAAAAGTTGCATTTTTTTCTACTTTTAATACTTTTTCATTGCAACAATATGACAATATATTAGAAAGCACTGGCACTTTACATAATGATCTGCTAGAATGCTTAGTGTTTCTGAGCCATCTTAATATTGCTCTTTCCTGATATGCTAGGAAACACACATTCTAAATGCAAATAAAAATAGAATAATTCACCCATTCCGGCCATTATTTAATGGGCAACTATAGCCCCTAACAGCTCCTCAGCCTCTGTTTCTTTTAATTATGACAGCATGCATATGCATATCTAATAAAGCAGCAGAAAGCACCCCTGCGCTACCAGGCTATAACTCAACTTTTGGCCTCGAAACATGGACAGAAGCTCCAAAGGTAGTGGTGTCTCCATATTCATAAAGGATATGCACATCTCCAGACTAGTAGCCCAGTAAAATGCATCTGAGATACTTCAGATACAAGACATTGGGTAAAACTGCAATCCAGGTCATAGCCTGCTATAGGTCTCCAACCATGTCCCTAGACTCTCACACCATGTTCCTAAGCACCCTGGAATCTATCAAGGTACAACTCAACACTCTCATACTAGCAGACTTCAACTACTCCTCCATCAGCTGAGACAACTACTCAAGCACCAATGCACTGGCCCAATGCTTCCTGTAATTCATCAATTCCAATGCCCTGAACCAGCTCATTCTTACCCCCACTAGAGGAAGCAACATCCTTGACCTGGTTATTACTAACATTGGCAATGTTGCTCTACACTAATACTCAATTCCTCTCTGGTAAGATCCAACCACAAACTAATCACCATGGAAATCCACATCTCACTCACACCCCCCGCAAAGGTATCTACCATGAAAAACTGCTCCAGAGTTGACTTTGGACTCCTAAAAAGAGAAGTAGCTAACTTCACAGCATCCATGCCAATGGAAAATAGATGCATGACTGTTAATTATATGCCAATGCACTGTACAAACACGTACATACCCAACAGAACCAAGACACTCTCCTCCTAGAAAAGGAAGCCGGTCTGGTGGTCCACTGCCATTAATAAACTCTACAACAGAAGGAAGAAACTGTTGCAGAAAAAGGTGAAGTCCAAAGACTGGAAAAATTCCCTTATTAGCCTCAATAAAAAGTTGAGATCCCTCATCAAAACCCCCAAAGCCAGTTATGAAGGCAGAATTGTGGCATACACTAAAAACAACCACAAAGCCTTCTTTAGTTATATCTAGAATCTCCATGGCAATACCCAGATTTTCTCTGAGTTACTGCACAATGGTACCACCTATACTGAGCCAACAGATATTCCCAACATACTGGCCGAGATATTCAGTGCCAACTTTACCCCCCCCCCCCATCAAAGGACCAATCTCAATACCGGAAGAATGTTAGGCACCCTGCATTATTGCAGCACAAGTTAAAGCTGCATTCTCTAAGGCCAAGAATACAGCTTACATGGGACCCATCAATATCCCTGGCTGTGTTCTACATGAGTTACAAAGTGAACTGGCACCACATCTGTGTACTCTGTTCACTCACAGCCTCATCTCAGGCTTTGTACCTACCAAGTGGTGCACTGCTACAGTCATCCCTCTCCATAAAGGAGGAGCGACTACAGACCCTGGAAATTATTGCCCCATTAGCCTGATGAGTCTGATATGTAAGGCTCTGGAGCACATCATCATGGACCTAATTAACAAGGATATAGGGAATCTCCAAACTCTAGATCACACACAATTTAGTTTTGTGAAAGGTAGAGCATGCCTGCTCAACCTGGTTAACTTCTTTGAGTCAGTCATCAGAGCGGTGGATGAAGGTAAGGCAGTTCATACAGCCTACCTTGATCTGGCCAAGGCCTTTGATACCATTCCTCACTCAGGAATTATTGATAAACTCAACAAACTAGGCATCAACCCCTATATTGTTAGGTGGGTTGCAAATTGGCTCACAGATAGAACACACAGTGTGAAAGTAGCAGATTCCACGTCAGACTGTTGACCAGTCGCTAGTGGAGTCCCACAGGGATCGGTCCTGGGTCCTCTCCTGTTTGGCATCTACTTCTCAGAAGTCCAGACCAACACAGAGGGACTCTGGCTGACCAAATTCACAGATGACTGCAAGCTGGCAGCCATTATTAACTACCCAAGTGATGCAGATGTCCTACAGAAAGGACTCACTGAGACCAATGACTGGTGTCAAAACCATGGCCTTAAGCTTAATGGCAAAAAAAGCGTCGTCATCCCCTTTGGGAAAAACTCAGTTCCCACTAATTACCACATCGATAGGAGCCCACTGGACACGGAAGGCGTTATAAGAGATCTGGGGACACAGGTTGACAGCAACCTCTCCTTTGACCACCACATTGCCACGGTGGTCAGAAAGTCCTTCTATGTGGCACATCTCATTACCAAGGGTTTTGCATCCAGGAAAAACGAAGTCATCATTTCTCTCTACTCTTCCCTCATTAGACCAGTCATAGAGTATAATGCCCCATTTGGCATGTACCTAACTAGACACCTGCAACAGCTGGAGAGGCCACAAAAGTACCTCACGAAGAGGATCATAGGCCTTAAACACATGTCCTACATGGACAGACTCAAACTCCATCTATTCTCTGTCTCATATCGTCTACTAAGAGGCGATCTTTGCTTGACTTACAAAGCCATGTCTGTCCCAGCTCTGTTAGAAATGATACATCTAAAGAAATCCTAATCCCTCCACACCACACACTCCAGAGACCTCAACCTCATTGCCACAATCAACAGAACATGCTGGAGGGACAGGTTCATAACCTAGAGACTGCCCATGCTCTGGAATAGACTTCTCATACATGTCAAACAGAGCATCTCACTAGCCCTCTTCAAGAAAAATCTTGATGAGTGGATGGGAAACAGAAAGTTCACCCCGGGGATCACTCCAGTGGCTCTACTTGATAGAGGCACTGGGAACTAATGATGGACGGCACAATGCCAGGGCACTTCTATGGGCTAGGCTTGTAAAGGCACAAGAGCCATTAGCCTAGTACACACATATGAACCTATGTATTCTAATTTCTATTACCTCTTCCACAAGGCTTCTTCAGTTATCATTAACTTTTCTGAGAACTGATACATCAGGTTATATGAACCAGAATCCGGAAATATTGTTCTAACATTTATTAGTTCTTTCCATAGGATATTTTTATAAATGCAGTATATTGATCAATGCACATAAAATCACTGCCACCCATAAATCCAAGTGCCATTTATAGCTATATAAGTAGTCTGCTTATTTGCAATGTGCTGAGATAATAATTAAGTGGCTTCAAACTGTATGCTTGGTCTGTGTGTTTCATTAGTATAGTACCGGCTACAAAAAGATCAAAAGCGCCATTTTTCCATTTAACTGTGTTGCCATCTATGGAAAAGTGGCATGAAAAGGACTGAAGACTTTGAGGCAGCCAAAGAATAATGACCTACATTTATATAGAAAGAACTGAACATTTTTTAATAAACAACATAGCTTCAGAAAAGCATGTAGTGATGTTACACAGTATTATTAATGTATCCACATACAGATTAGTTCAGAACTATGTACAAATGCAAAAAAACTAAAGATGTAGCTTATGCACAAACTGTGAAAAAGTTAAAGGGGCATTCTGAGCTTAACAGTTATTGCAAGCATTACACAGTTGAAACTGCATCACAGTTCACTGCTGAAAGTATGCTGTGAACTGTGAGCTCTGGAGAAAATTGGATGAGCCATCAAGAGATACATTCATTAGTGGTTATCCCATTAATGATATATACATTCATTAGTGGTTATCCCACTAATGTTTGCCATGGAGAACTTCTTTCAGAATCAAGTGTAACATTTCCAAGACCAGTCACGACTGCATTATTCAGACAGAGTTACAGAAGAATTAAGGAAGAATGACATACCTTTTTCTGTGGTACATAAGGCTGAAATACTTGAAAATCTTATAAAATATACATTCTGTTGTCATTGGTGCAATGGTTAAAACCACCTCCCAATGCTTGGAAGTATAAAGTTATATTCCACAACTGTGGAAAAGTGGCATAAATAAAAAGAACATGTCATAGTAAAGTACAGCTACCAGACAAAGGTAACATTAGAAAGTATCTTGGCAAAAAATGCTAAGCTTATATGGAAAAAAGAAACATTTGTGAAAATTAAACTAAATTTCTAATGTATCAATAAGTAATCAGAAAGGAAAATAATTGTCTGTGTTTGCCTTTATGATTAATGTTTGATATATCAGAAAGAATTTAAAATTCAGTTTCGATTGTGAAGCTTAAAACTTACACAGGTAAGAGCTTGTTTGTGTTGAGTGAAGTAATGGCTGCAGTATGCTATTTGAAGCAAAATAACTATTTGTCTTCAGTGTAATATGAGGTGATGGAGCAGCAACATTGTGAGGGAGTCAATGGATGCATAAAATTGGATTAAGCTGGAACTTGGCTGGAAGCAAAGTGTGACAAATGAGTGTGAGGTGGAAGAAGGGCTTGAAATAGGTGATGATGTATTTTGTGAGGAACTGGTTAAACTGCGTTGTATAAATTCAACAATCTGTTGAAATGGGATATGGCAACTATGTTTTCCAAATGAAGACCATTTAAAATGGTCACTACCCAAACTGATCTGCATGGGACTTTTGTGGTATACAATGCATTATCCTGTTTTCTACAGTAGCTACATGTTGGACATAGTTTTATCCATTCTCAGAAATTCTATGATTATCCCTAGTGTCATTTATACAAGTTTTTTTTCAGCCTTGAGAATAATTATGATTTTACATTTCCTGTACTTTATAAATTACTGGAGGTGAAGACCTGGACACCACAGGCCAGACTGGCAAGGAGACACATGATCTCCATTTAGTTTAATCTATGAAAATTACTTTATTACCTACTTAATATGGGCCAGGGGTCAGTGTCACTGTAAAAGCTATATAATAAGCAACTAATGCTTTGAGTGCCTTCTGACCTGGTACCACAATTTAGATTATAAAGGAAAGACACAGACAGAGATTGGAAGGGATAGTTAGCAAATCAGATATATTTATATTGGGAAAAGGGGTGAAGAATAATTACTGAAACAATCTGAATACCCATTGATATGGTGTGTGCTGTTGCCTGCAGCCTAACAACTAGAAAGTAAGAAGTCAAACTTGAAGAAACAAGATGTTTTCTTTTATTTTCTCTAGGATTTTTAGACTGACAGTAGCTGAGAAAAAAAGTTTGTGGGGATCAGAGTCCATGTTTGCTTGCCCTGAACTTGGAAGAAAGAAAGATCCACATCCAGTCTGTCTCCCACCTCCACCCCAGCCATCCACATATAAATGCTTTGGTAACTAAGCCTTAGTAACTGATACATTTGCTGACCCGTTAAATGGATTTAAATAATAGGAGATGGATGTCACTTGAATAGTGGGAAGGACAAGAGGTCAAAACACCAAAATTAAGAAGTACAGTGGTGCATTATATCTACTTTTTTAATAATTTTGCAATAGAAAATACTACATTGGTTAAAAAAAACATTATTTTCTCCAGCACTTCTAATTCATTGTTGTATAATAATATAGTCAGCTAAGTGTTTGATTTCAGAGAAAGCAAAACTGGTTACAAAACCAAAATATTCTAAGGACTCACTCATTTTCAAAGATCTTCTCCTTGTTGTGTCACATCGGTAGTCTTTTCAGGCAGGATGGTTCAATTTGTTAAATTTTTAGATTGTTCCTCTGTAGTAATAATCACTAGGGAACAGGTCCTTAGCATTATCTAAGGCCAAGAATACTGTATCAATGGGCCTAGACAGTAGTTCAGGATGCCTTCTAGCATGAGACATGACCTATCAGGCCCTCTGGAATTGCTATTTAACTGCAGCCTCCAAACACTACCACCCAACAGTCATCCCGCTACACAAAAGTGGAGCATCTACAAACACTGGAAACTACAGACCCATAAGTCTCACTAGGCAAAGCCATAGAAAGAATAATCATGGGAATGATCAGTAATGATATGGTAAACCTCCAGATACTGGACCCAACCCAGTTTGGTTTCATCAAGGACACATCATAGGTTCATAGGTTCATAGGTAGGTATTAAGCTATTGGCCCAAGGGCCTAAGTAAGCCTAGCCAACAAGGTTCCCTGGCTTACGCCACCCAAGAAAGTTATTTTCCTGTGCCCCTATCGAGCAAAGTGACAGAAGTGATCCCTGGGGTGTATTTCCTATTTCCCATCCACTCATCAAGGCTTTTCTTGAAGAGTGCTAATGAGGAACTCTGCAACCTGGTGGACTTCTTCAAGAAGGTCACCAAAGCAATGGATGAGGGCAAAATGGTTCACACTGCCTACATTGACTTGGTCAAGGCATTTGACACAATATCCCACTTGAGCATTGTAGAAAAACTCAAGAAATTATGTACAAACCCTTATGTCACCTGATAGATAGCCAACTGGCTCACAGACAGAAGTTAGAATTGGGGATTCTGCCTCTACAAAGAGGCCAGTTACAAGTGGAGTCCCTCAGGTATTGGTCCTGGGACCGCTTCTTTTTGGCATTTATTTTTCTAAAGTCAAGGCCAATGTCAAGGGCCTCTGGCTGACTAAATTTGCAGATGATTACAAATTAGGAGCTGTCATTGAATCCCATACCACCTCAAATGTTCTCGAGGGTCTATATTATATTTTCAAAAGCCGACAATGTCGAATATGATATTGTCGACACAAGAATATTGAACGCTCAGAATCTCAAGCGTGTAAACAGAACTCTCCATAAGGGGAGATTTCCTTTTACTGCAATGTAGTGCGGTCTCGGAGTTGGTATATTTAAGTAGCAGGGGGGTGTGGGGAGCGTTAGGGTACTGTTTTCTTTTTCTTTTTTTTTTCTTTTTGCCTTTTTATAAGGTCAATGTTTGAAGACATTGACCATATGGTGTTGACCATATGTTGTTCGATGTTTTGAAACGTCGATCTTATAATATAGACCCGTTCTCCAAGAATGGCTGACACAGACAAACAACTGGTATCAGAGCCATGGACTATAACTAAATGCCAAGAAATCCATAATAATATCCTTTGGGAGGTCATCAACCTCTGGTAACTATCATATTCACAACACACCACTTAGAGCTGACCCAGTAGTTAGGGACTTACGGACACACTGACAGTAATGTAGCCTTTGACCATCATGTGTCTACAGTACTGAGGAAATCATTCTATGTCATGCAACTTATAAACAAAAGTATGGCATCGAGGACCAAAGAAGTAATTGTTTTACTGTATTTGGCATTCATCAGGCCTATCATTGAGTACAATGCCCCCTTTGGTATGTACCTAACCAGACATATCCAACAACTGGAACGTCCACAGAGGTTCCTTACTAATAGAATACAGGGTGTAAGTAACATGTCCTACGCAGACCTCTTCAAGGCCTTATCCCTGTATTATGCCTTCTACAGGCTGCTGAGAGGAGATCTATGCCTGGCATAAGGGCATTGTCAGGCCCCACCTCTGATGTACCTTCTGCATATCTGAAAAACAAACTGCACCAGAATTACACATTCTAAAGACTTAAACTTTGCCTGTGATATAAATAGGACCTGCAGGAGAGACAAGGTATGTATCCCAGAAACTACCCCATCTCTGGAACAGGCTCCCCATCCATGTGAAGCAGAGCTCCTCCCTATCTCGATTCAGGTATAGCTTGGACAATTGGATGGGGAAGAGGAAATCCGTCCTTGGTTTGGCACCTATGTCTGTAATGGACACAAGCAGCCTGTAAATGGTTCATCTCCCAGGCCCCTGGTTGTAAACGGCTCATCTCCCAAGCCCCTGCGTACACTTATTAAGGGTACCAGAAGTTGTCAGAGATATAGGATGCATAGCTAGACTTAAAAAGGCCCTTGTGGTTGTTAGCCTAGTAAACAGCTATGAACCTATAACGAAACTTGCTTTATTAATAAATTAATTTTGGGTTATATTAGATATGGAGCTGCCTTTCCTTTGCAATTGGTGTCTTTTGAATATATTTAACTGAATATATTGAACACGTTTTAGCTACTGAAGTTTTTTGTGTAGTTTTGTATCTAGGCAGATAGTTGAGAAGCTACACGTGAGGAAAGAGTCCAACTGGACATTCCTAGACCTGGAGAAAGCATATGAAAAGGTCCCAAGAAAGCTAATTTTAGAAGTCAGTGATGGTTCAATGTCCCAGAAACATTGGTAGAATTAGTGCAGGCTATGTACAAGGACCCAATGACACATGCACACAGTACCTGGACTCACAGAGGGGTTTCCAGTGGGAGTGGGCAACCAACAGGGTTCATCTCTGAGCTCACTACTATTTATACTGGTGATAGATAACATTTGCAAAAAAGTTGTTGTATGCAGATGATGTGGCATTACAGCCAGACTTTGAGCAAGAGCTTCAGCATAGGATAGGGAACAGAAAGTAAAACTGAAGGCACCTGGGATGAAATGGAGTACAGATAAAACAGTTGTAATGACAGCAAATGGTGGAAATCAGAATAACTGAGAACTGAGATAGAGTGGAAAATAGTGGAACAGGTTAATGGCTTCAAATATCAGGGAAGGGTGGTTGAGGGGAAGGCAGTCTGAATGATGAGGTCAAAGCTAGAACTAGAGGGGCTGTAGCCAACTGGTCAGAGTGTCATGCGTAGAGTATGACAGAAAAATGCCAAAGAAGCTGAAAAGTAAGGTGTACAAACAGTTATGAGAGCAATACCACTGTATAGCACAGAAACTTGGGCAGTAAAAGCAGAGCAGATGAGGAAGCTAGGGATAATGGAAATGAAGTGCGTGAGATGGGTGGTAGGATGCACACTGTGAGACAGACAAAGGAATGAGGTTATAAGAGCAGAAGGCCAAGTAGCTCCAGTAGCAGAAAACGTCAAAGAGAACAGATTATGGTGTTTGGGCACATGTTCAGGAAAGCAGAAAACAGTCTGATGAAGAAGATTTGGAACAGACAGGAAGACGACAAGAGGAAAGGAGAGCATCCAGCAAAGCAATGGATGGGTTGTGTGAGAGAAGACTTGTGACAGTCAGGCATGACTGTCAAAGAAGGTAGGAGACTGGCATTGAATCAAGAGATGGTGACAATTCACACAACACCACGACCCCATATAGAAAATGGGGAAAAGGAGGTTGATGATGACTGTACTATCTGAAGATAAGCATATAGTTCTTTCAGAAAATGTGTTTGCATTGACCCAAGTTCAGGGATGTCGAATAGTGCCCAAAACACTAATCAAACCTGAGTCAAGCAGAGCTTTACCTGGTACACCAAGCCACTGGCTTAGTAATTGATCTCAGGTTCCTTGGTGGAGTGCTCTGCATGTGTAGGGGGATGCATTTCTTCTGTGCTGTGTTGTATTGCTGTTTCATTCATCATAGACTAATGTCACACAACTATATTAGTTTAATGTTGATACATGACAGGAATCTTATTTAGGAGACTCAATAGTGAGACACACGGATGTCCCATTCACCAGTTTGGATAAGGAGAAAGTAACGGTTAGCTGCCTGTTCTGAGCCAGGATTAATCAGATCACACATGCACTCAGGTCTCTCAGTAGCAAGTGCCATTATGACTCTGTCATAATTCATATTGGATTGAATGACCTGAGACTTACCTCACTGTGCTATATAGAGACATGACTGAGCTCTTTGTCCCTAGCCTTGAGCAGCATACTACCCTCATCTAGAATGATGCCACAGTATAAATAAAAAATGATTGATTTTAATAACTGGCTTAGTTTTTAAGGTCATTCAAAGGGGATTTATTTCCTGTCAGACTGGGAAGCCATGGTCAACAAACTTCACTGTTTTGCCAGACATGGTTTGCACCTGTTACCTCTATGCTTTTGGCTACTGGCAAAGGCACCTACAGATGTGAAATTTGCCAATCAAAGCAAAATAAAGGTCATGCTGCTAAGGAGCTTAAACCAAAAACTGCACACCATGGAAGCACTTTTATCACTGGAAGATGTTGATGTCTGTGTAGACACAGAAACCTAGTTCAGGGCCTTAGAGTGTACCCTGGCCTTGCAAGACTACAATGCCTTTCACACCTTCAGACCTGCAGGAGGTGGTGTTTCTATCTATATTACAGACAAATTCACCTCCTCTCTAGTTAAACTGGACAACTGCATGGACTTACTCAAAGTTCAGGTTGTGGTGAGTAAGACCCCCCAGTCAAGTCACAGCCAGTTATAGAGCCCCCTCCATGGGTCATGATGTGCATGAAGTTTACTTGACCAAATTGTATTCAATCCAAATATTACAGAACACTCTGGTTATGGGGGATTTCAATTATCCCATCATCATCTGGGAAACCTACTCTAGCCCTAATTCGCTAGCGCAAAAGTTTCTTGACTTTGTTAACTCAAATGCCCTGGAACAAATTGTTCATACCCTGACAAGAGTAACAAACAGTCTAGATCTGGTCCTCACTAATATGTCAAACACCCAAAATAATTCCACCAGTGCTTGACCAGGTATACACCAAACAAAATCCAAAGAAAACCAAGTCAGTCCAAAAGGAAACCACAAAGCAGCGCTTTAATAATCCAAATAAAAATAAAACAGAGAATGGTTAAGCGCTTCTGTCTGTCAAGTCAGACATCTTCAGAACCACCCTTAAAAGCAGAACTTTGAGTTTAATATGGGTGGTTCTAAAGATGTCTGACTTGACAGACAAAAGTGCTTAACCATTCTCTGTTTTATTTTTATTTGGATTATTAAAGCGCTGCTTTGTGGTTTCCTTTTGGACTGACTTGGTTTTCTTTGGATAACATGTCAAACAGATGCACTGCTGCAACTGTCGGACCCTCATTAGTTAAATCTGACCACAGATCAATCACCTTCAAGATAGCACTAACACCAGAACTCACAAAGGGCGAAATCAACTAAAAGACTTCACCAAAGCAAACTGTACCCTCCTAGGTGAACGTATAAATGCATTCCAAGCTCCACCACCATCTGAAGTGGTAACTACACTGAAGCTTACACTAAAGCCCTGTACAATCACTTACATAAGTGTATAGACTCAGCTATACCAGAAAGAATCAAAGCTAGAGCCTCAAGTAAAAATAAGCCACTATGGTGGACATCTAGGGTCAACAAACTTTACAATAAACACAAAACATTGCTGTCCAAGCAAACAAAAGCAAGGCCCCATCAATGGAAAAGCACCCTTCTCAGTCTCAACAGGTAAATAAGATAACCTGTCAAATCCTCTAAGGGTTTTCTTTGAGAAACTTAGCAAGCACAGTGAAGGATAACAATAAGGCCTTTTACAGTCATGTAAGTAGCCTAAATGGTAGGACTCAAGCATGTGCAGAACTAGTGGCCAATGGTATCACACACACTGACCCCACAGAGATAGCAAACCTGCTAGCAGATAGGTTTGATGAAAAGTTCACTCCCTTATCCCCTCCATACTTATAACAAACCTTCCTCCAAACTTCCCTCACCCTACATATCTGAAGAGCAAATCATCAAAGCCTTGTCCAAGGCAAAAAAGACAGCCTCTATGGGATCAGACAGCATCCCAGGTTGTCTTTTAATCAGCTAAAACATGAACTAACATCACCATTAAGTACCCTTTTCAATCATAGTCGAACCACAGGCTTTGCTCCTGTGGAATGGAGAACAGCAACAGTTATTCCCCTCCACAAAGGTGGGTTAGCAAGAGACCCAGGGAATTACAGACTCATAAGCCAGTCCAGCCTCATCTGTAAGGCTACAGAACGTATCATTATGGACTTCATAAATAAAGACATACAGTAGGCAACCTCCAAACCCTGGATCCAACCCAATTCAGCTTTGTCAAAGACATATCCTGCCTGTTAAATCTAGTGGATTTTTTTTGAAAATGTGACTAGGGCCATTGATGAGTGCAAATCTGTGCACATAGCATACTTCAACTAGCCAAAGGGTTTCAACACAATCCCAACTCCGACATGAGTGATAAACTTACAACAAAGGGGCTTACACTGAGTTTGCTAAGATGGGTTGCCAACTGGCTCACAAACCAGACACATGCTATCAAAATGGGTGACTTCACTTCAACCAGCAGACCTATCACCAGAGGGGTGCCATAGGGGTCAGTGCTAAACCCCCTACTGTTTGGTATATACTTCTCTGAAGTTCAGGTCAAAACTAAGTGGTTGTGGCTGACCAAGTCTATGGATGACTGCAAACTGGGTGCAATTACTGAATCCCTAAATGATGTCAGTATACCCCAGAGGATCTTACACAGATCAACGACTAGTGTCTTAGTCATGGTCTCAAACTGAATGCAAAGAAATTTATCAATATTCCATTCGGCACAAACAATGTGCCTTCACACTATCAAATCAACAACAATACCCTAAGTACCTATGAAGTACCTATCCTCCGGGTGCTCTGGTTTCCTCCCACATTACAAAGACATGCATCTGGAGCATTTCTCCCTGGGCCTCCACTGAAAATTGGCTTTGTTCCAAGTCAGACTTTTCCGGTTAACAAATGTTAAATAAATAAATAAATAAAAATAAAGTGGTAAGGGATCTGGGTTCACAAGTTGACTGTGACCTTAACTTTGACCACCATCTGTCTACTGTAGTAAGGAAGGCTTTCTACTTAGCACACTTGATTAGTAAAGGCATCACCTCAAGATCAAAAAAGGTTATAACCCCTCTATACTCGGCACTAATCCAGCCCATAATTAAGTATAATGCTCCTTCCTGCATGTACCTTACAAAGCACCTACAGCAATTGGAGAGACCTCAGAGTTTTCTAACAAAGAAGATCAAGGGACTCCAGCACGCACCTTACACAGACTGACTAAAGTCCCTGTCACTATACTCTGTGTCATATAGACTTCTTAGG
Organism: Protopterus annectens; assembly: GCF_019279795.1. Classification (NCBI taxonomy): domain Eukaryota; kingdom Metazoa; phylum Chordata; order Ceratodontiformes; family Protopteridae; genus Protopterus; species Protopterus annectens. The sequence goes on from NC_056725.1 coordinate 1,233,254,746, forward strand.
GGAGACTTATGCCTGGCTTACAGAGCAATCTCAGACCCAGACCTAATGAACTTGCTGCATATCTGTAAACCAAACTGGATTACAGCTGCCTGCTCCAGGGACCTAAATATGGCCTGTGACTTAAATAGGACATGCTGGAAGAACATATTTGTCTCCCAGCAACTGCAGCAACTTTGGAATAGGATACCAATTCATGTGAAACAGAGCACCTCTATGACACTGTTCAAGAGGAACCTGAATGAGTGGATTGGGCACCGTAAATTCTTCCCAGGGTTAGTGCCCACAACTCTCCTGGACATGGGGAGTCATTGCTAAATGCAGTCTTGGGTATTGACTAGCATTTCTGTGATGTTACTTTGGGATGAAATGGCTAGGCTTGAAATGATCTCTGGGTTGATAGCCTAGTAATCTCCTATAATCCTATCATTTTATGAATGATAGTGGCCCAAAGGCCCAACAAATCAAACAATCAGAACCTAAAAATAAACAATAAAAACAACAGATTATAAAAGGAAAAAACTTTTTTCCTTTACAGAACCATTAATCCTCCAATTAACTTCAGACATACTTTGTCTGACAGTGATAGCATAATTAAAATGTTTTTTTTCTAAGATAAGGTAAGGGCTGGGTTGGGGGCAAGTTAAGGTTAGAATTAGTATCTTCAAGATTATTTTTGAAGAAGTTAATGAGTGGCTTTTCTGAGAGAGTAAACTGAAGCATATTTTATAACCTTGGAATGTGTTGTTTTATAATGCATATTTTCACTTTTTGTGTTACTGATTTCTGTTTTTAGCGTTGGGTAAAGTGATCTGTGTGTGCCCCTGAGACACATACGTTTCAGCATTCTCTGATTTTGCTCAATGCCTCTGATTTAATCTCCTGTTTTGATTCTGCTCTTCATAAAATTTGTTAACGGCAATCATTAGATGATGACAGACAACTGTGTTGTAGACTTCATGTCCTTGAGAATACGCAAGTTAATATCCAGCCTGTCTTCTCACTACAATAATATGAAATATGCAGAATGTTAGGGAAAAACTGCAGGCTGCATCTGGATCATACTGGAGGGCCCTCAGACACAGTGAAACAGCAGAAGTGTGCTATGATGAGGCCAAATACATACTCTGTGATGTTGTGGGTTTGTGCATTCAGGGTGTTATACTAGATTTCAGCCATACTGTGTGGATTCTGTACAAGTCTCGTAAGCCAGGGTTCTAGCAGATATCCATCCCCACCTGTGACAGTACGAACATGTGAGGGCAGTGCTTCCAATGGGCATACTAGCTATGTAGCTTCACAGCAGCACAGTGCCTGCACTTGCCAACCACATGGCCCTGTGGAATTTACATATGCTGGAAGTTACAATGTAGTAGAGATGTGCGTTATATATGTTAATGGTGCAAACTGCCTTAATGCTGTTCCACACATGCCCGCACTAGCTGGAAGTCCACGCAGTAGTAGCCATTCCTATTCACAACCCTTTGACACTGTGGGCTATGCAGTTCTTTGGCCTTTATTGCTACATGTGTGCATTCTATGTTACCCATTACCTCAGGGAGGTGGTTGATGTCCTAAGTCCTATGGTGTGATCTCTGTTGTAATATGTTGGGAGAGCATATATGATCCTCTGCTTGTAAAAACGTTATATTGAGGGACTGAGTATCTAGAGAAGGAGGCCTCTGAAATAATAGATGTGCCTGTGGTTGGTCTCTGAAAGATTACTTTTGCCAGTATGAAAACCTCCCTACATACCATTCTCTTTAAAGGTATAAGACGACCATTGATTCTTACTGATTCTGTGTGTTGGTGATACATGTCAAGCAAGACAGTTCAATCTTCCAGCTAAATCTAAAGGGATCAGTAATCTCCATACCTCTCAACTGTCCCTGATTTTCAGCGACGTCCCTGATTTTGACTCAGATTTTAACTCTGTCCCTGTTAATCCGTCCTAAAACTAGTGACTTTTGGAGGAAAGATGGTGAATTACACTTAATGAATAATGACAATAATTAAGAGTTATAAACTTCTTTTACTTCAGAAAATGTGTATTAATTCATATGCTCTGATTCTGTCAATGTTTCAAGTTAATAGCACTAATATTTTAAAAGTGTCCCTGATTGTCCTTGATTTTTTCTTGACTTGTCCCTGATTCTGTTAAAATTTGTCCCCAGTTGGTTGAGAGGTCTGGTAATCTCTATATCATGAAAACCATGATAATTAAATCACTGACAATGCCATTTAAATTGGCTTCTGAGGGCACCACATGTATATCAGCAGGAAATGACCGTACTACAGGCTATAGCATGCTGTTGCACAATGGTTGCTGTGACTTGCATTCTGTTGCATGCAATGACTAAATTCTTGGTGCACTTTGCTAGCCAGGAATGTAGCGCTAAGCAAGTTCTTCTACACACAGACACACACGCACACACAATTTGGATATGGCTCAGTGTTCCATTTTAAATGAGTTTATCAGGAAAATTAGTTTTAATTGCCGTGTCTTACAAAAGCAGAAGCAGTAATCTTTCTTCTTATTTCTTATGCAATAATACCTGTATTGTATATCTCACAGTTGTGTAACTGGCCACCACCAAGGCAGACATTTATTCTACTCATAAGTTTAATTGCTTGTTTATATTTAAAACAGCATAACTATGCATGTTCGCTTTAGCCATGGATTTCTGGAATACTTAAGGAAATAATTCTGTTGAGTATCAGCTACGTATACTCAAATACACAGATAGCTGTAAATTTAACCTGAGAATTCATTATGCTGGGACTCATTATCTTATCTGGTCACAGTCTTGTTTGCAGGTTATGTCAGTGAAACCTTTTTTAGTTGCCTTTCATCAGCCAAGGACTTTATAATATTAGAATTCAGCTGATCTCCATCTACATGCATATTTATTATGTGGAAGAATAACTCTCCCTCCTTCTTTTGCTCAAGTCTTCACTAATTTAAAAGACGATATCCTCACTGAAATGTATTCAAATATTTTGACATCTTGTTTCACCTCAGTTCCACAGCAGAAATTGTTTCTGACAGTTATTATACAGTGTGGGAATCCTGCTGCTCTAAGACTGTGCAAACATGGGGTGAAAACGACTCAACTACCGTGTATAGTTCAAAGAATGAATTTTCCGACAAGAAACAGAAGATCTGTCACACACTAGTCACAGAAAATCAAATGAATTCTGCTATGTATATCTTTCACTTGAGTATGTAGTCAGTTTTCCTGGAAGACTAGAAAAGTCATGCAAAGGGCTTCTCTGAAGGTTGCTGAACACCTGCTGTTCCTGTCCTCAAACTTGTGTGAAAGCGTAACTTTATGTCAAAATCACAGAGCAGTTTTCTATGCATGTGTTCCATTGCTGACATATCTACCACATGTTTGCAAATAAATCGTGCAAAACTCGGGAACATTTACATGTGAAAACTATCTCTGACTGCTGTTTAATGATTTGCCATTGCACTGCTCATCACTTCTCTACTGGATACTGATGATAGTTCTGCTGCCTTGTCACTGTTCAAGTATATAAAATGTTAACATGTGATTTTAATTCTAGAATAAACATTGCTGTCATTTAAACATCCCATGCTTACTTTCCCTCAGGCAATTTAAGAACTTCCAGTTTTGTAATTAATGCAAGTTTGTATTAAAAACTTACGTAAGGTATACTCAAACAAAATTAGACTTGAATGATATACTGAAATGTTACATAAAATGGGGTCTATATCACTTTGCTGAATCACAAATCGGTGAACGCCTGTTCATCAAATACCTATTCATTGAAGCTACCAATCACTGAACAAAGATTTCAGTGAAATTTTTCATATGGCAAACCAGTGGTAGTCCACCTTAGTGACTGTGAACAAAACCATAAAACTTAACACCTACACTGCACCCCCTACACTCCCCCCTAACTAAATATCCCAACTCCGAGATTGCACTGCAGTGGGGAAAAGGGCAAATTCCAGATGGTGGACAAATGTTGGTTTGCCCTAGGAAACATTTCGCTGAAAACTCAGTTCAGTGATTAGTAGGTTCAATGAATAGGTGTTCAACAAATAGGCGTTCACTAATTTCTGATTCAATGAAGTGATATAGACCCGTATAGACAATAATTACAAAATCACCCTTAATAAGTTGAAACACACACACACACACACACACACACACACACACACACACACACACACACACACACACACACACGTAATAATAGCAACAATTTATTCAGAAAGTTAGATTGCTGCTTTTATTGCATTTGTGTTTTTTTTTCTTCAGCTTAGTAGGTATGTTTTTTTATGGTTATATATGGTGTAATCACTGACATTGCAACAAAGAATTTATATTATTGTCTGCTAATGAGATAAGATCCAGTAGACACAAGTGCAATAATTATTGGTAACACCTTTAGCAATGCAGGGAAAGAATCAGTTGCAGGGAGTTATGCATCATACAGGAAAAGGATATAAAAATCATTCCAAATTTTTAATGTTTAATGTTCCATGCTTATTCAGTTTATTACTAAAATCAAATAACTATCATTTTCACACAGTGTAGTTGTAATTAATTGTACATAGCATTTAAGGGTTAAGAAAAACTAAATCTAGAGTCTTAAAGGTGCTCAGATAAGAGACCTCCAAGGCAGAAATGCACTTGACCACCACAGCACAGCACAAATCACAAGACACAGAACTAACCTAAAGAGTGTGCCACTCAACCAAAGCCCCTAAGGCAAAAGAGCTTGCCCAATACACTAGTCATAGGTGACTCAATAGTGAGGCACACAGATGTCCCACTCACTAGGTTGAATAAGGAGAAGGTAACAGTCAGCTGCCTGTCGGGTGCCAGGATCTGTCACATAACGCACGCACTCAAGTCACTCCACAGCAAGTACAAATATGACACTGTCATTGTCCATGTTGTTGTGAATGACCTGAGATGCACCTCCATGGACTACATGAAAAGAGATATGGAGGAGCTCTTGGATCATGTGGCCTAGGCAGGTATGGCCCTAGCCCTGAGCAATATCCTACTGTCACCCAGAATGATAACACAGTACGAGCAGAAAATTATTGACTTCAGCAATTGGCTAAGTTTCTGGTATCATTCTGAGGGGATCCAGTATCTGTTCTGCCTAGGATGACATGATTGACAAACCTCAATGCTTTGCCAGAGATGGCCTGCATCTGTCACCCCTGGGATTCCGTATACTGGCCAAGGCTCTTGCCATCCCTATAGTGCCTTTTTTAGGCACTGTTCCAAGGATCAAATTACCACAGTTTGTTTGTGTCTTTCGGCTTTTCCCGGTTAGGGGTCGCCACAGTGGAACTCCGGTCCGCTAATGATTGGTAGTTGATTTTTACGTGCCGAGTTACCAGCCCTGACACACAACCTTCAACGAAGGTACGCCCATTCATGCATGTCTCCATGCAGAAGATGCTCTAGCTGAGAATCGAACTGGACATCGTCTTACTGTGAGGTGACAATGCTACCGCAGCACCACCACCGCAGATGCAATCTGAGGGTCATGCTGCACAATGCTAGAAGTCTAAATCTCAAGATGCACTCGCTCAAAGCATTTCTTAAAATGGAGAACATCGACATTTGTGCTGTAACAGAGACTTGGATCAAGGCAGCAGAAAGCACCCCAGCGCTACCAGGCTACAGTTCATTCCACACCTTTCACCCCCAAAACTTGGACTGAAGCTCCAAAGGTGGCAGTGTCTCCATATTCATAAAGGATATACACACCTCCAAATTGATAGCCCAATATAATACAACAGAGATTCTTCAGGTACAACTAACATTGGGTAAGACAGTGATTCAGGTTGTAGCCTGCTATAGGTCCCCAACCATGTCCCAAGAATCTCACTCCATGTTCCTAAGCACCCTGGAAAATATTAGGGTCCAACCCAACACCCTCATACTGGACGACCTCAACTACCTCTCCATTAACGGGGAAAACTACTCATGTACCAATACACTTGCCCAACATTTCCTGGAATTCATTAATTCCAATGCCCTGGACCAGCTCATTCTTACCCCCACTAGAGGGAGAAACATCCTTGACCTGGTTATCACTAACATGGGTGACCAATGCTTTACACCAGTAGTCAACTCCTCCCTGGTTAGATCTGACCACAAACTAATCACCATGGATATCAACATCCCACTCACACCCCCCTGCAAAGGTAACCACTATGAAAAACTTTTCCAAAGCTAACTTTGGGCTCCTAAAAACAGAGGTGGCTAACATCACAACACCCATGCAAATGGAGAATGGATGCATGGCTGCTGAATCATACACCAATGCACTGTACGAACATGTACACAAATGCATGGAACTGGCCATACCCAACAGAACCAAGATGCTGTCCTCCAAAAAAAGGAAGCCAATCATCTGGTGGTCCCCTGACATTAACAAACTCTACAACAGAAGGAAGAAACTGTTGCAGAAAAAGGTGAAGTCAAAAGACTGGAACAACTCCCTTAGTAGCCTCAGCTAAAAAACTGAGATCACTCATCAAATCCTCTAAAACTAGCTACAGAAACAAGATTGCAGCAGATACTAAAGATAATCACAAGGCCTTCTATAGTTATGTCAAGAGTCTCCATGGCAATACCCACTGCACAATGGCACCTCCTATACTGAGCTAACCATATTGCCAATATACTGGCTGACAGATTCAGTGCCAACTTTACCCCTCTGTCCCCCCTAAAGGACCTATCCCAATACCAAAATAATGCCAGGCACCCAGTATTACTGCTGTGCAGCTTAAAACTGCACTGTCCAAGGCCAAGAATACAGCTTCTATGAGACCTGACAATATCCCTAGCTGTGTTCTACATAAACTACAAAATTAACTAGCACCACACGTATGGGCCCTGTTCAATCACATCCTCACCTCAGGCTTTGTCCCTACTGAATGGTGGACTGCTACAGTCATCCCTCTCCATAAAGGGGGAGCAACTACAGACCCTGGGAACTTTCGTTCCCATTAGCCTAATGATTCTGATATGTAAGGCTATCCAGTGCATCATCATGGACCTAATAAATAAGGATATAGGGAATCTCCATACTCTGGACCCCACACAATTTGGCTTTGTCAAGGGGAAATTATGCCTGCTCAACCTGGTCGATTTCTTTGAGTCAGTCACCAGAGCTGTGAATGGGGGCAAGGTAGTTCATACAGCCTACCTCGATCTGGCCAAAGCCTTTGATACCGTTCTCCAGTCAGGAATCATAGGTAGACTTACTAAGCTAGGTATCAACCCTTATATCACTAGGTGGGTGGCAAACTGGCTCACAGATAGAATCCACAGTGTGAAAGTAGCAGACACCACATCAAACTGCTGACCAGTCATGAGTGGAGTCCCACAGGGATTGGTCCTGGGTCTTCTGTTTGGCATCTACTTCTCTGAGGTCCAGGCCAACACAAAGGGTCTCTGGCTGACCAAGTTCACAGGTGATTGCAAGCTGGGAGTCATTATTGACTCCCCAAGTGATGTAGACATCCTGCAGAAAGGCCTCACCGAGACCAACGACTGATGTCAAAACCATGGACTTAAGCTCAATGCCAAAAAATGCGTCATCATCCCCTTTGGAAAAAACTCGGTTCCCATGAATTACCACATCAGTGGTAGTCCACTGCACACTGAAGGTGTTATAAGAGATCTGGGAACACAGGCTGATAGCAACCTCTCCTTTGACCAATGCATAGCCACTGTGGTCAGAAAGTACTTGTATGTGGGACATCTCATTACTAAGCGTTTTGCTTCCAGGAAGAATGAGGTCATTGTCTCTCTCTACTCCTCCCTCATTAAATCATTCATTGAGTACAATGCCCCATTTGGCATGTACCTCACCAGACACCTGCAACAACTGGATATGCCACAAAAGTACCTCACAAAGAGGATCCTAGGCCTTAAACACATGCCCTATACAGACAGACTCAAAAAACTCCAGCTATTCTCTGTCTCATATCGCCTACTTAGAGGCGATCTCTGCATGACTTACAAAACGATGTCTGACCCAACCCTGTTAGATATGCTACATCTGAAAAAATCCCAATCCATCCGCACCACATGCTCCAGAAACATCAACCTCATTACCTCAATCAACAGAACATGCGGAGGGACAGGTTCTTAACCCAGAGACTGCCCTTGCCCTGGAATAGACTTTCCATACATGTCAAGCAGAGCTCCTCACTGGCCCTCTTCAAGAGAAATCTTGACTAGTGGATGGGAAATAGAAAATCCACCCCAGGGATCACATCATTGGCTCTACTCAATAGAGGCACCAGGAACTGATGTCGGGCAGCATGATGCCAGGGCAATCCTATGGGCTAGGCTTGTAAAGGCTCTAGGGCCATTAACGTAGTACACAACTATGAAACTATAAACTTATGTCATGTTTCTAGCTGAATTTTGGACAGCTAATCATAATCCCCTTTAACTCATTCCCTGCAGTGCAGCTCTTTTGGGTGGGTACCTCTACTCCCAGTGGGTGTGGCCTGAGCCTTTAAAAAATGAAGTTATCACCTTACAGCTCTAACAAATACTCATTGACAGAGGTCAAATATCAATACAGTTGTGTTTGCCATCATGTATGCTTCAAGATAAAATATTCTGATACCTTGTATGTAGCATGGTTTTGGCATTATTAATGCAAATATGAACAAACAATAGTTGTTGCCTAGAGGCGCAGTAGGCGATAACTGCAGAAATGCTTGGAGGCACATTTGGCTGTGTAATGAGTTAAAAGGTTTATATAATATTTACAATACTTTGAAGCATAATCCTTTGACATTTGCATTATTTTCCTAAAGAAACATGTTGTGCAATATGAGCCTAGGTTAAAAATGCAAAATGAACAGCAGTAGGAAAACAGTGTAACTGTTTACAAATAATGTGCACACATGTGTCTGTGTGTTTGAGTGTATGTACTTTATATTTCACTTCTACTCCATACCATTTACCTTAATCTCTGCAAAACATGAAAAACTCTCCATGCATAGGGATCTGTGGTTGGGTTATACCCTTCCAGGCTCATCAGAAGGCAAGCAATACTGAGATGTGAAGTTATTATAATATTGACAACCCTCTTTCAGCAGTCTCCTACCACAATAACCACATTGTCTTTAGTACATACAAATAGTATTATTAAACATAAAGATTCCTCTAAGTTTCACAGACAAAACTAAACCACAGCTCTAGCCATATAAAATGCCACATTTATACTTTTCTTCTTTTGCAGCTAGATATATGCTCATGTGTCGCTCATTCCAGCTCAGTTGATAAGAACATAAAACAGCCTTGACTCAACATCACAGTTTCAGTGAAATAAAGCAGCAGCATTAACTGCCCACCCCAAGTACTTGCAGTATAACTGCTGCTCTGGCTGGTTGTTTTGTAAACTGAGAATCCTGCCATCGTACTTAGTATGCTCATCTGTTATTACTTTTTCTCTGAGATACTTGAGGTTTCCAGTGTACTAGTGTCTACTTGCCCATATCATGAAATGGAATATATCGTCTCTGCCAGTGTCTATTTTCTGAGAGAAACCTCTCTCATGATCTATTGTTAACCCACAGTATCCTTTGCTAGTTTTAAACATTTTTACGTGAGATTGCTCAGTACTGCAACAGACTTGTGTTACAATTACTTGGCAAAACTACCATTATGGTCAAGCTTTGAAAATGGTTATCAGTATAGTTCACAAGGATGTTATTTATGATTAATTTTAGAATTTGAGATAAACTACCAGAACAAGTGCATTTAATACTAGTGCAAGTAAGATGGGGGACGCACACCAGCTTTTGCACTGTAATTATTCTGATATCTTTACAAATGTGCTCTCGGTCAAATTAAGACTGAAATGTGCATTTAAGAGTCACAAGGGAATGTTTCATTTGGTACAGACTCTGGCAAACCAAACCTTTTTGTTTTTAAACTATAAAGTTATGCTTCAGAATATAAAAATTCATTCATAATAACTGCCGTGGTGGTGCTGTGGTAGCGTTGTCGCCTCACAGTAAGACGTTGTCCTGTTCGATTCTCAGCTAGAGCGTCTTCTGTGTGGAGACATGCGTGAATGGGTGTACCTTCGTTGAAGGTTGTGCATCAGAGCTGGCAACTCGGCACGTAAAAATCTACTGCCAATCATTAGTGGACTGGAGTTCCGCTGTGGCGACCCCTAACCGGGAAAAGCTGAAAGACACAACATACGAGTTCATTATAAGTGCATTTAGTATGGTCCATTATTTGACACTGGAGATAATTTGAATAAATAACCATATAATGAAATATATTTATTTCTGGATACATTTATGGATTATCTGGGTAGGGTGGGTTGGTAGACAGACCCCAAAAGTCAGGCCTATCCACAAATAAAGTAGTTGTTAAACAATACTAGGTAAACAGATAGCTAGCTAGCATATACTGTAGTTACATTACAGAGACAGATGATACACAAGATGTACTCGTATTTACAGTAAATAGTTACATTATATTGAAACTATCGAGGTCTCAGAAAGTATTTTTGATACTTTTAATACGGGACAATCAAGTGATTGTAGCTTCTATTCCCCACCCCCACTCCCAAGGTGCTAGGATTCAATTTCCATTGCTAACATTGTGTTACAGCATACAGGAGGTACTGCACTCCAGAGTCTGATGTCCTTCAAATGAGATTTTAAACCAAGGTCCCATATGCCTGAGTTGGTGGTGGCTCAGCTGGATATTAAAGTTCTCATAGCACTTATGGAAAATAGTAGGGATCAGGGGTTGCTTTATGTACATTCTTCAAATAAAAATCTCATAAAAAAGTAAAAAAAAATGTCACATATATAACTCCTATCCCTCTTTTAACCATTGTACAAGTCTGTAACAGGCACAGCTTCACTTTTTTCAAACTTTCTTTATCACATTCCCTGTTAAACAAATTATCTTCCTTACTACTCATCCCAATAAACTAAATACACATCATGCATTCTTTCCATGAAAATGTTTTTATTTTTATCATGCAAACCATACAAAATTATATCCATGGATATACCATTGCAACATTCCGTCCTAAACCCTTTTCACACTGTTGCAACATTCCGTCCTAAACCCTTTTCACACTGTTGCAACATTCCGTCCTAAACCCTTTTCACACTGTTGCAACATTCCGTCCTAAACAAACTCAAATCCACATAGTAGAAAGAAGCAAACCAATGAACAAGAAAAACTGCAGTGGAACAAACTGCTGACCACACAGCACTGATATGAATACGATATTTGGAATAAATAAAAAACAGTTTAGCAGTTTAGCGCTTTCATTCCTTCTCACTTGGAACTTCATCAGAACTGTTCTCAATGACTACCAGCCTCAATTAAATAGTAATTAAAACCATCACATGCTTAAAGTTAATGATTAAAAGTCAAGCTCCACTTAAAACAATTAAACATAGTTAAAAATAACTAAACATGTATTTTAACTTTAAAAGTGCAGAAATTGAGCTAGAATCATTTAAACCAGGATAGTTAATGGCATCAAATTTAATTGCCATTTTAATTCACTTAATTCGAGATGTTCATCCATAATAAGCCCTCAGATCTCTAGTAACTTGTTCTATAACCAAGAATCTAAATGTGTGTGTGTTATACTCTGTTATATGTTTATTCAAAGCATTAGTAGTTTTTCTAATTCAGGTCTCTCGACCTTGTATTACTGGCATTGTTTGACTTATGAATATGCAGGAGATTCATAATTGTGGGGTTTGTGGATGCTTTGTAAGCCAGGCATAGATCACCCCTCAGCAATCTATAGGAGACTGAGCAGAGGGAAAGGGCTTTAAGGTGCTCTGCATGAAGCAGGATTCTTATGCCTTGTATTCTTTTTTGTAAGGAACCTCTGAGTTCACTTTAGTTGCTGCATATGCCTGGTCAGGTAATAGAGAAAGGAGCATTGTACTCTGTGATATGGGCATAGTACAGTGGGATGACCTCTTTGGACCTAGATGCCCTGCCCTTACTTATAAGTTCCACAACATAAAAGGATTTTGTCACCACTGTGGCCATGTGGTAGTCAAAGGTAAGGCTACTATCCATATGCTTACCCATATCCATGACCAATGGGTTGACTTTTAGGGGTGTATTATCATCATGGTAATTAGCCAGAATGGTTGACTTCCCAAAAGGTACAATTATGCATTTCTTTGCATTGAGTTTAAGACTGTGGCTTTGGCACCATATGTTAGCAAAACACAGGCCTTCTTGAAGAATGCTAGTGTCTGCAGTGGAGTCGATGATAACTCCCAGCTTGTGATCATCTGCAAACTTACCTTTAGCATTAGCTTCCATTTCAGATAAATAGATGCCAAACAAGAGCAGGCCGAATACTGAACCTTGGGTGACTCCATTAGTTACTGGGCTCTTGGTGGAGGTGGCCTCACTTATTTTGACCTCCTGGGTCTTATCAGTGAGTAGGTTGGCTAGCCAGTGAGTGATAAAAGGGATGATACCTAAATTATTGAGCTTGTCTATAATTCCTGAATGGGGTATTGTATCAAAAGCCTTGGCCAAACTGTGAGGGGTCCAGCGTTGGCACGGTACTTATGTCCTCATTTAACATGTCCATGATGATTCTTTCCATGGCCTTACATAAGAGGCTGGTCAGACTTATGGGCCTGTAGTTACCCAGATTGGTGTTTGGACCTCCTTTGTGCAAGGGAATGACTGCAGCCATCTTCCATTCCTTGGGCACAAAACTTGACTGTAGATTCCATCTGAAAAGTGATTCAAGTGGACCAGAGATATCATATTTCATGCTATTTATTAGGCATCCTGGGATGCTATCAAGGCCCATTGATGCAGTATCTTTGGCCTTGGAAAGTGGGGGGATTGTGATTTGTGGTATTTCCTTTAGACTACTGGGGGAAGTGAGGGGAGAAATTTATGCTAAATCTGTTAGTCAAAAGGGCGGTAATGGTCTCCAGTTTAGTGTGGGTAATGCCATGTATAATAAGTTTTGCATGTTGTTGTGCAGTTCCCCTGAGGTTACGAACATAGCTGTAGAAAGCTTTGTGGTTGTCCTTTGCTTAATAAGCTATTTTGTCTTCAAATTCAGTCTTTGAAGTATTAATTAATCCTCTTACCCACCTGTTTAGATTGGTCAGATGACTTTTGATATGTATGGCTTTGCTCTTCCTTCATTTTGGCCAAGACCTTTTTTTTATTGTATAACCCATTGATATTGTGATTCCACCAGAGTAGTTTGTGTTTTGAGTTTGTCTGACTCTTAATTTGAGTAGGCACAACTCACTCTATACAGTGACTAATATGGCTGCACAGAGATTTTGTAAATAGCTTAGTATATGCTATGGTGTTTGCTGGGTTTGGGGGTAATTGGAATTTAACCAATGTCTCACTTAGTATAGAGAGAGATTAGCCTTTGTTTTTGATTTTGCTGGATCCCCTGATTTAATTTTTATTTCAAGCAATACTGCCTTATGGTCAGATCTGATGAGCGAAGACATTACATTGGGTGAGGAACATCACCCCCCTCCCCATGTTTGTAAGTACAAGGTCAAGGATGTTTGTACCCCTGGTAGGAGAATGGAACAACTGTTCCAGGATGTTGGCATTAACAAAGTTTAGGAATTGCTGGGCTTGTGCATTAAAAGTGGTGTAGAATTTACAACTACAGAGGAGCCGCCATGAATATTGTATTGTGTTGAATGGCGAGGGACTCTAATACATTGAGAAATGTAGTATGGGTTTCCTGCTACCTGGAGGCAGACCTATAGGTTGAAAGGATATGGTATAATACCCTGTGTATGGTGAATTGCACTTGTATGAGTTCCAGTGGGTCAAACACTTTAACTTGTCTGGACGTGAGGTTGGTTTGAATATAGAATGAGACTCCTCCATCTTTAGGTACCTCCTGTGCAGTAGGTGGTCTAAAGGTGTGAAAGGACCTTATAACCTTGCATTGCTGGAGTACTCACTGTGACTTTAAATCATGTCTCTGTTTCTACACAGATGTCTACACTCTCCAGAGAGAGGAAGGCTTACAGGGAGTAGAGTTTCTTGTTAAGACTTCTAGCATTGAATAGTACCACCTTCAGATATTCCTTCACAGGTTCAGTTAAGTCTGGAGGTTTATCAGTTTGGCATTGTCTAAAAAAGACATTATAGGGGTGGAAAAGGTGTTTCCCAATATCCAAAAGCCTAGAAGGGATAAGTGTAGACCATACCTGTCAACAATGTCCTCCCAGGCTGATGAATATTGTACCTCCTTTGAATGACATAGAAGCTAAGCCAATTGTTAAAATCAATCATTTTCTGTTGGTAACATGGCATCATCCTTGGAGAAGATAGTATGCTGCTCAATACTAGACTCCTACCTACCTGAGACGCATAATTAGTGAAGTCAATCATGTCTTGCTTCATATGGTCACTGGAGGTACGTCTCAGGTCATTGACACCCACATGGACTACAACAGAGTCATACTGTTACCTGTGACTCAATGACCTGAGAGCCTGTGTGACTTGACGGATCCTAGCTCTGGAAAGGCAGCTAACCAGGACACTCTCTCCTTGCTCATTCTGGTGAGGGGACATCAGTGTGCCTCACTATAAAATCACTAATGACCAGGATGTTTGGCTTTGTCCTGGTTTGTCTTAAGGACTTAGTAGTAGAGTCATTAGATACAGTGTTACTATGTGTAGTTGTGGGTGGTGTTTTAACAGAGTGTTTATAAGATGGCTGAGGACTCTTTTTTTGATTGCACTGTGCAGGAGGTCTTCGTGTTTTAGGAAGGTTACCTATAAGTGCCTCAGCATAAGTAATTTTATGTGTAGTGTCTTTACCCCGTGCAGCAGGTGTTGTGTAAATGTCACTGACAACTTCTATAGGGCTAGTTTTGGTTGTATGAGAGAGTTTTGCCTTCAGTGTTAAAGTGTATTTATACCTCTTGCATACTTTATCTATTTAATTAAGAGTAAGTGGCTTGTCAGTGTACATGAGGCAATTGCTACAATGCCTTAGAAAACCCATCTCAACCAGAATGGCTACAGAGAGAGAGTCTGGAAGTGCATATCCATGGCTACTGATCTATTAGGGAGGGGTGAAGGAAATTTAAATATTGAACAGGTCAACAAGACAAGGAACTTGATGACCAACACTTAGGTATATGCAAACTAGATGCTCTAGTAGTTAAAAAAAATCTGTCTAGACAGTAAGGGTATTTTAAAGGAAACTTACACTGGAAGAGTGGCAAAAGATTACAAAGGGAAATTCTGCGAGATATTAGTGACTATACAGATCACTGCTAGGCGCCGCTGTGTGAAGAGCAGCAGTTCTAACTAAATACTGTAAAAAAGGTCAAAAAGTGCAGATATTCAAAACAGAAACACTCAATTAATGCAGCTGTGATAAAAACAATGTGAGAAATAAGTACCAAAACAGTAACTATAGTAATGTAAGTCTTAGCTTTTGTCGAGTTTAGCAGAAACCAGCAACACCCTTCTTCTCAAGTAGTGCAGTCAACAAATGTCACTAAATGCTTCAGGCAAAGATATTCAAATTTTTAAACAAGCTAGCCCTCTAGCCAATTAAATAAAGGCACAATAAGACTTACAACACAACAGCAATTCCCAGCTCTGAAGGGTGTAGGCTATCCTCTCTTGTCATGTGGGATAGTAACGGGTGCTAGCACACTCATTCAGACATTAGCACCTGATGAGTAAACAAAAAGTCCCAATCTACTAATTATCAGTGATTGTGTGGGGCCAGTACTGAATTAAATATCCCCATTACTGATGAGAGAGACCTTGTGAGGGATAAGGAGGTTCAAAGGACAAGAGCCATGTAATTTTAGACAATGGAGGAAAAGTAATTAACAAGTCAACATTTTTGTCTAGGCGTTAGTTCAGCCTGGAATGTGATACAGTATCCCCCTCAAACAACAGAAACCTGGAATATTAATTTGAAGAGAGGCATTTATCAGTAATATTAGTCAATCTTAGGTTTGCAGACATGTCAAGTAAAGATATAAAGAAAATGCAAGTAGCACAAACAGTACAAGAGTAAAGAAGGAGGTGGTCCTAACTAGGAATGAGTAAGCAATGAAGGGATATATCCTCCTGGCAATAAGACTAGCCTCCAACAAAGAAAAAGTAATCTAAATGCACACTGATCTTCAAAAGATGTGAAGGAATTGTTGGAGTGCAAGTACCTTAAACCGCCAGAGCAAATAACTTTAGCAAACGTTAGCCTGAGCTCACAACAATTTTGTGTGTGAAAAAAAGTTAGCAGTATTGGCAGCCAAGTGGTAAGCAGGAGAGAGAAAGTAACAGATGTGACACTGAATTAAAAAGATGCACAGTACGGAATGAAAAAAGATACTTCCAGAGCAATGGCAAGGAGAAGGCCAGGCATGCAGAACGGTACTTTATGAAAGCTGAAAGGGTAGTTCAGGTCTACATCAAGAAAAACAGCAGCTAGAATGTGATTTTAATGGCAGGCTGCATACTATAATCAGGATGAAATAAAATTAGCCTGATTGGAAGAGGGGAAGAATAAAGTAAATGTAAGACAGAAGTAAACAACATGCAGGAGTAAAGGGTTGATTAAAACTCATTAAAAATGTCACAGAAATGGTGGAGCAAACTGTTGTCTCTCGTGGGATGGGATTGGGCTTTGCTACCACAGCAATTTAATTTTATATAACAGCCCTAACAATTTAGCTTTATTGGATAGGTTATTTGAACCTAAATGTGAATAAATACCATTCAAAACATTGACTCCTTCTTCTTCATCTCGGTCTGCAACTTCAGTGTTTTAACTGCAGATTATGATAAAAATATTGCATCAGGCTTCAGTATTTAGCTTAAACGTAATACTTTTACCTTAGACAGCTGGCTTTTCAGACATCAAGCATTCTAAGTAGTTTATGTGCTTTATGCACAACCATTTGTATCCAGTGCTGTGTGACAATAGCAGGATAACTTAGGATGGTATAAGGAGGGATCTACAGATAGGAAGGGATTTGTGGATTGGGAGGTGATGAAAATGGGTCAATACTTATACCATTCTTCCTAACATTTAATGGCTTAACATTTTTGCAAATCGTAGGAAACTCGAAGTACTGGCAAACTAACTTTCTCAAACTAATTTAAGTATTTTTATGTTGGCTTTCACAACATACTAATTCCATCAAAGAGGTGCTGTTTCAGGCCAGTATGCAAATGAATGATAAAAGAAATTTAATATGCAAATGAATAAATTATCAATATGTCATAGTGTCAACAAGAACATTGCTTCTTATATAATAATGCATATTGTAATAATCACGTAGGTCATATGGTTTAGGACAGATAGTCTGCATGGCCTCAGTTACCAAATTAGCTTTGATATTTACAAATATCTTCTGTGCAGACAGGGTGTGGTGCACAAAACTGACTTTGGCAAAATAGAACTGGAGAGAGTGAAAGCCTGAATAATAGGAGAAGGCGCTAGTAAGAGTTTTTATGAAGTATGGAAAACCTAAGGGTTTGCAAAAATTAAAATCCTTTACTTGCAAGCTTGGACTGTTGAATCACCTAGACGGTGAGCTGCCTTTATTCCAGGGAGAAAGAGAGAGAGAGAGAGACGGGGGGTGTATGCTACAAGTGTTAATACTCCATCCATCCATAACCCCTTTTCCCATTTTACATATAGGAGTGGGGTGGCACTTCAGCAGTGACAATCACCTAGAGCCAAGGTTCACACCGCTGGGTGGATAGGCCTGACACAGCTGTTCTTCCATATCACACACTCGCACACACTCTCACACCTATGGCCAATTTAAAGTGTCCAATCCACCTACTGCATATCTTTGGAATGTGGCAATAAGCCAAAGCACCTGGAGAAAACCAAGGCGAACACAAAGAGGACATGCTGACTTTGAACGGAAGGCACCCCAGCTGAATTTTGGACTGGAAAGCCTCTTGCTGTGAAGTGACAAACAGAGGAAAGAAAGTGCTTCACCTGCAAATGATCGGACTTTTAAAATATAAATGAACAATAGACTTAAAGCTTTTAGTCAAATGAACTGTACTAGCCCTATGAGTTGTTATTTTTATGCTTCACTGATACTGCACATAAAACAGCATTTTCATGACTGTGTTAAAGTAAACATTTTGAATTAATTTTTCCCTTGTGTTTAACCATTTTGAACTGTCATGGACTGTGCTTGTTCCTTTCATAAGGTAAATGCTTGAACAAATACCTATTTTTATCTGACGGGATCTCTATCTTGGGTACCTTTCCTGGAGGTCATAGGCATCAACCTTGCCACAATATGTAGATGCCATTGTTATGTATAACAATGAGGTGGTATGTCTTTTAGAGAAAAAGTGAAAACAAAATCACTATCATTTTCTTATTAACTAGTAATCTGTTTTCAAACTGTTAAAAGTGAATGTTCACCCACTGTAACTAAATCTTTGATTGAAAAGACAGAGATGTGGGGGAATTCTCTTCAACCTATGTAAAGACTTAGAAGACTGGCACATGCATATAAACTGGTATGGAAACACACATTTCTAAAAAAATACAATATCCTACAACTACAGGGCAGTGTTTACTTTAACACACACAGACACACACACACACACACACACACACACACACACACACACACACACAAACACACACACGCACGCACACATACACACACACACACACACACACACACACACACACACACACACACACACACACACACACACACACACACACACACACACACACACAAACAATGCTGTTGGCCCTTTGACATCCTCTTGGGCCAAAGTCCTCTAGGGTGTTGAACAGGTTTGGGGTCACTGTGCAGAGTTTGGCTTGTGACACTTACACTAGACCTACCATTGAGAAGGTTGATTTCCTGGTGATAGAAAAGTGGAGTCTTCAGCAGACTGGGTACAGGATACAGATACCTACCCAAAGCCTGGGCTGATGACAGCTGACACCTCACCCAAAACCAGGCTCACATTCAAGAATAGAAAGGCTGATGGCCACTTGTTCCAGCCTAGGCCTGCTGGCTTTCAGCCTTTCAGGCCTGCCTACAAGAACTGTCAAGTTAACTGAGGATCTCATGGATTTTATAAGATCCAGAAAGCTGGGCCCTGGAGAACCCCTGCTCAAGGAACTTCTCCAGCAAAAAGACATCTTTCACCTCAGAGGTTTTGTAATTCTTGCAACTTGGATAAAGATGAGTTTGTGTTTGTTGACCAAATTTCTTCAGGGTCATATACCAAATCTGAGCCAGATAAAACGCTTGCCTCAGCCTCACCACCTGAGAATTTTTAATTTAGAGAGACCCTCCAAAAGATGATGAGAGTCTTTCCATTAGGAGTCTCAGGATCACCCTTAATCTAAGAAAAGAGTGAGTTTCTTGGGTTTCCTGAGTCTAAACCTCTACCTATTCTTATAGTTCTAGAAGTTGTGGATGGTGACATTCAAGGCATATCCTTGCAATGTGACCCCCCCACCCCTCATCCAGGAAGCCTAAGCAGTTTTACAGGGTCCAGGATTCATACAAACATATTTTCAAAAATCTTGTGCTAGACCCTAAGGTGGTTTGCTCAGGTCCTAACCAAAGGCAATGTCTCTAAATGCCCACTGCCCAGTAACAAAGAGAGGAGAACCCTAGACAGATTTACTAAGAAAGTTTACATATCAACTACCCTGGCCATGAAAGCTTTAAATTGTCAGTTTCTTATGGAACTCTTCAGCGGTCAAATGAAACAGAAGCGAGAAGAGACAGAAGATAAAGCTCTCCAGAAGTAGTTGTTGGAACTCTGCAACTCTTGTTCTAAAATTGCTAAACACTCCTTACATTGTGGCTATGATACTTTGAAGGCATGTAGTAGGACAGCTACTTCATGTGCTGTTATCAGAAGACATGCTTGGTTAAGAGAGCAGACACTGTCTGATCATATCAAAACTAAAATCCTTGCTGCACATTTAGACAAAGATCTTCTGTCTGGACCCAAAGAACAGAGTGTATTAAAAAAAACATGGAGGACAAGACTAAGTCCTTGCAAACCGTCAAATACATTCTGAAGGTACAGCTCCCAAGGATCAGTAGGTATTTCCCTACTAAATCCTGGTCCTTTCCAGTCATAAAATGAAGACAAAGGAGCAAGAATACAAGGAGACAAAGACAACAAAGAAGGTGGCAAACTCATCAAGGATCTAGGCCTTCCGGACCCCATGTGCAGAGGTCTAGCAGGCAGCAGCTATAGCTCAAAGAACACTTCCATGCCCCCCCTCCCCCGGATTAAGAGCCACCTTAACACAACTCCACCCCCTCACAAATCTGGGAGGCCGGTTTTCCCTCTTTTTAAATCATTGGGTAAACATCACTCAAGACAAATGGGTACCTCAGGTTATAAGGACTGGATATGGACTACAGTCTGCATCCCTTCCAAGGTTTTTAGGCATTCCCACCATTCTCAAAGGAAAACTCAAGGAGGCACAGGCTCAAATAAGACTTTTACAGGCACAAGGATCCATAGAACCAATCCCTCCAAAAAAGTGGAAAATAGGGACTAATTCAAGAATCTTCTCACTTTCAAGAAAACAAGAGACCTGGAGATCAATCTTAGATCTTTAAATGTGAAAATTTTCAGAATTCAGGATGGTCACCCTTCAAAAGCTTCTACCCATGATTTCACCTTAGGTTGTTACCCTGGACTTAAAAGATGCATCATGTTCAATTCTGTAAATTGCCCTTCAGTTTCTGTAAATTGCACTTTGGTATATCTACTTGCTCCTACAGTATTTACAAAATGTCTGGCTGCAATGGCATCATTTTTCAGGACCAAGGGTGTGCTGAAATATCCCTACCTAGATAATTGTCTAATCCAAGCAAGCACTGTGGAGGAACTTGCAGCTCTCTCCATCTGATCATGACCTGCTTCTCAAACATGGGGTTCTCTCACAACCTAAAACTGTCCACCGTTATACCTACAAACAAACTGGCATTCTTGGAGACCCTGTTAGACTCAAGCAAACAAGTGGTTTTCCCCCCACTGGAATAGACTGTGTTTCTGACCCAGTATGTCAAGGTGCTAACTCAGGAAGAAGTACTTTTTACCAGGGAATGCTTGAGAACTCTAGGCCTCCTGCATCTGAATGATTCCCTCAGCAAAGATCTGCATAAGTAAAATACAGTGGTGCCTGAGAAGTGTGTGGTGCCATCAGAAACACTCCCTCAGTTTCAAGATCCATGCAGGGGTTGGGCTTTCCTGTGAGGCCTTAAATGCATAATTCCCTTGAGGAACTGTTTTTCCATAGGCTGCAAGAATAATGGTGGATGTAATGGCAGGCAGGCAGAGATGGCCGAGGCATGGATTTTTGATACAGGAGTAGGAAAATCCCTTAGAGAACAGTTCCACCAGATAAGACAGTATCAAGGAGACAATAGCTGCCAATGGTTTCTCTCCTTAGCCTGGAACCACTCAGAGAATCTCTTGCATTTCTTGATGTATGATTTTCTTGTACTGCACCCTCTAGCCTCTTTCAATATAAGTAGGGTGTCCTTATTGAACAGCTGACCCTGTGGGTTCAGGATCATAGCATCCAGGCTGCCAGCTTCAGTGGGCTCAAGATAGAGTGAATGGTGGCTCCTTTGTTCTGGGTTAAGAGATTCATCCCTGGTATCAGTCATGGCTTTTCTCTGCTCATATTGTGTTCCAGAGGAAACCAATGTTACTGTTACCTTCATCAGAAGGGTGCTGTCAGTATCACCCTTAGCCCTTCCTCCCTGTTTTTCACAAGTAATCATGCAATGACAGGTATGGGAGGGTAAGCATACAGAAACAGACCTGTCCAATGGAAGGAGAAGGCATCCATTCTCCAGGCCATGTGCTCTGGGACACGAACAGTACTGTTTTATTTACCTGTTTTCATTTGAGGCTAAAAGATCTACTTATTGCACACCCCAATTGTTTATGATTTCCTTGAAAAAGACTTTTAATACCCCTTGTGGGGTCCGATACAGATCTGTTTAGATGGTCTTCAAGTCTGTTGTTTTACCCAGAGAGGTACTGTGCCAGAATCAACAAATGTTAAAAGTATCACATTTCAAGTTACTGAGCTGAAATGACATGCAAATTTCTACAGACATAACTGAAACTCTTGTATATGACATGGCAGAATTCTACTGAAAAAAGGTCAGTTAGCAAACTTTATTTACCATGTAGCTTTAGCAAGAAGTGAAAGCTGATTGTCAGTGCTAGTTGTTTTGTGTTTTTTAGGATTTATATGTCTCACCTAAAGAACACACTGGAAAATGAAAAAAAAAGTTTCCTGATAGTATCCCCACAGTTTCACTATAATGAATACCTCTGCTCTAAAGCTTTGGCTTCTTAAAACATAGTAATGAATACAATACAGGTGAGGTATTAACACTATTTAAACAATGTCTCCTGTATCTGCTATAGAGAGCACAGTAGCAGAAGAGGCATCAAAATGGCACAGGGTATTTAATGTGCAATCTGATGTGATGTAGCTAGAACATATAATACACTGTATTAGAATGTTTGTATTTTAATAACTGGGAGAGCAAGAGTATAGTTTGTTAGGTTCATAGGTAAGTACTAGGCTAGTTGCCCTTATGGGTCATTTTAAGCCTAACTAATTTCCCTTTTTGTGCTGGAAAGAATCTATCCCATTTGATTATAGGTTGGCCTTACCCTTCTCATGACCAAGAATTCTATATCACCCCTAATGAGAATAACTGGGATCATACCATAGATAATTTGAGGAGACCAATGCATGGGATAAGGCCTTTAAGAACTGCCTCTGTCCATTAATAGTATGGTGGCAGTCCTGGGGTAGATTTTATGTTTCCCATCCATAGATATAAGCTGTGATTGAAAATGGACAGGGATGAACTTTGTTTCATGTGGACGGACTGCCTGGTCCACAGCAGTGGTACCCTCTGGATAAAGTTTTTAGGAGCTTCCTCTGTCTATTAGTAGTACATGGGGCAGTCCTGGGGTAGGTTGGGTAGATTTTATGTTTCTCATCCATATATATAAGTTGTGCTTGAAAATGGACAGGGGTGAACTTTGTTTTATGTCGATGGAGAGTCTGGTCCACAAGAGTGCTACCCTCTGTAAGAAATACTGTACCTCTCCCTCCAAACCATTCTGTTGATGTTGCAGAAGAGGTTTAGATCCCTATACCAAGTATTTCTGATGCCATTCGACTTGCTGATGTGCAGAAAATCCATCACTAATGGGTTGGAGAATGCCTTGTATGCCAGACACAGGTTACGTCTTAACAGTCTGTAAGATACCGAGTATAGTAACAGGGCTTTAAGTTGGTCCATGTAGGATATGTTGTTTACACCTTGTATTCTTTTAGTAAGGTATCTCTGTAGGCATTCCAGTTGTTGCATATGTCTGGACAGATACATACCAAAGGGGGCAATATATTCAATGATTGGCTTAATGAGGACTGAGTAAAGGAGCACAATAACATCCTCAGATCTAGGCACAATCTCTTTGTTTATAAGCTATGCAGTATAGAAGGACTTTCTTACAACAACAGACACATGCTGGTCAAAAGTTAGGTCACTGTCCTCATAAATGCCCAAATCCTGAACAACTGGGTCAGCTGTTAGGGGCTTATTGTCAATGTGGTAGTTCCCTGGGTAGATGACTCCCAAGGGATTTTTGCATTTGGTTTCAGTCCATGATTTTGTCACCAGTTATTTTTTGAAACAAACCCTACCTGCAGAATGGCTAAGTCATTTGGAGATGCAGTGACCACTCCTACCTTGCAGTTATCTGCAAACTTAGTCAGCCAGAGCCCTTTGGTATTGACTTTTATTTCAGTAAAGTAGATGCCAAACAGGAGAGATCCTAGCACAGAACCCTGAGGAAATCTACTGGTGAATGGTCTCTTTGTGGAGGAAACATCCTCTATTTTGATTATCTGCATCCTCTCTGTGAGCCAGTTGGCAATCTAGCAGACATAAGGGTTCATTGGCAGTTTATTTAGCTTTTCTACTGTGCTTGAATGGGGAATTGTATCAGAAGTTTCGACCAGGTTGAGGCACATGGTGTGTACCATTTTATCTTCATTCATTGCTTTGGTGACTTTTTCAAAAAATGCACCAGGTTGGGTAATCATGACCTGTCCTTGACAAATCCAAAATGAGAAAGATCCAGTGTTTGGAGGTTCCTTATATCCTGACTGATCAAGCCATGATAAGTCTTTCCATGGCTTGGCATATGGGGCTGATCAGACTTATAGGTCTGCGTAAGGTCTTCCCTAATGCAGGTGAATTACTGCAGCTGTTCTCCATTCGCTTGGTACAAAACCTGCATGGAGGCTGAGACTGAACAGTGTTGTTAAGGGTGTGGCTAAATCATGCTTCATGCTATTTAAGATGCATCCAAGAATATTGTTAGGACCTATAGATGAAGCTGGAGGTGAGCCAATTTCATGTATGTCTAGAGGGACAGTCAGAAGGGAGAGATGTGTAAAGCTGGAGTTAAATTTATTGACCATAGGTTTATTTATCAATAAGTGTTTCTTTTATAAAAATATTCTAAATGGTTTTCTGAAATGCCATTGTAACACAGAGATATTTAACCGTGTCACACTAATGCACAACCTAAAGACATATAAGTCTACCTTGACATTATTTTACAAATACACAAATAATGCTGAAACTGCTGGATAACTGACACTTTATTCCAAAAGTACAGAAACCTCAAGTAAGCACTTACATCTCCAAGTATTCACAACAAGAGACTTCTTCAGACTGAGGTAACCATAATCATACACACTTTAAATAATAGTTCTAATCACATGATCAATCACATGCTAAATTAAATTTTAAAATATCACCAACTTGACATACTTTTTAATTAAAAATTCATAAAAAATTAACTCAAGCTACTTTTAATGTTTTAACCCTTTCCTTTTTAAATACATAATAAATTCTTTGCTGTTATTTAACCCAGGGGAAACAAGCATTTAATCTAACTTGCCAGCAGTATTCAAGCCAGGCTAACTCTTCTTCAATATTCATAATATTAGCCAGGGATTCTAATACTAAAAACTTATAATTTACTTTACACTTACTACTTTTTTAGTGTTTACTCATAGCATTTTATTGTCTCCTATTTCAATAGCATGTTTATGGTCGTATATTCTTCTATTCAGCTCTCGAGTAGTCCTTCCAACATAAATACTTTTACATTCCATACACACTATAAGACAGATCACATTTTTGGACTTACAATTAAACATCCCTGGTATTCTCACTTTATTATTTCCCACTTGTAACTCACTCCCCTCAGTATATAACAGATGACACATATTGCAATTATAACATTTAATCATAGCACTTCTCTGTTCTGTTTGATAACCTTTACTCAATTTTCCTTGAAAATAATTTATTTTGTACAAATTTTGGACTAGTTCCTGTTTTACTAATTAACTCACCATTGGCTTTAAATAAACCCAAATTCTTCTTAACAACATTCTTAATAGCCTGTGAGTCAACACTATTTTGTATAGCCATAGCCCTTTTATATTAGTATTCATTTTTACCATTATGTATGCCATTTACTTTACCATTTCGTTCATCTATCTGCTCTTGAAGTAATTTATTCACTTCTACAGATGGATAACCTCTTTTTTCAATTTTATTACAAAAGAACTTAGCTTCCTCAAGGAAATCATCATCTTTTTTGGTTAAACTGCTAATCCTTTTCAACTGTCCCTTCACTACATTCATCTTAGTTTTTTTTTGGGGGGGTGCATACTGGAATAGTGTAAATAACTATTATTCTGAACTTCTTTTTATATACCGTAACTACTAACGTTTTATTTTCTTTAAAGACAGTCAAATCCAGATAGTTAATTTCATTATAATTATACTCATAAGTAAATTTCAAATACAAGCACACATTGTTTATATAGTGCATAAATTCATCCAACTCAACAAGTGTTCCTTTCCACACAAGGAACACATCATCAATAAAACATACAATTTTGATAATATAATTATTAAATTTACTTTCCAGTATATTAGCTGCCTCCCACCCATGCATAAATATATTAGCATAGCTAGGAGCTAAAGAAGCACCCATAGCTACACCATTAACTTCAACATACATATCCTCATAAAAGGACAAAAAAATTGTGGCTTAAAACCAATTCTATTATTTCCATTAGCAACCCTACAGTATTGGTCGTAAACATTCTAGTTCTTAACAGTTCTAACCTTACTGTCTCCGTCCCTTCTTTATTAGGAATCACTGTATAAAGTGACTTAACATCTAGTGTCACTAATAAATTTGAATCATTCACTATAATTTCTTCAATTTTCTTAATAAAATCAAAACTATCCTTAATATATGTAGAGTTAGATAAAACTGCCTTTTGCAAATATTTATCCACAAAAACTGACAACCCTTCCATTTTACTATTAACACCTGCTACTATTGGTCTTAATGGGGGTTCATTCCACTTTTTGTGAATTTTAGGGATTCCATAAATTTTACTTATCTTCGGGTTTGTATTAATCAAATTTTTTTTGGTACTATCATCTATTCTTCCAGCTAAAAAACATTCTTCTATGCATGAATCAGTCATTGCATAACCTTTTTTTCACTTCTTTAATACTATTTTTTTATAAAATTTAACATCTGATAATAAATTAATTTTTCTTTCATAATCTTCCCTATCTAACACTAGCAAAGACCCCCCTTATCAGCTTTCATACATAAAATATTATCATTCTTCAGCAGTTTATCAAAGCAATACTTTTCATTTCTAGACATATTCAAATATTTATATTCAGTCTTCTTGTCCAAAATCTCAATGATTTGTACTTCACATATATTTAAAAACATTTCCAATTATTTTAACAAGGGTGGGTTAAAACTACTAGGTTTATAAAACTCACATTTTTGTACTTCACTTTGATCAAACAGAACATTCGAATTTAGCTGTCTTACAATGTCTCTTAATTCATTGATAGTATTAAGTTTGTTCGCCCTCTGGGATGGCACAAAATTCCATCCTTTACTTAACACTATACATTCTTCTTCAGATAAATAATAATTACTCAAGTTTACAATTTTGAAATTTACAGTACTTATGTCCTCCACATTTGCCTCGTCTTCTTCCAGTTCATTTTGTGTTGTTTGTTTCTGGAAAAAATGTTTTTTGGATAACCTTTATTGTTCATTGAATTATTATTTCTCCCACTGGCTGTCACTTGTGCCCAAGTTCTTTCCTCACTATTAATTCTTTGATAAACCTCCACTGTTTGTTTACTTTCTTTATGTGGTTTAGCAACTGAATGAGCTCCCGCTTTTGCAGTCTCTACAGTTTTATTACTCATGTTTGGCGCTAGCGGCATATTTGTTGATGCCTCTGTAGCCCCTTTTGCTCCTGATCCTTGTTTAGAGGATCTTTTTGTAATATTTTCCACCATAGATTTTGTATTTCTTCCATTTAGGTGCTTCGATCGTCTCACGGCATTCGCCTCTGAGGTCGCTGTAGTGAAGTCACCTTCTCCATGCTTTCCTGGTACTTCATTCAATAATTTCAGCCCATATGCAGAAGCCACACCCCCTTCAGACTCTCTCCGATCACAGTCAAATTTCTTTTGTTTTCTCATACTTAGTGTATCATTTAATTTAATTAAATTGTTTTGAATGTTACACATCTTACTGTTAAAATTGTCTATGAAGGTGTTTTCTTTAGGTTTAACAAAGTTATCATGTATATTGTCAGACAGTTCTGCTATTTTTAGATAGTTATAATTTAGCAGAAGTTCTAAATACTGAAGACCTGCTTTCTGGTTGATCTCAAGCCACTTGTTCACCATATTTTTACGTAGATCATTGCTTGCAGGTAATTTATTAATTCTCAGTCCTTTTGGAACTTGAGTTACCCTTAGGCATTTTTTCAAAGAACAAATTATTCCACTGTAGATGTTTTAACTTAGACATATCTCTCTTTAGTTTAGTGAACATTTCTCCACGATTCACTTTAGTTGTGTTACGGGTTGTTGTTTTTCACTACACAAAAAAGGATTCACCGGTGGCACCAAACATCCCTGCAGTACTTCTTCACTGGACATGGTACTATTATAGCTTCCATTGTTAAACGAGTTCACAGTTACTTCATTATTTACAATGAATGAACCGGATGGTGTATCATTTAATACACACTCTTCTGCTAGCATAGTAAAACTCATACCTGGAAAAGTGCGGATATCCATTCAGAAGCCACTAAACACAGAAAAGTTCTCTCCAAAGTAGCAGAAATGGCAAACAACTGGATACACAAATAATGCTGAAACTGCTGGATAATCGATACTTTATTGCAAAAGTACAAAAACCTCAAGTAAATGTTTTCATCTACAAATATTCACAACAAAAGACTTCTTCAGACTGAGGTAACCATAACCATACATACTTTAAATAACAGTTCTAATCACATGATCAATCACATGCTAAATTAAACTTTAAAATATCACCAACTTGACATACTTTTAAGTTAAAGATTCATAAAAAATTAATTAACTCAAGCTACCTTTGATGTTTTAACCCTTTTCTTTTTGTATTTTTGAAATGTGTTGGTTATCCAGCAGTTTCAGCATTATTTGTGTAGCCAGTTGTTTGCCGTTTCTGCTACTTTGGAGAGAATTATTTTACAAATGCACTATTACCAATCTGAGCAACACCTTTTACCATATACTGCAGCACCCCTTTCTCTTGTTGAATATATTGTATGGTCTGTATTGAAGTAGCATGATTAAGTTATAATGCAAGTGTTCTGAAAATCTATTGTTGCACTGATGAGTAAACTATTGATTAAAATAACAACACAGCGGTATCACTCAGTGAAGGTACTGGTTTGCCCACAGGCATTTTGTCCTTTAACCAGCCTATACATTGATTGTATTTTGGCTACAGGATATATAGTGTAAGAAACCTGCATTACAGTGAATGGAATTGCAGCAATAAAAGATGTGTACTTGTATGAAACATACTGATGAATATTGATAATAACAGTAATTAAGGTCCTGGCTGTAGAAAGTATATATTTCTTACAGGCTTAAAATGTATTTACTACATAATTTAATATAGTTGTCATAATTACTTAGTAGGCTAGTGATCTGCTGGGATCTTAAGAAGCCTAGCCTTATATTCCCATGGTTGTTTTTAACCTTATATTTTATATACAAATAAATGAGAGAAGACAAACAAGGATACTTTGGGACATTTGCATGTTTTACGTATTATAATTATCAAGGTACTGAAATGTAAAAAATATCAAACGTCATAAAGCATAGTCCTGCTGAGTCACATGTGGGACAATCAAGTTAACCTGAATGTATATGATTTTACAGTGATGCCACTTTCGTTAATCATGTATATGCTTTTTGTTTTTTTTTAGCCATTTTCATATTTTCAGTTTAATAAGTGAAACAAGGGTAAACTGTTTATGTGTAAAGTAGATACCTGGCACTAAACTCATGTCAGAATGTAGACAAACACAAGTAGTCTATGCAAAATGTTCCATTTTTGAAAACTGGTCAAAAAATAGGTTTTTCTGTGGGTTTCAAAATTGCTGCTTGAAAACATTAACTCTACCTAACTGTAGTTTATACAGAATGGAGTAATTTTTCTTACTGCCAAATATCCATTAACTGGTGATATGGAGACCGAATCTTAGGCCACTAGCTGTGATCTAAAGCCTTGCCACTAAGCTATATAGACAATATAGTAAGTAGACAAGCAACCCGCGGTGGTGGTGCTGTGGTAGCGTTGTCGCCTCACAGTAAGATGCTGTCCGGTTTGATTCTCAGCTAGAGCGTCTTCTGCGTGGAGACATAAGTGAATGGGTGTACCTTTGATGAAGGTTGTGCGTCAAGCCTGGCAAGCCGTTATGTAAAAATCAACTGCCAATCATTAGCGGACCGGAGTTCCGCTGTGGCAACCCCTAACCGGGAAAAGCCAAAAGACATAAACAAACAAAGTAAGTAGACAAACAATATGAATGTCCCCTTAACTGTATTTTACAGAATGAAAATCTGTAAGTGTGGAAGATTTATAGTAATTGTGTAAAAGCTTTGAGAATTTGGACAAAAATTTTATGCATTAGGAAAATGCTTCGAATGAAAACGATTACAGTGTCCCACAGCACTGAGGTAAAGATAACTGATGTGAGCACAAGCCACAATGATCAACTGCTCAGAAAACAAGCATGCAAAATATACTGAAGATCTGCACACATGCTCATAAAAATTCCCAAAGTATTCCAAATATCCTGAACATTTAAGAAAATGTTTACAGGGCTGTACTTTTTCACATATGACAGCTTAATTTCTTCGGCAAATGCTATGAGCATTTAGACAACTGCTGCAAATAATTTAAACATTTTCCAAAGGCTCCAACTGCTAACATCATTCATAAACACCTTCAGAGATTTTGAGCATTTAGAGTTCTGTTCCAAATATAAGTCTTTATATTAACGTTTATGTCACTTAGATTATTCTCAAAATAAATAAATCATTTGTAAAAATACTCCAAATATCCTATCAGTCTGGAAGCTGTTCCAAGCATTCTAAATATTCAGCAAATTATATAAACACAATTTACAAAAATACTTGGATAATTAACTCATTAAAGCCTAGTGGCACCTCCAGAGGTTTCTCTAGTTATATCCTACAGACGCCTGTATGTGTCAAGTATTGTGTATTCATTTTTGTGTAAATTGAGGGTTATATAGATATTATAAGTTGTCTGTAACATATTACAAACTTATGTGTTACTGTGTTTACTGCTAACTTTTAAAATCCAGTTTAAGAAATTGAACCTAAGGAATGTCGTTACTGCAAAAAAATAATATGTGCTGAGGGGTTTGCCATTTACACTGTTTAGTAACCCATATGGTTCCAGAGATATGAACATTTGTTTGAAGTGTGAGCACATAATTTGTTTTTTTCAAAAAGCTTAGGCTTTGCCCATTGGAATTTATAGTGCAAACATCTAGATCTCCATTGGAGAGAATGAAGAGATTATCTAAATACTCTGATCAGCATAGAGTGATGTCTCACACACACACACACACACACACACACACACACACACACACACACACACACACACACACACACACACACACAGACACACACACACACACACATGCACACTGCCCTTAAAATGTGTAACATTTCCTAAATTACAAATTCAAAAATAGATGGTGTAATGCACAAGGCATGCAATATGCATGTACCATGCATATGAGGTAAGTGATGGTGCTGTTTGAAAGAACGTGTTCTACATTATTTCTGTTATATGTGACATAACTCTGCTATGAGACTCAGAGAAGACAAACTCTAAGTAGCAGTAGTGCACGCATTTATGAGTGCAGATAGCTGCTGCAAAGAAAACTTCATTACTATATCCTTTAGATTCCATTCTATGCTTCAAGATGTTAGCACATATAAATCTTAATATTTCTTCCCTAATAATATCTCATTGGTTATAGACTACCAGTTATTGTTAAACTATAGCAGTTAGTTTGAGCAGTACTTAATCGATTAGTACTTAATCATAATGTTATACAAAGCAATGATGATGAGGTTGAAATTATATCTGAAATGTTCATACCTCTGTCACAGCTCGTGTCCTATAAATGCTGAGGCCATCAGTGATTTACCTGTGTGCTTCACATGAAGAATCATGAGGTTGTAGTGCATGCATCCATAGAATGAGTCATGCCACATGTGCACTCAAAGTATAAAATTATCAGAAAAGACTATGTTTTAGTGGGACACATATGACATTTATCACACTGTGCACTTGTAATGGCTAAATTTTTGGAAATTTGCTATGACTTTGATATTGCACTTTATACTCTCCATCTTTCATGTACAAAACTTATTTCACATTACTTCTAAAACAGCATGTCTGCTGGGAGTAGCAACAATATCCTGAGCTGAATAATACAGTAACTTATTTATTATGACAGATGTTCTTATAAATGACAGATTCAGAGGAGGTTTGACAGGACCATGTAGGCGTTGCTTGGAGTAGAGACATGAATTTATAGGTTGAAACAATATGCATGGAGAAGAAACAGTTTTGAACTTTTTCTTTTATCATAGTTGTGCATTTTTGCTATTACATAAGCATTAAATGATGTACTAATGGAATTTCTGCAAGTATAGGCAATCAGTAAGGTCTGTGGATATAGCTATTGCTTGAACTGAGCAAATATTGCTACATGTAGAGATGCAGTCTGACGCTTGGACCTAAATTGTGAGTTTGCAGTATATAGGAGGGAGAACTGTCTTTTTGTACATATATCCTGAATGCCTTATCAAACTTATATCATGCATGTTAAAATTTATGTCAAATCATTTAAGGAAGAAAATCTTGAGTTTGACATTGCTTGATATAATTCTTAATGTCAAACATCCTTTTAAGGTAATGAATTCATTTATAACTATATATAAAACACTAACTTCCATTACATTCATTAAGCTGTACAGACAAATAAATGTATTGCAGGATTTACATCAAAACATAATAAGCTGTTGAAGTTATAAACATAATTCAATAATTAGAATTGTTTTTATATCTAAATTTCTAGAAGTTTTTTGGTGCACAATTTAAGGCAGCTAATTTATATAGCTATCTACTGGCAGATTATGTGTACCTTGGGCCCTCTGCAGTTTTCAAACACCCATCTTACTCTTTTTTTAGGACCATGCATAAATGCACATCTTTATATTCACCTTCCTGCATGTTTTAAATGGATATCTATATACCAGATTGTTTTAAATTATATTCATTGTTTAATAATGTAAAATTTGTTTTGACTGCACTTTAAATTTGTAGTCCTTAACATTTTTCAGCAAGAAGTGAAACAAAATTTATATATACATAATAGCAGGATTACCCAATTCAGAACATTCCAATTACAAAAGACCATGCAAACTACTGTCATTATAATCCATTAATACCCATACTCATCAGTTAAAGCCACTTTATTAAATGTGTATACCTTACATATCTGGTTGCAATATAATGATAACCATTGTAGATCTGCTTTACAGAAATGCACACCAGTCCTTCAAAGCCATATAACTTGATCATGACAGTGAGATCATTCATTTTCTTTATGCCCAACAATTATAGCCACATTGCTGACCACAACTCATTCTGCTTCTCTACCCAACCCCATTTCCCACCCATCCCTACTGCATCTAAACTTAAACTGCTCTGCCTCCACCTTCACCCCCTCCCCCACTCATTGTACTTCTTTGCAGTCCACCATTCATCATTCTTCATCAAAACAGAAGACTAGACACATCCTCATATCATCACTTAGCCTCTTTCTCTCACTCAAAACCACCTTAGCATTCATATATTCTAGAAACAACACCACTGGCCACCTGCATCTCATTACAGATTTACATTATTCACATCACTCCATATCATTTTTGACACCAGACATATGCTGTGGCACTTCTGTTAAGTACTGTGTTCTGTAGACAGGGGTTCTAGTCTCACTGAGATCAACTGGAGTGTGTGTGTGTGTGTGTGTGTGTGTGTGTGTGTGTGTGTGTGTGTGTGTGTGTGTGTGTGTGTGTGTGTGTGTGTGTGTGTGTGTGTGTGTGTGTGTGTGTGTGTGTGTGTTCATTTAGTTCATATTCTAGAGACAATTTCAGGTGGGAAGTTGGCATAATTACAAGGTGCAGGGTTTGATCCCCATGTTGGGGAACTGGCTAGGCTTAAAATGGCCCAGAAGAGTAGCTAGCCTAGTACTGATCTATGAATATATATATATATATATATATATATATATATATATATATATATATATATATATATATATATATATAGTATATATACATATATATATATATATATATATATGTGTGTGTGTGTGTGTGTGTGTCATACTGACATCCATAGTTAACATCAATATTCCAATCTGTCATCCCCATGACATCTTCTAAACCTATTATAGACATACTCAAGATGTCAACACACATAATTCCCTTCACTCTACTCATCCGTCTGTACCTCTGTCATGGCATATGCACATCTACTTACCCTTTCTCTTCTCCTAATTCCCTCCTGATTAAGATCCTTTCAGCCATGTATATTATCAAGCCATTCACACCCCTCATCTTACATCTCACAGACAATACTAATACATTCCAACCAGAGCTCATATATAATAGTACTCACTTTATTCTTTACTTTTACTGTGGATTCTCTCAAATACAATACACATTTTCACAAATCCATAATCTACAAACTCAGTCTAAAAAGTAAAACCAAACTATAACTTCCTGTCTATCACTAACCACATCTCCCATAGGCTAAAATAGTGATGACATTTACCCTTAACCCTGGCCCAACAGATCCTGCTGCACTGTCCATCCAACCTCTCCTACAAAATACTCAGATAACTCCTCTCTGCACATTGTACATATAACCATTAGAAGCATCTGAATCAAGCCACCAGAATTCCATGTCTAGCTCACCTGGCCCTCACCATATATTGTAGTCTTCATGGAGACATGGCTATAAAAATAAACTAAAGATAATGAAATACTACTTTTGGATTATAATATACCCAGTGTTGACAGAAAAATAAAGGGGGTGCTTGAGATGTGATACTCTACAAAAACACTCTTCAGCTTTCCCTATAAACTCAAATCCCATCCCAATTTAACAGCACTGAAACCCTCATCTGTGTTCTTAAACTTAATAAACACAAATCCTTGTACATAATAAGAGTCTAAATTCCTCCTGGAAGTAATCACAGCACCATAGAAAAGCTCTTCTGCTGGCTCTCATCTAACATTCTCCATGAAAAATGTATATGTGATGATGCCAATATTGACTGGATCTGAATCCTCTCTGACACCTGAATGGGTATCTTAAACCTATATGGACTTACATAACTTATCATCACTCCTACTTGCTTCAACAATAAAAACAACAAAGGTACCACAAGATGCCAAGTAAAATTTCTGACCCTGACACCCCGTCTGTCTAAGTGTTAATTTCTCTATATTCACCAAAAGAAAAACAAATATCCAAAAACAACATTATAATGTAGTGTGTATTTTCTCATATTCGACAAATACACTTTCATCTCCTACCTAAAACAATATAACTGGACTAACCTAATATACCTACCATTAGACAATGTCATTTCTCACTTTACTTTTTCTAAACATCTTAAATGAACTGGCTCCAGTTAGAGAACATGCGTTAAAGCAAATCTTGGCACCTTAGAGACACCGCCTGGAAAACATAGGCCTCAAATAAAACCTAGACAAACCTTCAAAAATGCAGACACCTGAGAACCAAGCCAAATACCAAATTATATTAGACAAAAAACACATTAGTCAAACTTTGGAAACAAAAATGACCAGAAACCAGAAATATTCTGGTCTTCCATTAATCGGCTTCTTAATCCATTCACCGTAGCTCTGACCTACACTCAAATCTAACAACTCAGCATGAACTGTAGATGAATTTAAATCTAACTATATTCTAACAGTCTTCTTCTTACTCAAACACTCTTCCCAAAACAATACCCCAAACCACACCTCAACCTACTATTCTTTCACATATTCTCTATTTCCAGCCATTCCCCAATACTACATTCAAATTAAAACCCACCTTCCTAATACAAGACAATCTACCATGCCAATAGCTAAAAATAGCAGCAGAGGCTATGGCTTACTCTATCTCAGTTCTAATAAACCACTCCATCAGTAAATCATATGTACCCTTCCTATGGAAGAAATATTACATCCTCCCGATCCACAAAAGTGATTAACTGAGCTCACCACTTACAAGCACACTCCCAATTTCTTCTCCTTATCAAAAATACTCAGAAGTGCATTCAGAAACAACTCCTACATTATAGTACATAAATTGCACTCCTCTCATCCTCACAACATGGCTTTCTCACCACCACAACTTACCGCCCTTCTTAGTTTCATCAACACAGTTAACAGAAAGAGAAATGAAGGTAACTTAGTATCCGCCCTATTTCTTGATTTTTTGACACTGTCTTCCACCCCATTCTCTTACAAAAACTTTCAGATTGAGGTCTCCATAAATCTTCTCTATCCTGGTTCTTCAGCTATCTCTTCAGTAGATTCCAAGCAGTGGCGTGGCTCACTGACATCTCATCATTTTTGCCTTTTCCATTTCCATATGGGGTCTAATCCCTTTAGAATCTTTATTAATGACCTTTTCATGGATTGTAAAAATGCCACCTTAGTGCAGTATGCAAATGACTCTGCTATGATGTGCTCAGCAAACGATCTTGATAACCTACAAAAACTGATCCAGAAATGTTTTATTTCAATAGAAATTTGGCTGATAGCCTCCCAACTATTCCTCAGCTTACAACTTTACATAGACGAAGGCCTAAAATTTGACTTCAACCTTCAACATATAGTGAAAAAGACACCAAACCTAAGCACTATCTATAGGGAAAACATACTGCCTGTACTGTTCTCCTACCTATTTACCTTTACTCATCACTTATTCTCACTAACATCCAACTAACTCAGATAAACAAGCTCAAACAATGTTACAAGACAGCAAAGATAGCAAAATTTGCAGCCAGTTTCCTCATAGAGCCCATCATTTTGTGACCCTCATAGACCTTTATTGGCTATAACTACCATACCATCTCACATCCTTCCAGGTTCCTATCATCTACAGTCTAAAGTAAAAACCAAATGACAGTCCATCTCTTGCCAATCGCGTGCAGATATGCAATCCATCTAGGCTACTGCATTCTTCAGCCAAATATCTACAATGTATAGCAAAGCCCAGCAACTCTGATGGCAATCCCCTTTACTCTTACCAGGTAGCCAAAATCTGGTATTAAATCCCTTTAATATTAAAGCAAGACTCATCTTTAAAGTCCTTTAGAACACAGCTAAAGTCATACTTACTCAGCTCCTGGTTCTGCAAATGTGACGCACCTGGATCGTTCTTTCGTACTGTATGATTTATAATCCCAACCCAACCCCCACTCCACATCTCCCTGCTAGCTGCACTGATGACTTACTCTTACCTCTGTTTTACTACTGTCCTCATCTCTATTTATCCCTTTCATGACCTCCTCTCATCTGCTTTTACTGTCATTTTAGTTCTAATAAAATTTCATGTTTTTAGCACTCGTTTGCCACAGAGTGCTCAAGTAAAAGTGTATAGTAGACAGTAATAGCAGTACAAATAGACTGTATCTTATTAAATTTAAATTGCATTCTAGTCTCACCATGGACTAATATTGTAAATACCATTTTATATTACTGGCTTTTATTTTATGAACATGGAGCCTTTCTCCCTGGGCTTCTACTGAAAATGGGTCCAGTAACCAGATGGACTTTCCTGGTAAATAAATAAATAAAACTGTGGTTAAAAAAAAAATATATATATGTATATATATATATATATATATATATATATATATATATATATATATATAGATAAATATAGATAGATATATAGACATACAGATAGATATAGCTATAGAGAGACAGCGAGGATCCTTATTGAGTCTCCAACCCCAACCAACATATTATATGTCTGTGATTTGTATTCCAAGAAATGTACCTCAAGAATAAAGCTTGAGAGGTAAATATTAGTATATATGTCAACCACACGCCTGGTTATGATGGGAGACACAATCATAATTTCAAGCCTTTGAAAGCCAGTAAAGACTTTGGCAATGCCAAAGAGACAACAGGTAAAATAAAGTGCCCCTCTGAAAAGCAAAGAGCTTTACAAGCTGTTATAAACAAAAAGTATTGGCAGAACAAAGTGCCTAATTGTAGCAGTGTAAAGTTTTAATGACTTTTAAAAGCTGTTTTACCTCCTAGATGGTCTTCATATAAGATATTAAACTGAGGTCCCATCTGCTTGAGTTGGTGGTAGCTCGGGTGGATGTAAGAGATCCCATGGCACCTATCAAAAAGAGTTCCTTGATGCCATGACCAAATTTTTCCTATCATTATAAACACCAGCTTGTGTCTCCCATGAAAAGAGGCTGCTAGCATAGTAGGACTAACCTGGTTAACAAAGGATAAATAAAACAAAATAAAATAAAGTAAACAAAATAAAATAAAATAAAATGCCCTTAGCATAAGGCCCAATCATAATAGCACTTAGGGGTGCTTAACAAGTTTTTATTAAATACATTCAAGTACTGTTATGATCGGGTCTTTTGCTAGGGAAGCATTTAATGGTTTACCTTTATTTAGTTGAAAGCCATATGTAAGACGTGCAAAATGTCGCAAGTACGGCTGCAAAAAACTGCAATGTCGATTCACCATGTTTTTGAATGGCAAATAAGCGAATGCTTGTTTCCCATTCAAACACATGGATCAAATGTCAGAAATGGTTTTCCAGCAAACTATTTTCGACATTTGATCCTTCGATGTTGTCCGTATTTCAGCATTACAGTTTGTGGAAACGACCATTCACCTGTATGCAATTCACTCATTCAAAGGTAAACCCATTTAACATCTTCATCTTTTCCTGATAACAGAGCATAATCTCAGTGCTCTTTGCACTACAATAATAACAATAATAATAATAACCACAGTAAAGCATTTAACTCACTCAAGCTTAAAATGCTTTTTTGTACATTTCCAGTTAACACCCATAGCTCCAAATGGCACTAAGATCATTAATCTAAGATGTGCTGCATTAGAGAATTTTATCGCTATTTGTCAGTTATTATTCATATTTTCATATTTCTGTTCATATTTTCATAACTGAGAGCCCTGGATGCTATTGAGTTGTATGGTGTGATATGCCATTGTGGGAGACATGGAAATTCATTGTTAATGTCCATTTATATGACACTATACCTGAGATATTGCTAGTCACTTGTTAGTGATTATGAAAATAAACAATATTTCCATATGTATGTAATACTTCAAAAATAAGACAAGCGACTTACCAACTGCTGCATGACATCAAATGAAGTCTTAGATGTTGAAGAAAGCAGTTAGTGATAGTTGCACTCTAAGTTGCATACATTGAGTGATATTCAGAGTTAGTTATATTGCTAATTATAGAGTTAAGCTTATGTTTTCCTATTTCAGTAAATATCTCAATAAACATGCACTCACAGAGGAATTTTGTGTTGCTGTGTAGAAGTATATGTCTGGTTAACAAAACTATTTGAACAATATATGTTTAGGTTGTACACTTTCCAAGATATATGAATTGTTTGTGAAATTTTAGCAAAAAATATAATTTTGGTTTGTGTGAATTACAATATATTATAGTACTTATGGAAAGGACTGAATATTATCACTTTAAAGAATACTGCTTACTGATAGCATTGTTATTTGCGCAGTTATAATAGATTTGACTGTTCAGAAAATATTTACATTTATCTAGCTTATGCTTTTTAAGTTTTTTTTTTTTTTTTCAGAAAATGTTCAGGAATGCAAGCTGCGTGTAGGCTGCTAGAGGTGCCATTCCACACCACATAGGTTTTAATGAGTTAAGTATGTTTCACACAAGCACAGAGGAACCAAAGTAAAGTATTCTAACTTACTTCATATACATGTAAACTAGTCCTAAAAGTCAGGTTAATCACTGTTTAATCTTTCATTCACAGATAGCCACCACCTCCACCCAGCAGTTATAGCTACAACATTGGCTACATACACCTTAGATGACTGATTGTGACAAAAAACGATTTCCTTCGTTATTTATTTCAAGTTTCTTTCATATAAACACAGTTGCTGTGGTATAATATTTCAGCTTACTTCACAAATGCACACTAGTCCTGCACAGCCATATTAACCAGTGTTTAAAATGCACCGGTGATTAGCTCCTTTCATCCACAGAAAGTCATATAACATTGAAGACACATAACATGAATCTGAGTACAGACAAGACAGTGGTAATGGCAGCGTTATGGAATAAGAAGAACCTGAAAACTGAGATATAAGGGAAAAAAGTGGAGCAGGTTAACAGCTTCAAACATCTGGCAGATATGGTTGAAGAGAAGGGAAATCTGAATGAGGAGGTCAAATCTAGAATTAGAGGTGTTGTAGGTAACTGGCATAAAGTGCCAGGGACAGGGTGCATCAGACGTATGCCAAAGAAAAGGTGTAAGTGGGGTGCACAGTAACTAGTGGGACCAATACTTCTGCATGAAACCTGTGTAGTAAAGGGACAGCCGATGAAGAACTTGATGGATGTGAAGTGCCAAAGATGTAGTAGGGTGCAAGCTGTAGTATAGATAAAGAAATGAGGATATCCAGACAAAAGCAAAAGTAGCCTCAATTGCAGCAGTAGTCAAGGAGAACAGATTAGGGTGATTTGGTTACACAAGCTGGTAAGCAAAATGACATTTGGTAAATATGATTTGGTAAAGTCAGGAAGAAGGCGAGAGAAAATTAAGAGTTTTAGCCAAGTGATGGATAGTTTGCAGGACAGAAGATATGCAGCAGTCAGGCATGTCTGTCAACGAAGGTAAAAAAGTGATCATGAATATAGAGAGGTGTTTAGAGTTGGTGAGACACCCAACCCCATGGTGAAGAATGAGAAAAAGGGGTTAATGTAGATGATTATGATTATATATCAATAACTAAAATCAGTCATTTACCAGATAGTTCAGCTGCCTGATATCTCATATCAAAACTCTTTGTACAGACTGAGTATTTTATTTCGACAAGCTTACTTTGTATACTTAGAAATATTTTATTGAATATTTATTTTTATTTGACTGCAATCTTTGGTAGACTAAATATTTTCACTAACTACAGTTTGATGTAGAAGCTAATGATTATATTACAGTGCACAACAAACCTTAGATGAAATCCATTTACTGTTCATTTTCTACAAAAGGAAAGAATATGTCACCTAAATGGTGATAGCTTTAATACAACAGAATAATATTGCATGCAAAATTAATTAGCATATCAAATGTAGCTACTGTTAGCAATGTTTCTGACAGGCAAAGTACTGATTAACTCTTTCACAAATTTATGCTGCCTGAACAGCAGCAGTAGTTGAGTTA
Organism: Protopterus annectens; assembly: GCF_019279795.1. NCBI lineage: Eukaryota > Metazoa > Chordata > Ceratodontiformes > Protopteridae > Protopterus > Protopterus annectens. The sequence goes on from NC_056725.1 coordinate 1,233,295,882, forward strand.
TTGTATCGCGACAACGTATTTCACTTTAACAGAACGTAAATCGTTAGGGCAGAAGAATAATCACTGTGAAGAGAAGTGTATTAAATTCATATGTGTATCCATACTATTTTATACCTCCAAAGCAAAAGTAAATCTCTTCCATTATTATCCAAAGTTCACCTTATATGACAGATTAAAAAGAAACAGAGCAATGAAAAGTGTGTGTTTGTGTGTGTGTGTGTGTGTGTGTGTGTGTGTGTGTGTGTGTGTGTGTGTGTGTGTGCCCGTGAGTCTATCTCAATCTAGTGATAATTTACAGTGTCATACAATTTAATCCATGAGTCTTTTGAATGCTGTTTGTCATAGTCTATGATATATTTTATGAGTGCATAAATGAATATATTCTCACAAAAAATACACAAGTACCCATATACATATGCACATTTTATGCAGATAATATTTATTTAGCAATATAGCAGTGTCTTTGCTTTACAACACAGATGGCATTTCAAAACTGTGTCATTTATTACAAGGCATACAAAGAGTGAATATGTTTATCATTATAATAAGCTGCCAGGTATTAATACATATATTTCTAGCAAGCTACTCTACTCCCAAGCACGATTTGTAACATTTGCTTGCAAGCATATTTCTACACCAACATCTTTAACAAGAGCAGAACACATCCAGATTGAACTAAACTTCTATTTAACTTTTATCTTATTCTGTCCACTTCAATCTTTCTGTAATGCTGTGGTTTTAAGATACAGTTCAAAAGCACACACAGTTAAGGACATTCTTCCTTTATTAAGTTTCCTGATGTCGTCAAAATAATATATAAAGTGAACAATAAGATGTCTAGACAGAAACATTGCAGACAATGCCCTGTCTTTAGTAAGATGGTGTGCTGTTACGTGTGGTCAAAAGTGTATATAAAATAAACAAACAAAAAGAGTCACATTTCCAGTATTCTCTGTGTTTACTTTTGTGTATATATATATATATATATATATATATATATATATATATATATATATATATATATAAAATGGTTCCCCTTTATAATCTCAAAATACTGAAATCTCAAATTTCAGTATCTAGAAACTATAAAGGCCAGCGACTCACAATCCCAAAACCCAAAAGCACGAAACACACAATTACGAACATACATACACCATGCACCACACAACACACCCACCATTCTACCCACACCACACAAACTATACAACTCTACACTACATGTAAGTCCCCCAGCACCCCCTCATGTGGGAGGCTGTGCCCCCCATACCCCCCTACTTATATATACCAACTCCGAGATAGCACAAACAGAAAAAAAAAACTTACACCCAGACATTCTACAGTCCTTCACACACACACATACACCAACACATCCAGTACTCACACTCATACTTCCACCTCCCTACGCTAACCCACACGTACAACTTACAAAAACACTCACATACACTCACTCACCTTAAATTCCGGACACCATTCCAGCCAAACACTTCACGTAACGTAGCATAAGTGCATAAGTGCAGATTTGAGATATTCGGATTCGCGCTTATGCACTTTCGCTGTTTTGAAGTTTCGCCTTTATGGTCTCGGGATACTGAAATTCGAGATTTCAGTATTCTGAGATCATAAAGGGTACATATATATATATATATATATATATATATATATATATATATATATATATATATATATGTGTGTGTGTGTGTGTGTGTGTGTGTGTGTGTGTGTGTGTGTGTGTGTGTGTGTGTGTGTGTGTGTGTGTGTGTGTGTGTGTATATATATATATATATACACACACACACACACACACACACACACACACACATATATATATATATATATATATATATATATATATATATATATATATATATATATACACACACACACACACACACACACACACACACACACACATATATATATATATATCTACACACACACACACACACACACACACACACACACACACACACATACACACACACACACACACACACACACACACACACACACGTTATAGACTCACACAGATATGTGCATGCATGTGTCTCCTGAGCCTTTACTTCATCTAGCCTCTCTTTCACTTTTGAGATAAGTGATGGATTTGCTGGCCAAAGGTTCCTTGAAAGCCTTTCCTTTTTCTTGCTCTTTTACTGTTTTACCCCTGCCATGCAGCAGGCACATGCTTGCTTTCATGTCTATAACATGACTTGTCCATCGGTGCACCTTATATTTTTTGCCATTTCTGCTAGGTCCCCTGGTTCTGACACCTGTTCTCCAAGTACAGTAACAATTTCCCACCCACACCTGCCATCTGAGGATAGGAGAGCTAACCAGTGCATCTCAACCCTTCCCCACTCTTGGCTTCCATCTTGCTCCAGGCTACACAATATTTCAACCCAAAATGAATCAGACCGATTTTGTTTATTCTCATCTTAATTAACTGCTTTTCCCCTTTTCCCTCTTAGCTCATTATAAAAGATTATAGCCTGTTGTAGCATTATTCTTTCTTCTTTTTCTAAACAGAATATTTGCTATGGAATGTATGCTGCGACCAAGGTCCACAATTATTGGCTCTGGTGGCACAAATATTGGTATAAAATTTACCAGGTCTTATTTAAAACTGCATATATTCAAGCAATTATTTGTTAGAGTGCAGTTAGAATTACTTTTAGCCAAAAACTAGAAACACTGTGTGTGTCTATTGTGTGACCGAAAAAAAAATACGAAAAGCAGGTCCATGTAGTCCAAGGCACTCAAAATGTGATGGAAACAAGTATAGAAGATTCAAACTACAGACTGTATAGTCCAAACAAGAAACACTTTAATAAATAGCGTTTTCATCCACAATACTCGGTACTTCTTCAGAACAATTAATTAAAACAATCACATGGTCTTAAATACTAACTTCCTTAATAAATTGATAAATAATTGAACAATCATGAGAGATTTAAAGTAAAAATGTCCCCTTATTTAAAATCAACTTAGGACACATGAAATATTATAAATATATAAATATTAAAACACCAACAAACATGTCTTGTGTACTTAATTTGTTACATATAAAAAATCAACATGACAAAAAGATCTTTCAATAAAGTTTGGCCACTCTCATTTTTAAAACTGGTTGTATAGAGATGTGTTTATTTAAACCAGGTGGGAAAGTGACATCCAACTTAATTTGCAAAGCCAGTGCTCGGCATTCTACCTTATTTTCCCACTGCCCCCCCTCTAGCTTTAGGGCATGCATTCTCTAAAATACCAAACTCAAACTTTTTAAAATTTTTACATATTAATGAGTGTTTATATAATGCATTATTTACATTCTTTTTTCTGATGCCATATAAATGTTCATAAATTCTTTAATTTCTTCAGAGTTTTCATCACATAATAAGATTGGCATTGTGCGCATATAGCTATATAAACTATGCCCTTTGATACGCAATTACTATTATCTAACCTACCTTTTGAATTGCAATAATTATTCAGTGTTATATTTGTTTTTTAAAGTATAAAATTGCAATAAAACATTCTCCACACATAATGATGCCCTTCGTAACTGGTCTCTTTTGGAATAAGTCTAATTTATGTAACATATCTACCCTTGTTTTACCAACACAGCATCTTATAATGCATTTGAAATTAATTGCACATGCAGCAATTCATTTTGGTGTCATGTAAACTAAAGTTACTAATAATTAAGTGCTATCTCTAAATACTAAAACAAATTTAAGGCTGTAATGAAGAAATGCATTGTTACTACACTAGTGTCACTTTCATAGGAGGCTGATGATTTTGTAATAAATTAATACTGCAGTTTGAGTGTACTGATGCGTTATTAATTTCAAATTGTGTTCTTTTTTTCTCTTTGACTTTTCTTTTTTTTTTCCTTGACTTTTTTATACACATGCCTGCTGATAATCAAGTAATTCCTGAAGAGGCTTAGTCTATTTACTTCCCTGTATGAGGGCATATGCTTAGTATCATATGGAGGTGAGAGCTATTCAGTTTAGGCCATCATATAGACAGCCATGAGGGTTGTTTGTGCCCTCACCAACATCCTGGCAACTAGGATTGCATATCATGGCCCTAACCCCCAACTCCTGGTAGTGTCACTTGCATCGGGGCTATATCATTTAATCCATGTCCCAGTTCACCAAACACCTATTTGTTGAACTTAAAGCATTGAATACCATTTCAGAGAAGAATTACATCATTGAAAATATTTCTCAGGGAAAAAAAACTACTTGGCCACCAGACTGATCGCAACACAAATTACATTATTTTAAACTCATAACCCCCCAATGGGGTGGGGGGGCTGTGCCCCCTCAGCCCCCCCTAATTATATATCCCAACTCTGAGATCAGACTGCATTGGGGAAAAGGGCAAATTTGTTACAACGGCCAACTAACTCCCTTTCCTGAATAAATTTTTCGATGATGTAATCCTTCACTGAAATGGTATTCAATGCTTTAAGTTTAATGAATAGATGTTCAGTGAAGTGGAGATCTGATGAAATGATAGGTACCTGGATTGTGTGTGCACTCACCAACATCCTGGAAGCTAAGATTGCATGTCATGGCCCTAATCCCCCACTCTTTGTAGTGTCACTGCATTACATGGAGCACCCATCCCCCTCATTCCCATACATGTATGTTTCGTTTCATGTGGGTGAAAGGGTACTGTCACCAGCTTCTGGCAGCCACAACCCACATCCTCCCTGCACTGGTTTCCTGCTGCTGCAGGAAAAGTCTCAGCCAGTCATGAACCACCTCTGCACTACATTGCATGTCCACCCTCCCATGCTTCCTCTATCAAGTGCCCAAACTGTTACTCAAACTCAGGTCACATGGACTGTAATAAGGTCTGTGTACTTCTATGTCAGCCTTGGAGATACAAAATTGCTTTTGAACTTCCAAAGATGTACTGAATAACATAGATGAAAGCCTTATTCAGCAAAGTTAAGAATTTTCTGTTTGGGAATGATTTATGTATCAATACCGTCATGCCATTAAGAACGCTGAGCAGGCAGTTTGCTATTTATTCATATATTGCAGATAAAAATATTCATATTATTTGACAGTGTTGTATAAATACTTGTAACATTTGCAACATTTGCATAGTGAAAGTAAGCATTGGTATTTATAAAGGCAGAGCAAAAGATCATTTATTTAAATGCTCAGAGAGTTTGGAACAGTTTATGAAAGTTATAAGCATTTATACAAATGTTAATAAGATTTAAAGTATACTTTTTCTTACAACTTGAAATATCTGAACATATGTACCAACAGTTAGACCATTTTCTCAAAGCCTCTGCAGTGGATTTGCTTTGGAGCTTTCAATGAATACACTCAACAAAAACCCAAATCCACTACAATGAAGAGTGATCCAGGCTGACAATTATTAGGCATGTGGTTGCGTAGTCCCATGATGGATCAGCTTGACAAAGGGCAATATTTGGCAGTAATGCAAAGATTAATGTTGGGACCTACATATTATAGCCTGAGGTAGATGGTGGGTAGTATTTAGTGGAAGGGGTCCAGTATTCATGCATCAGGATGGCAAAAAAAGTTATGTGAAAACAGTTGGATGCACCTATGAATAAAACTTAAAATAAAAAAGTCACAGCCTGGAGAGTAAAAAATGTGAGGCACTTTCTTTCTGCAAAGGGTAGGTGATCTGTGAATCCAATTAGGTGACTCCACTATGCTTAAAAATATTGAGTGATGGGATTTTAAAAGGTGTGTCATGTACATAAAGGACAGTGCAGTGGTGCAGTGGTTGCTTTGTCACCTCACACCAAGAGGTTCTTCGGTTCAAATCTTGGCTGGGGTGCCTTCTGTGGGGAGTTTGCATGTCCTCCCTGCATTTGTGTGGGTTTCCTCTGGGTACTCCAGATTACAAAGACATGCATCTGGAGAGGTTCTCCCCAGGCCTCCACTGAAAATTGGCTTTGTTCCAAGTCAGACATTCCTGGTAAACAAATGTTAAATAATTAAATAAATATTAAATAAAAAAAAAATATATATATATATACATATGTATTTACTTAGATATGTGTTTGCATATGATAACTAGCTTAGTACCACTATGCATGGCAATTTGGGGGGAAGAACCAACATAGTCATAGTGGGAACTTGGAAAATACGCTTTTATTTACCTTATGTGTATACTTACATTTGGTAATCAGTAAATGGACTGTCTGACCCTTTTAAATATTAACATGAGCTCTGAGAAGCAGATAATTAGTTGTAGTAGCATGATAATCTAGATGGAATAGCTGTCTGGAGAATCACAGTAGCAAAAGGGGGCTGTCAAAATGCTCAGGTAGCTGGATCTTGGACAGGGGAGAAGACTAGAGTTCTTCTTCTTTCGGCTTTTCCTGGTTAGGGGTCGCCACAGCGGAACTGCGGTCCACTAATGATTGGCAGTAGATTTTGTATGGGTGCCGAGGTGCCAGCTCGATGCCCAACCTTCAACGAAGGCACGTCCACTAGAGTATGGCTATAAATTATTTTATGGAAGAGAATGTTGGATACCAACAAGGGTCTTGTGATGGACGTATATATAACTGGTGGAAGGTAATTTTTTTGAGAACTGGCTGTTGGGCTTGAGTAAGTCAGGCATAATGAAGGTTTTGGGAGATTATAAATGAATACTGCTATAAAATGTAAAGGCAAATGTGAACTAGTTAATAGTGATTAAGAAATGGAAACCAATAATGTACTGGGATTGTGTGAGGCCTGTCACTGCATACAAGGAGGGTGTAAGTGTACTATTTGAAGATGGTTTTCAGTTCTTTTCTGACATCAGAGACATAATCGAGATCTACAGAACTATTCTATTTCTTTAATATGTAAGTATACCATGGAGTTTGCTGAGGCAGACTTATTTGTACTAATACGTGGAGACATGCGTGAATGGGCGTACCTTCATTGAAGGTTGTGCGCCAGAGTTGGCAACTCTGCACATAAAAATCTACTGCCAATCATTAGCAGACTGGAGTTCTGCTGTGGCAACCCCTAACCAGGAAAAGCCGAAAGACACAACAACAATAACCGCGCGGGTTTGAGTTTTTGTCAGGAAGATATAGGGTTAATTTGCTACAGTGGATAGGCAAACCTGAAGGAAATAAGGTAAAGAAACTAAGTGCCATGTTAGTGGGAAGCCAAGGGATTATATAAGGCTGGTGAGCTTAAGATCTGGTCTCTTTGGTGTGGGTGTTTGGAATACACCAACCCCTCCCTCCTTCTTTTCTGTGCATGTTGGGGGTACATGATATTGTCGAGATCTGGGGTGATAGTTTTAGGGGGATCTTGGGAGAAGACACTTCTTTCCCACCTTTCTTTGTGGAATGCTTTAGCTACAAATTGCAGTGGCCAGTGGCATGCTACTCAAGTTGGCATGGGTTAGTAAAGTGAGTGGTGTAATGCTGCTGCTGTTTAATGTAGTGCTGAGCAGATCAATGCTGCTCTATTGGTGAAATTGTACATATTATTGTTGTGCTTTATGAAATTCTAGATGTTTTTTCTTGCTATTAATATTAAATAAACTGGTTGCAGTGGCTTTATTGGTGTCATCATTTGTGTTGGACAGAGGTACTGTGTACAAAGCAGAATTGTTGCATCTGATTGCATCATTATCATACTGTAAAAAAGTAATAAGATGAAAAGATGAAGTTCCACACCTTAATATTTCTTCTCTGCAGCTTGTCCAAACCTTAGCTCTGTATCCATGCTAGAAAAACACCACAATATTTATATAGTGCATGGAAAACCATGGTTATGCTACAATAATGGGGAAAAAAGCTTGTCAAGCATCTTTCTGATGTCAGAAAAATGCTTAACAAGCTTTTGTTATGCATCCTTAAATGCTGCTAAGATTGGGCCTCACACTAAGGGTTAAAAGCTGATACTATTTAGTAGAAGGGGTCCAGTATTCATGCATCAGGATGGTAAAAAAAGTTATGTGTAAACAGTTGGATGCACCTATGAATAAAACTTAAAATAAAAAAGTCACAGCCTGGAGAGTAAAAAATGTGAGGCACTTTCTTTCTGCAAAGGGTAGGTGATCTGTGAATCCAATTAGGTGACTCCACTATGCTTAAAAATATTGAGTGATGGGATTTTAAAAGGTGTGTCATGTACATAAAGGACAGTGCAGTGGTGCAGTGGTTGCTTTGTCACCTCACACCAAGAGGTTCTTCGGTTCAATTCTTGGCTGGGGTGCCTTCTGTGGGAGTTTGCATGTCCTCCCTGCATTTGTGTGGGTTTCCTCTGGGTACTCCAGATTACAAAGACATGCATCTGGAGAGGTTCTCCCCAGGCCTCCACTGAAAATTGGCTTTGTTCCAAGTCAGACTTTCCTGGTAAACAAATGTTAAATAATTAAATAAATATTAAATAAAAAAAAAAAAAAATATATATATATATATATATATATATATACATATGTATTTACTTAGATATGTGTTTGCATATGATAACTAGCTTAGTACCACTATGCATGGCAATTTGGGGGGAAGAACCAACATAGTCATAGTGGGAACTTGGAAAATACGGTTTTATTTACCTTATGTGTATATTTACATTTGGTAATCAGTAAATGGACTGTCTGACCCTTTTAAATATTAACATGAGCTCTGAGAAGCAGATAATTAGTTGTAGTAGCATGATAATCTAGATGGAATAGCTGTCTGGAGAATCACAGTAGCAAAAGGGGGCTGTCAAAATGCTCAGGTAGCTGGATCTTGGACAGGGGAGAAGACTAGAGTTCTTCTTCTTCTTTCGGCTTTTCCTGGTTAGGGGTCGCCACAGCGGAACTGCGGTCCACTAATGATTGGCAGTAGATTTTTTATGGGTGCCGAGGTGCCAGCTTGATGCCCAACCTTCAACGAAGGCACGCCCACTAGAGTATGGCTATAAATTATTTTATGGAAGAGAATGTTGGATACCAACAAGGGTCTTGTGATGGACGTATATATAACTGGTGGAAGGTAATTTTTTGAGAACTGGCTGTTGGGCTTGAGTAAGTCAGGCATAATGAAGGTTTTGGGGGATTATAAATGAATACTGCTATAAAATGTAAAGGCAAATGTGAACTAGTTAATGGTGATTAAGAAAAGGAAACCAATAATGTACTGGGATTGTGTGAGGCCTGTCATTGTATACAAGAAGGGTGTAAGTGTACTATTTGAAGATGGTTTTCAGTTCTTTTTCTGACATCAGAGACATAATCAAGATCTACAGAACTATTCTATTTCTTTAATATGTAAGTATACCATGAAGTTTGCTGAGGCAGACTTATTTGTACTAATACGTGGAGACATGCGTGAATGGGCGTACCTTCATTGAAGGTTGTGCACCAGGGCTGGCAACTCGACACGTAAAAATCTACTGCCAATCATTAGCAGACTGGAGTTCTGCTGTGGCAACCCCTAACCAGGAAAAGCCGAAAGACACAACAACAACAATAACCGTGCAGGTTTGAGTTTTTGTCAGGAAGGTATAGGGTTAATTTGCTACAGTGGATAGGCAAACCTGAAGGAAATAAGGTAAAGAAACTAAGTGCCATGTTAGTGAGAAGCCAAGGGATTATATAAGGCTGGTGAGCTTAAGATCTGGTCTCTTTGGTGTGGGTGTTTGGAATACACCAACCCCTCCCTCCTTCTTTTCTGTGCACGTTGGGGGTACATGATATTGTCGAGATCTGGGGTGGTAGTTTTAGGGGGATCTTGAGAGAAGACACTTCTTTCCCACTTTTCTTTGTGGAATGCTTTAGTTACAAATTGCAGTGGCCAGTGGCATGCTACTCAAGTTGGCATGGGTTAGTAAAGTGAGTGGTGTAATGCTGCTGCTGTTTAATGTAGTGCCTAGCAGATCAATGCTGCTCTATTGGTGAAATTGTACATATTATTGTTGTGCTTTATGAAATTCTAAATGTTTTTTCTTGCTATTAATATTAAATAAACTGGTTGCAGTGGCTTTATTGGTGTCATCATTTGTGTTGGACAGAGGTACTGTGTACAAAGCAGAATTGTTGCATCTGATTGCATCATTATCATACTGTAAAAAAGTAATAAGATGAAAAGATGAAGTTCCACACCTTAATATTTCTTCTCTGCAGCTTGTCCAAACCTTAGCTCTGTATCCATGCTAGAAAAACACCACAATATTGATATAGTGCATGGAAAACCATGGTTATGCTACAATAATGGGGAAAAAAAGATTGTCAAGCATCTTTCTGATGTCAGAAAAATGCTTAACAAGCTTTTGTTATGCATCCTTAAATGCTGCTAAGATTGGGCCTCACACTAAGGGTTAAAAGCTGATACTATTTAGTGGAAGGGGTCCAGTATTCATGCATCAGGATGGCAAAAAAAAGTTATGTGTAAACAGTTGGATGCACCTATGAATAAAACTTAAAATAAAAAAGTCACAGCCTGGAGAGTGAAAAATGTGAGGCACTTTCTTTTTGCAAAGGGTAAGTGATCTGTGAATCCAATTACACCAACAGCAGAAATTCACTTCTGCTCTTTTCTCCAAGTCACAAGTCCTCATGTTGATATATAACAACTGTGGCAAATTGAGCTCCAATATACTGAGATGTCAACTGCACTTGACAAGCAATTTTACAAAAGTGGAATTTTTAAGACTCAGCAAAATAACACATGATAAGAGATAGTGTTCCCTTTCTAGTATATATTGCATGATGTTGTGTTAAATTACACACATGGTAAGGGTGTATTCCTCTCTGACAACATCATTCCTTTTGTTTTTGGTACTACAATCATCTCTTTAATTCAGTATTCTCATAATCTGAGAACTCCTTCTCTATAGTTTCAGATATATATTACTTTAAACAGTCTTGTAAAGGCATTACAATCATACGTCAGACAGAGAAAAAAATAATTTGGATAGAACACCATTACCCTGGTCATTCAAAGGCTGTCACAGAAGTATATTATTTTACATGGAAGTTTTAGTGCTAGCTTATATTTATTAATCTTACATATAGTTCACTTCAGCTCTTACTACTGATCTAGCTTTAGTTGCTTAATCCTTCTGTCACCTGTTCTTAATCATCTAATGCTATATCATTTATTGCTTCTTTCTTCTGTGTCTATAGTTGATGAATTTTCCTTTGGACTACTAGAACTAGGCCATGGCTGTGAAAGGAGATGTAGGGTTTAGAACACATAAATTATAGATAAGTCAATAAAACAAATCTATTGTGTACTTGATAAATCTTACTGAAATTATGAACACCCAGGCCTGCAGGCCACAGAAAACATTGAGTTCTTACTTATGAGCTGTTTTAAGAGCTCTATGCTTAGCAGAAATTTGGTATGTGTATTAGAAGTGCATTAGGGTGACATGAGACATTAGAAAAGCATCACCATTACACAACACTTCAGCTATCAATCCAAGAGCAAAGGATCTTTTAAGCAAAGAAAGAAGTAGCTGCACGTTTCCTTTAATTAGCACTTTTTTGTCCCTAGGTGATCACTGAACAAGACTACTTCAGTTCATAGCTGTTTGAAACCTTTATTACAGAAAGCTAACACCAGGAAACTGAAGAAGCATTTTGTCAAGTGTACCACTCATTTCAATACAGTATACAAGCAAATGAGAAATCTAAATGATATTCAATACATCCTTCCAATTTATTTGTTGAAAACAAATAAACACTTGGAATGGTAGTAATTGTTGCATTGTCACATTAATGGCAGCTAAATGTACTTACTGCTAATGCATTTTGAATTAGACAGCCCTGATAGATGACGCAAGCCTATTAGAAATGGAAGCAGTTAATAAAAATGATCCACAGATACTATCATATACATATCAGAAAGTGTATGAAATATATAATCACACACATTTCATAACATTATTTAAAACTTTTCCAGTACCGATAATAGCATCAAATCTCGATGAAATTCCAAATCTTCATATACAATAGAAATTAAGTTGTAAAACATTGAATGCAGTGCAAACAATGCTTCATGTTCTTTCTGAAACTCAAATTCTCCCTGTACAAAATAAAATACTAGCATTAGCAGATAATTCTGCAGTAGAATTGTTGCCTGCACCTCACAGATTTGAGAAACAGTGCCCTCCTCTTCTTTTAACTACCTCACACTGTCTTGGAGTAAAGACATAACTTGGTATGGAGTAAAGTCATAACTTGGTATTGTCTTTACTTCAAGACAGAGTGACCTTGGCATCAGTATAGTTAGCAGGATTTCCAAGGTGTATACCCCCCCCCACACACACACACACACACATTGAGGGGCATTGCTGCCTATGCATATTTCTTTAATTGCATCGTTATTTCTGTAACTTAGCAGTGTGCAGTTGTATGCCTTTTTCTGATTACTTGTATGCAACTGCACTTATGTTTTGCCTTCTTAAAAGTACAGCACAGTCTGGTTTAATGACATTTATTTATTTATTTTATTTATTTCCAGTTTGATAACCGGGGTGGCCTACTGGGCTCAAGGAGCCAGTTTTCAGTGGTGGCCCGGGGAGAAAAGCTCCAAAATTACAACGATACAATAAAAATACAATAAAAATATGATAAAAAGTACAATAAAATGCAGTTATGAATAATCCTAGTATTATATAATATTTTAAACAAAATTGTAAGATGATACAGTGAGATGTAACAAAAAGATGTAGTGCAATAAGTGGAGTATAGGAGACTTGAGGATAGTTCATACAGAACATGCTTGGTAACGAAGATGGGTAGTGGAAAGTATGCAGAGTAGTAGGAATAAATACCTAAAGTGGAGGAAGGAAAGAGAGGCAGTTGAGTAGTGAAGCAAGAGGCAATTGTTTATTAAAAAGAACATATGTGAGAAAAAAGCAATAGGGGGTAATACAAGGGGGACAGAGGGTAAAGTTAGTAGAAGAGTGTTGGGCACAATTTGTAGAATGTTAGAGTCATTAGTTAGTCAAATGTAATATAGGTTTAGATGGAGGAAGTATATAGGGGGAGAGAAGTATAGAAAGAAGGGTATGTATAGTATTTATACTATGTAAGAAATATCAAGGGGAAGCTGTTGGGCAGAATAGCAAGGTGAAGAAGTATTTAATGAAGAACAAGTAGAAATTAGTTTAATAGGATTAGGGGGGCAGAGAGCAATTACATTTCCAATTTTGGGAGAGATGAGAATGGAGCTGGAATTTGAAGAGTTCAAGGTTATTGGAGATTCTTAGTGAGGGGGGGAAGAGAGTTCCATTTTTTTGCTAGGGAATAGGATAGCAGACACTGGCCAGCGGGACGTTTTGGTTTGTGAATAGCAAGTTGATTTTGTTGTGCAGATCTTAGGGGTCTGTGGGGAGTATAAGATGGAATGATGTATGCTAGAGCAGGGCATGCAATAGGTTTAAAGATTAATTTGTGGGCTGTAGTGAGTTGGAGGTAATCGAGGTAGTTTGGGAAGCTCTAGCCATTTTAGCATGTGTAGGGAAGAGCAATGGTGGGAGTATTGTTTAGATTTAGTAGCAAATTTGGAGATTTTATTGTAGCTGATTTCTAGTTTTGAGGAGATGGAGGACGCTAGGTTGGTTAGAAGAGGGGCACCGTATAATAGTGATGGTAGTAAGTAGGTAGTAGCAAGAGTTTGCCTGGTAGAGGGAGAAAGGAAGTGAGAGTTTCTGTATAGTAACCCAAGTTTTTGATGTTTTTTTTATATTTAATTGGACATGAGTATCGAATTTTTGGTGTTCGTCGATAGTAACACCGAGAAGTTTAGTGAAGGGGACAACTTCTATTAGGGAGTTGGCATTACTGGTAATATTGAAAGATTGTTTGTTGAGGTGCAGGTTTTTAGAGGGAGAGAAAAGTAGGATTTTGGATTTATTAGCATTAAAGGAGAGGTGGTTTTGAAACATCCAGTTCTCAGTGGCTGTAAAGGCAGATTGGGTAATTGCTTGGAGAGCAGGAAGATTAGGAGCAGAGCGATTAAAGTAGAGTCATCTGCATACTGTACTATTTTAGTGTTGGGAATGGCTGCATGGAAATCATTAATGAATATATTGAAGAGCATTGGACCGAGTATTGAACCCTGGGGAACCCCGGTTGGGGTAGGAAGGAAGATTGAGGTACTAGTTTTCCATTTCACAGCCTGGGATCTGTCAGAAAGATAACTCTTAAACCAGGTAAGTGAGTGCTGAGTGAGATTGAGGTTAGACAGTTGAGTTAGAAGGTGGGAGTGAGAGACAGTGTCAAATGCCTTGGATAGATCTAGAAGGACAGTGGATACAATTTCTCCAGAATCACGAGCATGGTTTACTATGTCTAAAAATGAGAGGAGAGCGGTTATTGTACTATGGCTGGGGTGGAAGCCATGTTGAGGAGGGGTGAGGAGGTGATTGCTGATAAGGAAGGGCAAAAGTTGGTGGTGGATGCATTTTTCTAGAATTTTTGATATTGGGGAGAGAATGGCTATTGGACGGAAATTAGAAATGTTATTGTTTTTGCCTCCTTTGTGAAGAGGTAGGATATAGGCAGCATACCACAATTTGGGGATGTAAGATTCATGAATGGATCGGTTGATGAGAATGCTAATGAGGATGCCAATGGCATCAGCAGCAAGCTTTAGAAAGAGTGACGGGATATTGTCAGGGGCATTGGAGCAAGGCTTGAGTTTGGTGAGAAGCTTTTTGATGGGAGAGATAGAGATGGGTTTTAGATGGAAAATAGGGGGAGGGGTGGGAGAGGGAGATTGGGTGGAAGAAGGGAGGGTAGGGTTGAGCAGAGGGGAGGAGATATTATTGGGGAAGGTCTTAGTGAGTTCAGCTATGGAGTTAGTAAAGAAGGAGTTGAATTGGGTGGCAATTTCTATGTCTGTTAAATTATTATCAGGATAGGGATTATTTTTTGTACCTGGATGCAGAAGAGAGTTTATGGAGTTCCAGAATTGTTTTGGGATTTTTGACTGGGTAGACTGTAGTTTAATGTAGTAGGATTTTTTGTCTTTTGTAATAAGCTTTTTGGTTAGGTTACGGAGTTGCTTGTATTTGAGGAGGGTGTCAGGGAGTTTTTTCTGATTGTAAAGTTTCCAAGTCTTGTCTCTTTGTTGCATAAGTGATTTAGTATCTTTAGTTAGCCATGGGGCAGAGTAAGGTTTTATACGCTTAGTTCTAGGAGGTGCTTGGGCATTTAGAATGTCTAGGAAGGTTGTATTAAAGGAATGTACAGCTTCATCTAGGGGAAGAGATTTTAGATTGTTCCAGCTGGTTTGTTTAAGTGTTTCTGAGAATATAGAAGGGTTGAAGTTTTTGAGATTACGAGTATAGGTAAATTGGTGTTGATGAGGGGAGGAGTGGGTAGCTCAGAGAATGAAAGCTGGGAGATGGTCACTCATGGTGTCTGGTAGGATATCAGAGTGAGATATCTTATTTGGGTGGGAGGCTAAGATCAGTCTAAGGTGGACCCTGGGGGGTTGATTCTATTAGGTCTGGTAATGCCGTCTATTAGTTGAGTGAAGTTGAGGAGATTAATAGATAAAGAGGGATTATTGTTATTAATTTTGTTCCAATCTATATTCACATCTTCTAATATGTATGTCTCTAGTTTAATATTAGTTGAGGACCATAGTAGAATGTTTTCAAGAGTAGGGATATTATTTCCAGGGGGAATGTAGATGCTCATAATGCAAATACTTTTATAGTTATTCAATTTGAGTATCCCTATGACTATTTCAGCATTGCAAAATTGAGGAATGGGGTTTTGATAAGGACTGAGGTTAAGCAGGCTGTTATAGATTAATGCTACTCCTCCTCCTTTTTTGATTTGGCGGTCACATCCGAGTGCTTGAAAGCCAGGGGAAAGGATCTCGGAGTCAGTGATGTGGGGCTTTAGCCATGTCTCAGAGGGTGATACTATGTCTGGAAGAGTATGGTTAAGCCAGGCATGGAAGAGAGTTATTTTATTTTTTAAACTCTGGGTAATGATTGTAACTAGCTTAAGGAATTTGTGGTTGGAGGTATTGGGTGAGGTAGGGGAAGAAATGTTAGTAGTAGTCTGAGGACCAGGGTTGGGGTGTATGTCTCCTGCTAGGAAAAGCAGGATAGGGGAAGAAGAGAACAGGATCTTTGAATTACTTATAGTAGTTTGTGGAAAGAACATTTTTCCTTTGGGAGTATGGAGTTTAATAGAGTAGGGTAGCAGTTTGAGTTTGAAATAGTGAAATGGGTTTGGTTGAATTAGGCAGGGGGATATAGTGTGAAAGTGGTATGAGAAGGGGTGGAGCTGGTGGAGGATATTGGAGGTGGGGGAATAAGATGGGGAGGAAGTTTGTAAGAGGAATAAGAAGTGGCAGAGAAAGCAGTTAGTAGGAGAAGAGCAGTTATAGAGTGGATGAAGAGACTTTGTGGAAGTGGTGATATCTTCATTGTTAGATTTAGGTAAAAAGGGAAGTGTCAGGATGTTGTAGGGGTGTTTTAGGGTAAGAGGGAGGGGTTATAGAGAGAACAGGAAGATATAGGACAGAGCGGGAGTGAATATTTAATTGAAAGGGTTAGGGGTGAAGTAGGGATGGATTGGTTGGAGTTGAGAGGTGGAGTAGAGATGGGATTGGTTGTAGGTAAGGGGGAGGAGAGATGTAAGTATAAAAGTAGGAGTGTTGGGGGTGGTTGGGAATTGGGGGTAGGGTAGGGGAGCGGAGTGAGCCCGAAGGGCGAATGGAACGGGGCAGACCCAAAGGAAAGGATGCAGCAGGAAGACTAGAAAAACAATCAGTATAGTTGATGGTAAGCACAGGAGAAGGTAAGTAAGGAAGGCAGAGGTTGTGGGTGTAAGGATAGCAAGAATGAGAGGCTGTAAGGAGAAAAGGCTAGTATAGGGCTAGATGTGAAGAAGAGGGGGTAAAATACTATGGTTTGTCAACTATAGAAAGTTGAAAGAAATAATAAGTAA